>NC_063153.1:10000000-10600343 GCF_020921035.1 Rhodamnia argentea
GATAAGAATTGCACTTTATAAGTAACTTTTGCTAATCTTTCTTATGAGAATCCTGCGTAACTCAACCACCTTCAGACTGGCATGTCAATGGCCAAATCTGGCCTCACCAACGACTTGAACTCTCATCGCAAGATCGTGCAAGATGGGGACATTTCCAAAATCATGAAAATTGAGCGAGAGCAAAATTGAAACGAAAAAATTGCATTTGCATTACAAAAAATACAACATTTCAAAGTACCTCCGAGCTCGCGTGAAATGCAACTGCATTTCCCAAAGCTTTCCAAAAAGTTTGTCAAATGCCATTCACATTTGTCTAGACAGATTTGAGGTTTTGACGAAGCCGAACCAAACGCAATCTAAATGCTCAAAGCTGCTTTGAAAAAGCAAATCCCAAACGCCCCAAAATACTTCGACAGAGGCATGTTGTAGGGAAGGCGAAGAAGTAGCTCGCCACAAGAGGGAGCCACTTAGATACTTCACTTCAATTCCACCCCCACCCCCAAAAAAAGATACTTCACTCCAATAGAGAATTACCCTTGCTGCGCGAAATATTTTAAGTACAAGGTCGCCGCATTCAAACACTGCAAAAGCAGGAAGAGGATAAAAAGTTACATCAATTTTGTGGTTTCCAACATCTTGTACAATTGATCCACCGGCCAAAAAGGATATCTCTTCCGATTATGTGCTTCATTACATAGAAAGGCAAAAGAGAACTGGGCACCAAACACCAACACTACCTGCCCATGCGAGAATGCATCTGATAGGGGTTCGGAGGGATGAACAGGTGTGTAGAGTACATGAAGTCCCTCAATTTCTTTTTACGTTCGGAACCGACTATGCCACAAAAAATAGGAAAACCATGAGGAAAAAAATCAATACAAAAAAAATTTTGATCATCAGCCACCTATTTGATGATATGCTGTTTAGGTACTTCAGCAAAGCCCCCTGTGCACCCTCTACATTTGCGAGTGTATCATCCATATTCTCGTCAATCCTACAAAGACAAAAACAAACGTGTATAATGCTTGATAAAACAGTCATCGGAACGAAAATTTCCACTAACGGTATATCAGTTCCATAACAAGAAACCATGACTCATGTTCCACTCTCAGGGAGGAAGCAGGACAGCAAGAATAGTCTCATAGTCTACATCACGAGAAGAAACTACATGGGGGCGATTGTACATCCGCATGTGCAGTCGGTTCATGTGAAGTTTCGCAAAAGAATTTCTAAGTTTGTCAGCTTCACTCATCCATCAACTAGCCCCAACAATTCTACGTGGAAATTGGCAATAACGTCACGTCAAACGACTTTACTTCTCATTTTCACATTTACTTATTTCGACTCAGTATCTTGCCAATGTGAAATTTCATTGCGAAAGACCTCATTCACCAAACAAAAAATAAAACTCACTAGCAATCCTAGAGGACACCCTATGCAGAATATAACATCTACTGCTGGCACATGAACTTTCCTAGATAATGTCATCATTGTATTGGTAGCTATTAGGCAACCTAACCATGACAGACACAAATGAGATGAAAAATGGTGATCTGAGATGAAGCTAGAACTATTCAATGGTGGAATGCTCTCTTAAACCTATTCGAGTTTATTTAGTATAAAAGGACATTTTCATCATTCCAGTTCTGTCAGGCATTTACTATGTCATAAGTCACTTCACAAGAAGAAAAGGAGAAGGAACAAAGAAATGAAGAAAGAGCCAGAACAATGTTGTCATACGCAAACACAAAGTGGATAGCGACATAATTTAAACAGCTTGCATGAGATATACTCCAGAACAGGAAAAACACCTGATTGCAATCTCTCCCTGCTGAGAAACCAGGGTCGCCAGCTGATTAAAGATACTGCCCAACTCATGAATAGTAGACTCTACGTTTTGAAGGGCTTCAGCTCTGCTCTGCATGTAACTGTCTTGCAAAGGAACCAATTGCTGTTGCTGTTGACTTTGCTGCAGCAAAGGCTGACTTTCCCCATCTCCCTGCTTTCTGAGGAGAATTACACATGACATTGAAGGTCATATCAGCAAATGTATAATTTACATCTAAGCTAATTCACCCTACCAAATTTGCATAAATTGCATGATGAGTAATGTCAACAGAGTCTCAGATTAAAATGCAAAAATGGGATCCTCACAATACAATTGATTGATTCGATGTTTTCTACATTTTCAATTTCTTTTCAAAAGAGAAGGGAAGACCCCTGAGAAGTTTGATTACTTACACAGAGATTGATAACAAGTTGAAATTGAAGAATTCATGCATGCAAAGAAAATTCAAAATGCAGAGAATATAACTTAGTTTGTAATATTGCAGGAAACAAAAGCAAAGTTGCCACTTATTGCCACTAAGTCACCACATCCACAAGTCATGTTAATGCTTATTGCTGCACCAGGGGCATTGCACCAGGTCCCAGAAGGTCCCAGAGAACAGGTACTTATCATCCAATTAGCAGAGATGGGTTACAATCACAGGAGAGCTTCGAAAAATACATGGCATCCAATTTGAGCAAAAGTGGAAATTTGATCGTTAGCATGAAGGACTATCGAGAACGTCCTTCACATATATCTTGTATCCAGTTCAGGGTTGATGGTTTATAGTTCAAGGCATTAAGCAGCACCAAAGCATGCCAATAAGATCTGAATGCTACAGCACTGAACCCAGAGTATCAATTTTCTAAACAACACCTTAAGTAGAGCCCAATGAAGGTGACCAAGCACATTCAAAGGATTTTGGAGAGAATTGATCACTTTAAAATCGAGGAGAATGTAGAGGGAAAATGAATGAGATTAGTCTTTAAACCACCATTATGAAATCAAGGCTACACGTTACATTTAGATTCCATTTTAAAATTTCACAACCGCTTGTTCCTCTCTACTTTGCTTCCATCCAAACACTAAAGGATATCTTCTGCCATTTTCTTTTCCTCCAACTTTACTCCTCTTTATTTCCTTTTCTCATCACTTGTTTTCAAGCAAAGTGGTAAGGACAAATAAAGTCCAAGTCTATCGTTATTAGCCACTGATAATTGATAAATAGCAATCTACCACTAAGTTTGACATTGTCATTAACCAACGAACATGAACTGTAGCCGAAGAATAAAAGATAAAGACAATATGCCCGAACAATGAAAATGCTCAGATTGGATATATGCAAATTAAAGAGTAGCCTTATGGATAAGGTTATAGAGGAATCAACACTGATGTTCTTTGAAGATAACAAATCTTTCAATGGCTTAGTAGGTGGAGGCTTCTCTCCCTGAATACGTTGCAGTTTCAGATCAAAGAAATGGGCAAAATTTGTAGCAGCCCAATTCTGTATGAGTTTCAAATGACAAGCATTTGACTCGACAGCAGATCATGGGGTTTCTGACATGATCAACAGCTTCGATTTCAAAGAGCCACACAGTATGAGTGCGATCTAGATGCAATATCAATCATACAGGACAATCGCAGTTTTTCCTAAGAAAACATCTACACCGCAGCTGTCCCAAGATAGGATGAAGTTCATGCAATTTTAATGTAGGAGTAATTAAGAACTCAAAACAAATGTTCAGTCCATAAGACATAAGTGGAAAGTAGTTTGGACTGTAAGCTGGCAAACAACTGTGCAAAAGAATACAAATGTTACCTGGGGAACAATGGGGATGACGACGACGACGACGATGACGACGGCCCATTGCCATTAGCCCATGGGACAGGTGGAGCTGTCGAGGCATTAGCAGCTGTTCTAGTAGCCAGTGGACGTTGACGAACAAAAGGATTGGCGGCCTCCTTTGAAGCCTGGGAAGAATATATCTGTCTCCTATTGTCATGTGACTTCAGCTTCTGCAAGTAAACAACAGAATATGGTTATGACGAAACACAAAGTGATTATTCATTAACTTAATTGAGTTCAGCAATAGTGAAGCAAAATTAGATAACTCCATGAACTAGGGAAGCATTCTACATGTGAACCTCCAGCAGCTTTTAGACTTACCTCGGTTCGCATGGTTAGAACTTCTTTGAACTCTTTTGTAGCGCTCATCAATCGATTTTTCAGGTCATCTACAACTGTAGTTGAATGACTAGTCGTGTCACTGGAGACACCACCCTCATTCCGGGAATTGCAAAGGAACTGAAGATCTACGACAGCAGAGTTGAGAGCAGTAATATCCTGCTTGATGACAGCAGTAAGCTCCTGAATCTCCATAGTCGGATCGTCAAAAACCCAGTTTCTCTTTGCCACTGCAACCAGAAAAGTAGTCGATTGGTCGTTTAGAGATGTCTTAGTGGGACAACTATCTATAACGCAAAACTAACCCATGCAAACTGTCACACCGCTGAGGTCACTCTAAACAATGCCAAATGTAAGTGTAATAATGCTACTTAACAAAAACAAATATATGCTTCGCCTAGGCATAAATCGAACATGCAATGATAAGTGAAGTTGAAACAGCTGCTACTTCTGAACTATTTGGATGCTTACATTGCGTTAATTTTGCAAGCTTCTGGGACGTCTGATGTATCCCAAACCCAATTTTCGAAGCCCTCCGATTGAACTCAGATTGAAGAGCAGCTCCTGATCGCTGTTCTTCTGTCTTGGAACTGCTACTCGGGCCATTTGGTCCTGACCCAGCTGAAACCGACTTCTTTAATCTCTCTACTATACTCTGAAACTCCTGCGTTCGATCCCGAAAAGATGATTGCGCTGCCTTTACCGGCATTTTTAAAATTTCGATTCTAGTCTTCAAGCCTTCGAGCTCTAATGAAACATAACCTCTGAAACACAAAAATTCAAAGGATCCCCTCAGATCTGCACGTATCAGTTCAGCAGCAAATGCACGTAAAATAGCAATTCCCCAACCATCCAACCCAAAAGAGACGTAAATTTGACTACAAGCATTTCCCAGATCTAGATCGAATTTCGCTACTAACTGCACGCAAATCGCTGCTTCAGACTTCCATAAGTATAATCAAACAGCATTTTCGCTCCCGAAACTAAAGCCCGCTCCCGCGGACCTCAATCGAAATCGAAGATCTCTACAGTAAACGACAAAAAAAACCAACTCCGATCCACCGAGACAGAATTTCATCGTTTCTTGCTCCTCACGAGGTAAAACACCGGATCACGAATCGTTTGTCACCGCATCGGCGTGACCGACCAAACTAGAGCCGCGGCCGTCGACGGATTAGAACTGCTTACCTTCAACCAAAGACCGATCCAGGCAAAGAACCGCGAGATCCCGAGCCCTAGAGCTCCGATACCCTGCAAACTTTTCCGCGACGAGACGATGAATCCAGGTCTGATCGAGGGGCGGAGCCGCAGAGTTCGTCGACCGAAAAGGTGTTCAAAGGAAATCGAATTCGCTTCGTGGCGATTTCTCGATGCCAATGCGGATCGTCGGTCCGGAGATGGTGAAGGAAAAGTACAAACTGGTGTTTAATCCGTTGTCGCGAGGTCTCATTTCTATCGTCTGTCGATGAAATTTTGTGGCCAACCTAAAGTGGGTCCCACAGGTCCACGAAAGGGTCATCGGTTTTTATATGGTTATATTTATTTCTGTTGGAAGATTTAGGTATTCCATGCGAAACATGGGACTCGAATGTGAAAAACATTTCGAAAAATAAGATCACAAAACTTAAAAATTACTTAAATGCCGTGATTAATTAGCATATCAACTATAAATCATACTTCTAGAAATAACTACATTTCCTCTAGGTAATAATTTTTTTTTTTTGGATTAGTACAACGAAAAGTCCTAAAGTGGTACACATGCGGTAACAATTGCGAAGGTCATTTTCCTTCACAAAATTTGCAAAAAAAAAGGAAAAAAAAAAAGGATCAATACCTAGAGGCCTTCAAAATAAAGTCAAAATAAAATTTGAAGTAGAAAAGCAAGTTCCTAGGATTCACTTTTACCATTGAAATCTTAAATAGCACGTATGATTAAGGGATCGGTGCAAGAAATCCCCACATTAATCATATATATAATCCGATTATATAATGCTAAGATGAAAAATATTAAAGGCATAATACTGTATGTGAAAATGGATAATGAGAAAGCCAAATAAGGGGTTTAGAAAAATCCCAGGACAATTCACTTCGAAATCATACAAGTTTTGTGAAACCACTACAAGTCGTTCTAAAAACTTAAACTTTCATAAGCAATCGTGGTTTGTCATTTTAATATTTCAGCATGCGAGGTCTAAAGATTAGTGGAAGAAAATCTCAAGTTAATCATTTAAATACCATGTTGACGTGGACGTCGGAAAAGTTGACGTAGCAACCGGAAAAGCGACGTGGCTCACCGGAAAGATAACGTGGTACGCCGAAAAGCTAACGTGACATGCCGAAAAAGTTACTGTTGCAGTCAAGTAAACGATTTTGCTCCGACGTGGCACTCAAGTGAACGATTTTTGAAAGTTATGGCACCTAAGTGAACGTTTTGAAAGTTATAGCACTCAAATGAACGCTGTATACAAGTTATGACACTCATGGTGTACTTATTTCAAATTTTTGGGATTCCAGTTGACATAAACACATAAAGCTGCTCGAGAACGTGGAACTGAATTTTGGAGATGTCCTAATATGCACAGGTAAATTTTGAAAAAAAAAAACTCAGTATACATGAAAATACCTACATTTGGTTGGAAAAAAAAATGTAATGTTTCTAATTATGACAGTAAGACAGTATATAGAAATATAAATACCAAAAAAAACAAGGAAAGCGAATTGATTTACCATTTTGAATTCAATTCAATGATTAAGCATAATTTTGTCTCATTGGTGAAAATGGAGTGCATTTAGTCATATAGGAAGTGAAAATAACACCCCCGATCATAAATTGGTCTAATATTAGTATCGGACACGAATGATTGCATTTGGAGTTAATAAAAGCCGTGTAAAGTCTTTCCATAAAGTTTTGATATTTCAAATATTCCTTGCTCGTTAAAGAAAAAACATGAGTACTACTACTCGTAAAGAATCAAAATAAGTCGATTCCAATCATTAAAAACGCACATTTTTAGGCCATACAACGTTGAGTTTAATCACGAGAGACACATTTTCAACGTTGATCTAGAACAAAAGTATGAGTCCGTTTCATAAGTATGGTAGCCACGTATTTTTAGTACAACATATTAAGATTCGGAGCACAATCACAGCGAAGTAAAACGTAAAACGAGAAAGAGAAATCGAGACACGGAATTTTATCTTGATTCACTCTTAAACTAAAAATACGTCTAATAGATGATTCCACTATAATTAGTACTTTGTACATCTCGTTACATCACTTAATTACAAATAAAAAAGTATAATATAACGAGATATGCGAGGTGCTGGAATCCTCTTTTGGACGTAGCCCTAGTTATATTACATCCAAAATCTATCATAAAATATTGCATTTCTAGTGTATTGTGGCGGTTAAATGCTTTCTAAAATCTTTTAAATGGCCAATGTCTCTTTTAAACGCATTTGTTTTAAGGAGGAAGCTATATCAAATAACCTTCTGTTAGGTTAGATTTTACATTTGAACTAGGTAATTAGCCTGCACTTCTTATCACAACTTTGAATTGTTTGTAACGTGAGTCAAAGAGGGACAAGAATGCCAGGAGTGCCATAACTTTCGTATGTAGCTCACTCGAGTGCTCTAATCTTTTTTTTTTTTTTTGCTCACTTAAATGCCACAAATGTGAAAAATCGATCACTTAAGTGCTATCACTAATTTACCTCGTCGAAAGTCCGACGCAAATGCTGGAAAAGCCAACGTGGACCTTGAAAAGTCTTACGCCGACAAATTTTGTAATTTTATTTAACTTTTATTATTTTATATTATTATTATTTTAGTTTTTATTTTTCTTTTCCTTTTCCTTTTTTTTAATGTCGGCGACCCTCGGCGGCCACAAAAGCCTCACGCACATTAGACAAGGGTTGCCTCGCCTATGATCGGTGGGCATAGAAGGCCTTGGACAAGGCAATCGTAGCTCCGCCGACCGCAAGAGAGGCCGCCTCGCTCAGATCCGACGAGGGTCTTCACGCCCTCCCCCATGGCCGGGGAGGCCACGAAGTCCTCACTCAAGCAAGGCCCTAGCTCGCAACCCAATGGCGGCCTCACCTCGGGCCTTCATGACAAGTGAAGATCATCGGTGACCCTCACCCGAACAAAAAAAAAAAAAAAAGAAGGGAACAAAATTTTAAAAATAATAAGAAAATCCACGTAGGACGATTCGGTAGAAATGGTATTCAAATTATTGATTTTACTTAAATGAATTGAAAAAAAAAAGTTATTGCACTCAAATGAGTGCCGTACGAAAGTCATGAAACTCCCGGTTGTTCTTATCCCGAGTCCAAGAGATGTGTGGCATTGAATAGGATATGCTGGTCACTAAGGGCCTACATGGTAACCATTCTCATTCTCTGATTCTCATCCCAGAATAGTAAAAAATGAGAATGTTGTTTGGTAACGTAAATAATTCTGATTCTAATTCTGTTCCCTGAATCAATTTTGGAAAATCGGAATCAGTTTTAGAGTAAAATCCAGAAGCAAAAAAAAGTTGTTTCTAGAAAAAGAATGACTTTTGAAAATAGCAAACAGAATGAAGTCTCACATCTCTCACTTTTTCCTTGTAATTTTCTCATCATTTTTTCCCCTCTACCTAATAAAAATAAAATAAAAAATAATTTTTAAAAAAAATAACAAAAATTTTAGAAAATCCTAAAAAATAGAAAAAGCTTAGATTATGCTAGTTTGACCTTATTTTCATAAAGTTGGGCCTAAATTTCATAAATTTCATATATTTCACTCTCCTACAAAGAATATTGCAGAGGATGAGGGCATCCAACATGCAAACCGGTAGCCATACGTCACAAGATGTTTCTATGTATTTAGAAAACGCAACATTTAAAGAACTTTAAATATCATGTATTAAAATTTGTATTTCATTCATGACATGCTAAAAAATAATGTATTTTAAATTATTTGAGTGTACATTGAAAATTAGTCTTTAATTTAAGATGAAATTTTATAAATTAATTGCATAGTTATTTGACTTAAATGAAAAAAATAAGGAAATAATCATTTTTTTGAAATATAAATTTTATGCAGTTATCAAACACATTCTAATTCTCTAAAACTCATTCAAGAACAGAATCAAAAAATTCATTTGAACCAGAATCGGTTTTTCCGGATCAAAATGAGAATCAAAGAATGAGAATGGTTACCATGCAGGCCCTAAGTTATAATATTCATAACTTGATAAATGAATATACCATAACATTGGAAGTCCAAAAATTGATAAAGGGAACAAAGACGTCGTAATACGTATGCTTCATAATCCAGGGAAACACAGTAAAAGTAATTTTAAAGCATGTTTTAGTAATTACAGAAAGTCAAATTCTAGAGCATATTTTCCGCGATTTACGGGTTTTTTGCTTCAAATTTTCTACTTAAGCTTTGTCTTTCAAATCAATTGCATGCATGGATCACTAATTAAATACGAAAGCAACATCTATTTGCTGCCTGCATCTCCACAGCAGCTTCAAGTTTTCAATTGTGGAAAGGATTGCTGTCACTTTGATAAGGTATTTGCCAATCGCCTCACGGCCACGGTCGCTTATAGCAGCTTTAGAAAGTCGCCTCACCTACTTTTAAAGGTAATGAACTTCAAAACATTACCATTTAATATATAGAAGCCACGCTTCGCAATGCAACTTGTAAAACTTGTATCAATTGAATGTCCCGCGTACGGAATCCCGAAGCACAACGAGCTACTCGAACACCTTCGTTTTTCCATGGGGCAAAACCACCATCACGCCAAAGGACGAGGCTGCTGCCGCCCCCGGCTTCACCGGTGAGTGTCGGCAACCATCGCTCGGATCCAGGTGAGGGATTGTAGGCCCTCCCTATATTGTGCGGTGAATGGGGGCCTGCAAGTGAAAAGTGACAGTGGCACCATCGCCTACTCGCCGACCCTCATTGACGCCCGGACGAGGGTGGCCGACCCTTGATAGCCGAAGCAGAACAACCAACTGGTCTATCTATATTTAATTTTTTAAAAAAAATAAATGAAACGCAAATACATTAATTTTTAAATAACTTGCGATAGTTCATATTCTGCTAGATTTTACAGGTGTTACTGCAAGTCTAAAATGAAAAATAAGTTTACCGTAATCTCCAAGTAACAAGAAATGTAATTTTAACATGAAATTCAACTCATTATATTTTTCACTGAATTGAATTAATTTAATAGAATTAATTGTACATCTAAGCAGCAGTTACTTTTTTGGTAATGAAGTCATCGTTGGTTAGTTCCGATTTATTTTATTTAGTTGAAACTAAGGCTCTGTTTGTTTCATGGAAAACAAGCAATTTGGAAAACATTTTCCGAAAAGTGGGCTAATCACGAAGACAAAGTGGAGTGCCACGCGACGAGCACGTGAGCGAACCTTCTCTCAATTTCGACTCTAACTATAACATTGACTTTTTTTTCAGATATAGCGCCCCTCCTAATCTGACTTTTATTTGATGGGCAACACTTGAAAACGTACGAAATCTGTAAATAGTTACAAAGTGGAATGATATAGGATTGTTCTCATAAACTACTCAAAATTCGAGATGCATGTTGGCTATGCTCAAATTTTAATTATGAAAAGTCATAAATGCTTTAAGGAAAGTCACCACACAGAATACCGATATGGATCTTTCTATCAAGTTTGGTGAAATTAGAAGAGGAAAATCCCTTCGAGACACATTGAAAAATCAGAGAATTATTATGCATTCTAAGAAATTCGCTTGCTTAATATAAATAGATAAATGGAAAATTCCAAATAAGGATCCGAAGTGCCATCATTTTTCTCAAATAAGATCATGTTCCAGTTTACCTCCCGACTATTCAAAGCATCGAGAAAGAAATGGTTTAATCAAAGTTAATTATTTCATATAATGTCCGACCACATATAATGTCTAACCAAAAGCATTTTCGTCATTTCTTTTTTTTTTCCTTCTTTTTCTCTCATTTTTTCGTTTTTTTTCCCTAGCTCCTTGCTAGTGGCCGACTTTAGGTGGAGACCGGCCACTTACGAGGGCTGGGCGAGGGTCACATCACCCAGGCGAAGCCCTTGCCGATGGCCGGCCATCGAGACAAGAGCTAGGGCAAAAAAAGGGGAAAAACAAAAAAAGATAGGGAAACAAGAAAAGAAAAAAAATAGTAAAAGCAATAATAATAATAATAAAATGACGAAAATGCTCTTAGTCAGGCTTTTTTTGAATTTGAGAAAATGAAGGCATTTCGTGCCCTTATTTGAAATTTTTTCGTAGATAAAACATCATATATCCTAAACATATTAAATAAGTCTTTTCAACGTTGTTGTTGTCAGCCAATGTCCAAAAAGCCGTTAAGGAAGGGCATAAAAAGTTACGCATCCTAACCGTCATAAGCGGCAAATTTCCCTCTCTTCCACCTCTCTAGCTCAGAGTTTCTGTTCACCGGTTGTTTATTTTGGTACAAATGTCTGGCTTCAATCTCTCTCTCTCTCTCTCCCTCTCTCTCTGCATCTCAAACTATCGCAATTCTCTTTCAGATTCCATTTCTGAAGCTTTAACCTCTCTCGAGCTCTGCATGATCGAGTCTAAGTCTATCATTTCCATTAACCAAAGTAAGTTTTCATGCTTTCAGAATGTTCGGTAGTTTCCGAATTGTAGTTTGGTCATCTGGAACTTGTTTTTGATCCCTGATCCGTGCCGTACGAGCGGGGACCATGAAATAATTGCAACATATGAAGAAGATGGTTCGTTCATGTTAGCAGACGATGGCGACGATCGGGGCATGATTTGTTTGGTGGTTCCCGCCCCCTGCAGCTGAATAGGAGGTGCATGGAAGCTGGTGAGAGATGGCGCCCAAGGTGAAGGAGGACGAGAAACTCGAGAGGACTATCCGCGGTCTCTTGAAACATCCCGATAACCGGAGATGTATTAACTGCAACAGTTTGGTATGATCTCTGTTTCTTCGTGATTTCGTCTCATGTTTCCTAATTGTTGAACCTGTTCATTATGTCCGCATAGATAACGAATAATGCATCGTCCCTTTTTCTGAATGCGCAGAAAATTGCTTAAGCTAATGCATATAATTCATTCAGATTTCCTCAAATGTCTTCGACGGCAATCAGCATGGTCGCTCTAGAGAAATGCTGACATTGTTAACAAGGAATTTGGTGGTTTGAATGATCATATTTTGCTATACCTAGAAAAGAGACAGAATGTCCTCAGAAATTTGTCTCTGTCAAATTATGGCGAAACACGGGACTATGGTTCCCAAGACAAGAAAGGGAATTTGGTGTCATTGCACCTGACCGCCATTGTCGAGTTCCACTGTTCCTTCATCAGAAGTCGGCAATGGATGAATTGGTTTATAGAGCTCACCGGCCAACTAAATGTTATTCGCCAGATAGCGTCCGTTCATGATTTTTCATATTTTTCGACTCGCATGAGCCGCGTCCATCATAATCTGGTACTGAGACATTTGCTCTGTTACAGGGACCGCAATACGTTTGCACCACCTTCTGTACGTTCATCTGCACGAACTGCAGTGGGATACAGTAAGTTGCTAGACAGACTCATTTCTTCTTGAATATGCATTGGATTGATTCAGTGTCAACTGTATACGGTCTGGTTCTGGTTCGTGGACTAGTCCATCGCGGGTTACTTCAGCATAGGCTTGCCTATCCGCCGGAGCCATAGCATCTTATTTTTGCTGATCAATGATATGTTCCGACCTATTGCAGCCGTGAGTTCACGCACCGGGTAAAATCGATATCCATGGCTAAATTCACTAGTGAAGAAGTGACTGCACTTCAAGCTGGAGGAAATGAGGTGGGAATTTGTGTATGCATTCTCTTACACAACTTGGTGATTTCATTGTACTTGTTACGCCTCGTTTCTCACTTGTGTTCTGGGACTTTGTTTTAAGCGAGCGCGGCAAATATATCTCAAAGAATGGGATCCTGAGCGCCATTCTCATCCCGACAGCAGGTCTGCACACGCTTCTCGAACAGCGCTCGGCAATTATAGGAAGTATTATTGTCTGATCACGTGTATGTTCTTCCAGTAACCTTTATAAACTCCGGGATTTCATCAAGCACGTCTACGTAGATAGGAAATTTAGTGGCGAAAGAAGCGAGGAGAAGCTCCCGAGGCTGAGATTGGTGAGCTAACTAGTTATTCCTTGCATAAACCAAAGGTCTATGGTTTGCCTATGTTCTCTAGTTACATCTTGAACATGTAGAGTGGAGTTTTCGCTTATGGAGCTCCGTTGATTTTAATGTCCCGTATGAATGCAGGCCGACAAAGAAGAGTCGTATGGGAGCAGAAGTTCGAATGCATGTCGGAGTGCATCTGGAAGCCCTAGGTATGAGGACAGATACGAAAGACCTTATAGTGGAAGGTCAAGTCCGAGTGGACGAAGCGATGACGGGATTTTGAAATACTATTATGATGAAAGGAGAAGTCCGAGATATGCCCGAGAAGTCTCGAGATACGGGGGTTATAGGAGGAGTCCTGTCCGTTTCGAGGTTGTTGATGACCGGTTTCGGGACGACACGTTAGGAAGTGGCAGGCGAACTCAGGGTCAAAGGCTTGCCAATGAAGAATCGAGGCTGGGGAGCAGGTCACCCGAGAATCAAAAGAACATGGATAAGTCCACTCCCACTGTAACTCGACCCGCAAAGGAGATTGTAACGGACGCAGGTCCTTCTCTCAGGGTAGGCGAAACGATGGAAAATTCTGATGGTTGTACCAATGTCAAGGTATCCTAGTTGCTTTGACAAGTTCGATTTACACTTCTCTCTCGCTGGCGAGTAGCATTTGATTGTAAAGCTGGGTATTTAAATGTAAACCTGTGAAAACATTCCTTCCTAGTTCCTTGTATTATTTTGCACCAGAAAGACTTTTCTGCATGATACTTTGAAGAAGATTTAGCAGGTTTCCATGAACTTAAACTATCATTGTCCGGGGCCTTTCACATTTACCCCAGCATGTACTTAGTATGTGCTCTGATCTCTGAGGTATTTCTTACTGCAGAAGGTTCGATCGTTAGATAATTTGCGGAATACCAATGGCAGTGCTGCAGAAATGAAAGAGGCCAAATCCCAAAGTCTGATCGAGTGTAGTACAGACGAGAAGCCTCCCGATGCTTCAGCTGAAACGCAGAGACAACAAACGCCTTCCTCTACCGGTGGAGGTAACTGGGCTTCGTTCGCCCCCTCTGCAAAGGAGAAGGCACCGTCAGCATCAAGTGCAAATACCCTGGAGATGTTGTTGCTAGAATTAACGCCAGCAGTGGTAACAGTCGGTGATTTGTCTGAGGGAATCAGCAGCTTCGATGCTCAGTCAATTGCAGCTGTAAGCAACACGTCACCCACCGGCATAGCCCCTGATGCTGCTGCAGAACAAACAACAGCAACAGCTGATGTTCCTAGACAGCAAGCATCAGCCTTGGCTGATGCTCCTGCTACATCAAGTCCTATTGTCTCAACGGAAAATATTGGCGAAGAGACTCCCCAAGTAGCACCCGAGAGTAGTGTTGACTTGTCGGAGCAGTTACCGAGCACTCAGCAGTGTCAGCCTCCAGCATCCCCTTCCAAGGATGAGAGTGCTGCGGTAGAAAAGAATGAACCGCTGGTAACTTCTATATAAATACTTATCTGAAAGAAGTACTGCGATTCTCCACTCTCATACATAGTTGGCAACTTTGTCTTCAATCTCTTGGTTGACCTGCAAGAGGCAGCCTTGGAAAAATGTGAAGAACATAGCTGATTCTTAATCCTTCATTTCTTGTGGGGTTCTTTTCATGTGATGCTTATCACATCATGATTATTTGAGCGTATTTGCAGCCTTTAACGTCGCTCGAGCTTAATGAGCAAGGACCTCCTAGCAATTCATCTCAAGCTGGCACCGCACCTGTCCAAGAGGCGAGCTCTGGATTGGCATTGCATAACCTTCCCGTTGAGCCGAAGCCCAGCGGGAGAAAGGAACTTCCAGCAGTAAGCTAATTGAATATGTTTCTTAACCAAAAGGAAGTTGCAACAGCTATTTTACAGGCACATGTTCTTGCAGAACCTTTTCACTGCATTGTACCCCCCAGCACCAGCACCAATTCAAGGTTGGCAAACAGCTAGACCTCATGGCATGGGCTTCAACATGCAGTACTATCCTAACATGACGGTATCACCAGTTCACCACAAGAGTCCAAGTAAAAACTTTTACTCCACACTAACAGGTTACTCAAACATCCTTTTCTAACTTGTTTTCCAGCCTATGCCCACATACCCGAGCTCTGCAAGGTCGACAAACCCATTCGATTTCGGTGGTGGAACTGATCAACCTCAAGAGCCAGCGGTAAGCATAGCTTTCTGAACGATCACTGCCTTCTGTGGTTTCTCTCTTGACTCCTGTGAAATTGCGCGGTTTTCGATCAGAATCTAAGTTGGATGAGTTCGTCTGGCGGAGTGCTTCCAACAATAGTCTAGGGATCTGGACATTGTTACGAATCCAGGATGGATACAATCCTCCTAATTGATGGACCAACAATCTGAAATCTGAAATGTTCTCTTTCCTATCAGACTGAAACGCCATTGTCTGAACTTCCAGTCAGAAAGTTTGAATAGAAACACGGGTGACTAATATCTAATCTTGTTCCGCTTGCTACCATGAAGTTCGCTTCCATGGAACCTCTGCAGGGAGCGCTGTACAATGTCTCAGCTTCTTCTGGGTTTGCACATACTTCAAGCCAGGGTGCCAAAGCACCAGGAATGATGCTGCATCAGTCTCCATCATATGGCTCCAATGCCGTCTCGCCGTTCCAGTCTTCTTCTTATGGAGCCTTATCGATGGGTAAAATGATGGACATTATTTTCGCATAGAACTTTTTGACGTGAATCAATTTTCCCTTCGCTGATGTTCAATTCCACCAGGTTTGCACCCAGAGCAACAAGGGCAGGGCGATATGCCGCCTTCAAGGTATATCTTACCGATGGCCATTTATCTTAAGATTTTGAACTTGGCCTTAGGAAACTATCAGAAGCTCATAAACGAAATACTTAAGATGCCAAATCAATGTTAGGTTGAATAGGTTTGGAATATGCTCTTGTTTCAGTGGCATTAACCTGTATGAGGCGTTCTTCCTCTCTGTAGTTTCTCTCGGCGTGCCTATTTAGAACTTTCATCTAGCAGTTGCATGATGATCATCCTCATCAGTCTTGATCACCATTGCAGAGCGCATGGCTTCGGTGGTTATGGAACCGATCCGTCGCCTTTTAGCTCCTCGAACACTAGTCAACAGATGGCAACGGGCTATTCGACACCCGCAGCCCCAAATTCTTTTCCGGCTTCAGGGGGAGGAAACCCTTTCGCCTAGATTAACAATGGAGTGACTCAGATGAATCCATACATAGTCTTCCAGCTTGCAGCCCTGCAACATCGTGGGAGGCGTTTCACTCCGCATTCCCTAATTGAAGGTCAGTTGAAACTGTCCGGCGCAATCAAGACTGTCCACATGTATATGCTTTGCTAGGAACTCTGCAACTCGATTGTGGTAAATGAGTTAAACCACACAAACCAACCCATAATATTCATTGACAAGTTCAAATAGTTCGCAATACTCCTCTGTAAATTTAGCTTTCGTCTTGTCGACCATCCTTCCAGGATGCTGCTTTGAGCTGTGACCAGAATTTCCTTTGCGGAATTAGAAACTGTAGCTTGTATTCTTGGCGATGCGAAGGAGCAAGATGGCGAGCATCTTAAACTTTGTCAAACACTCGACTAAGTAAGGAAATTCCGTGCACGAATTCAAAGATCCGATGATGCCAATGTGAGGAAAGGAAGCATACTTCTTGCAAGCAAATGGAAAGATGTAGCTCCGGTTTTCACTTTAATCAGCACCAAAGAAGAACCAAAAAAAAAAAAAAGAGTGGAAGACAAAGGGAATGTGCTAATGGAGAAGCACCGATAATGTCACGCATTGATACTGCAAATGAAATGAAAGTGAAAATCAAGTGCAAGTTGATGAAACACGCTCAAATCAAACACTAGAAAATTTAGTACTTGAGTAGTTTATTCGGGAATTGCAGCGCACAAGCTGCGGCTAAGTGCTTGATGCATCCATATGTTCTAGCACAGACGAACTCAAGGCGTTCCTTGCGTGCATATCGTCGAGCAGGAACGAAAACTACTCAAATTCCTCAACCTAAGTAGCACGTGAACCACGATCCCACAAAGAAACCCGAGCGCCGCGCTCGATCCGACGAGAGAGACCGCTGCACAGATCAGCATCACGAAAGCCTCCTCCTTTGAGTTCATGTCCCTGGCAGCCATAGCCAGCTCAATCCCCGCAAACAAAAGCAGGACACCGAGCATACCAACAGGGAACTGGTCCAACACCTTCACTATAGAACTCCCAAGGACCAAACCAAGAATCAATTTAGCAGCGCCCAGGATTGCCACGCAGCCCCCGCTCCTGCCGCCAAACTTGTACTGCCCCGCCAGGCCTCCAGCGCCGTGGCAGCACGGCATGGCCCCAAACCAGCACCCAACCAGATTCATCACCCCTACCGTGACCGCCACCGACGCGGAGGAGAAGTCCTTCTCTGGGAAGAGGTCGTACGACAGCTTGCACACCGCAATGACCGAATTCAATATCGATAACGGGAGTTGGGGAATTGTGCCTTTAATGAATCCCTCTTTCCAAGCATGCCTTGAAATCTTCACAACTTCAACAGAGGATGGACCAAATTTAATGTCCCTGACCACTTTGGGCTCTCTAATGAAGGCCAGGACAACACCCAGCAGGAAGATAATGAAGGCTGAGGGAAGAGCACCCATGATTCTCCTCCATTTTCTCCTCCTTCTCGAGCTTTGATCCTCGACGTCATCGCCCATTTCCTGGTTGCTTTCGCTCTCTGCATTCTCTTCACCGGCGCCATTGACGACCACGATGAAACATGCACAGACAATGGCCAGCACCATGCCATCCAACCCGAACCAGTGCCGATTCCCAGCCGCTTTCGACTTCGAAAAGTTTTGAACTTTCCTGATGTACTTCACAGCAGTCATCGCAAACGACAGCCCCTGCGAGAGCTGAATCCCCCTGACAACAGACAGAGGGATCAGCCTGTAAACGAGCTGCATCAACCCGGTGACGCCCAGGAGGACCAGAATCGCGCCGGTGCAAATCCCGGCCGCCATGACCTCCGGGATGCCGAAGTCGGCGCCGGAAATCGCGGCCGCCGCGATGGCCTTCATGGGTTGCACCGGCATGGGCACGCCGTACACTGCGCCGGTGACCACGTTGTAGACGCCAGTGAATATCAGCGTCGTGCCGAGGTTGAGGTCCTTGGCCAGCGTCATGGCCAGGACTATGGGGATGTACGTGCCCAAATCCCCCATGGCTCCATTGATCTCGCCCCATTTCGAGCGCACGGCCAAGTTGGTCCTGAGCTTCTGGAACACGCCGGACGGCGAAGTGAATTTGGGCGCCTGAGGATGGTGGGTGCTCGGAGGGTCCGCCATGGCTTCGACTCGGTGCTGCACTGCGTAGCGGACGCGAAGAGGGGGAGAGAGAATTCGATGCTCCTTTCACTAGTTGGCGTCCTGTGGGTCTGTGGTCGAACGGATCGAAAGCGTCCCTTTTATAGCTCCGCGAGAGGACGTTGTAGGGGTGGCGGGACGTGCGCCGATGGTTGTGGTCTCGGGCATAAAGGAGGAGACAGAATCACATCTGGGTTTTTATCTTTCGTGGCCCTACTTATAATGATAATTGACCTATTTAAAGAACGATGCGATGAACAGAATTAATCACGATTAAAAATGATAAGACGCGAATAAATTTGTATTAGTGTGCCTTAGCTTGACTCTATAGATTCACTGGAATGGTATTCACGAGTTTATAAAATTTTAGACGGGCACTCGTCGCGAGCGACAGGAATAGTGAAATCGACATGGCATGTGTGTGGAGAAAGAGAAGAGGAAACATTTGAAGATTTTAAAACAATTTTTAGGGAATGGGATGAAAAAAGGGTGTAGGTTGAGGAAAAGTTAAGTTGGGTGAAAGATTTACAAGATATTCCTAGAAGTTATCTTGACCCATTTTCTAAAAAATCATTGATAGTGGGACATGTATGATGCCATCTTGATAATACACGTGGGCTTGCATTCGAATGAAACTGTCACTGTGAAATCACGAGATTGATGCCATATGGTTTTGGATTCTTCCCAAAAGAAAAAAAAATGGGGACACTTATCAAAAGTGCAATCAAATTTTAGAACTTGTCAAATTGATGAAATTAAGTTTTTCCGTTAACTCCGCCCAACTTTCAGGCGGGGCCGCCCCATCGTCACCGAGAAGTTGGATGGAGTTCACAGAAAGACTCGAGTACACCGATATGACTAATTTTAGGCCTTAATTGCATTTTTTTTTTTCAAGTTTTCAAAATCGATTGCACTTTCCCGACAGATTTCAAGACTTTCGGTGCACTTATGACAAAAGGAAAAGAAGTCCATTCTCGTATTTCCGGTTTTGAACGGCATGGCATATGCCATATGCTCATTCGAAGAACGTAGGCAGGCATTCATAAAAAAGAAGCTTACAGGTTTTATTCAAGACACGGAGGGAACCAATCGAAGCGTTGACGAAAATAGAAAAAAGGAACAGAAAATGGATCGTTGCGTCTTTTCTTGGTGTTATCGGAAAAAGAACGAGCTAAAATGTCGTCCTTAGCAGCCATTGTAAAAGTGACCTTTTCCTGTGTTGGCCCCCTTCCTCGAATTGGCCTTTCGAACGAAAGTCAAAGACACTTCGAAAGGGCGAGCTATCTTCAATTTCGGCAAAGAATCTCTCCTCGACCTCAGCATCTTAAAGCCATCTTTTTAACCCTGCGTCTTCAATTCAGATAAAAGTTCAAAAGTATGTTGAGATCACGTGGATTAACCATTAAGATTACCAATACGATAACTCAATAATAAATAGCGCATTCGTCTAATAATTTAAATTTTTAAAACAGTTGACAGCGATTCCCCAAAATCTGATAATTACTAAATGTAGTCATGCGTCGTTTTGAATATATGATTACAACGAACCTTGTCGCCAATCTTCTCATTTAGAAAGAGAGATGTGGGGGGGGAGGGGGGAGCGGAGGAGGGGTTTCGAATCCCCACTAACAAGGAGGAGTGGGGTGGGGACGCTCGAAGAGGGAGCAAGATTTCGCAATATACACAAAGCGTACAAAATGTGACTTGTATAATAAAATAAGATAAAAAAAACAATATATATATTTTTTTTCCTTTTTTTTTCTATTTTTTTTCCGCCTCTCTATGTGGTTCTGTCAACATCGAGGGGGCATACTCCTACCAATTATTCTGTGCACATTGCAGCCAACGGTTGACGCTTTAGCCAGCGAATGATATTCGAGCCATGATGTTATGTGCAGTCCAATCATCGTTAACTCGAGTTCCGATCTGTGGCCATCTTTTGCTTGACACAGAACCAAGTTCTTTGTCAACGATTGCACACAAAGATAATTGCCTCAGAAGATTCTTTTCTTTTCTTTTTTTTGGTTACATCACGCTTTTTGCAAATACTCATTCGGGGTGCATACACATATGTGTCGCTCGACATGGCCCCCGTATTGAAATAAATAGCAAATCCGACGAGAAATTACACTCATCGTGAAATGATTTCGTGGTTCGAGTGCCATGAATCGGATCTAGGCGAGCCCGTAAGTTATCGCGCAACGGGTTTTTTTCTTTTCTTTTCTTTTTGTTTCTCGCGATCCGAATAGATACGTACGCTCGCGAGCAGCAGGACAAGTCCTTGCGCCAACTGCGGCCTTAATTGGTAGCAAATGATGGAACGTCGACATAGAAATCGCGTGCCCATTCTATCTACACCTTCTGGAAATTGCATTCTCGTTTTCTCTGAAATTTTTGAAAAATAGAAAACGGGCAAACGTGCTTTACAAAAAGAAAAAGAAAATCAAACTATGGAAATAACTTCCGAATGGCTCTATGTTCAGTAATTGTATAAATCGAAAGTGTTCGTGCAGAATAAAAGCCAAAGGGGGGTGGGAGTTGTAAGAATATTCGAAAAGAATAAAAAGTGAAAAAGTCGCGAGTTAATAAACCCTAACGAGCCTAATTGCGACTATTGTCCTTGGGCCACTTGACCTTAGTCAAAAGAACACCGATGGTAAATTTACGCATACGGATGGTAAAATTTATAATAAGAATATGGAGTGGCCTTATTTTCTCGGATAAAAATAAGAGCATGAAGTTTTCTTATTATTTTTAACAATAGCCTGACTAAAAACATTTTTGTCATTTAGTTTTTTTTTTATCTTTTTTTTCCTTCCTTTTCGATCGTGGCCGACTATATTGATTACTAGTGAGGGCTGGGCGGGTCTCCCTAACCTAGGTAGAGCGAGGGTCACCTCGCCCGTGGTTGACAAGAGCTTGGATGAGGGTTGCCGAGTTCCCATCGGTGGCAATAAAAAAAAAAGAAATGGAAAAAAGAAAAGGAGAAAAGGAAAACAATTAAAAAAAAATAAATGGTGAGAATGCCCTTGATCGGGCCCTTTTCGAAACAATTAGAGCATTTCATGCCATTATTTGAAATTAGGTTCACTTCAAGGCCTTATTTGAAAAAAATGATAGTACTTCAAATCATTATTTGAAAATTTCTCCATATATTATAATACGGAATCGGGTTTAAAAAATAAAAGAAAAAAAAATCTACTTACTCTCTCCCTCCTCTTCCAAATGACCTAACCTCCGTTCCCCCTCTAGCCATCGCATTGAGGCCGAGTCGCCCCTCCTCCATTGTTCTTACTCGTCCATGGCCGATGCCTCTCGATCTGGCCTTGTCGAATTTTCAAATCTAGAGTCGTCGTTTCTCGCCGATCATTAAAAAGGTTTTTTTTTTTATTTCAACAGACACGTAAAAATAGTATACCGATGTTGTAATAGGCATAGTTTAAAAAAAAAAAATTCTTTAAGACTCCGTTTGTTTCACGAAAAATGAGCGATTTGAAAAATATTTTTCAAAAAGTAATCGCTTATGTCGCTTAAAAAAATAAATAAATGAAATTTTTTTCATCACTTACGAAAATAGTTAGGCATAGATTGTTATCGATGGTGAAAATATTTTTCGTTGATTAATTTTTTTAAATGATATAAGCAATCACTTTTTAGAAAATATTTTTTAAATAGCTTATTTTTTGTGTTTACCATTTTTCGATTATGGGGCTAGTATTATTTTTCCTGAAAAGGCCAAAACAAAGGAGACAAACAATTCCAAACTTCAAATTTTGCAACGACACCCTCCGTGCCACTGTGCTTCAACGCGACGGGGAAAGCTGAGAGATCAAACCGGACACCAACCCAGCGGTCTGTATTTTTTTCTTCCTCGTCTCGCCGCTTTTCATCTCCTCCACTTCCATCCGTGACTTGAAGCCCGCGAAACTCCATTGAAAGCTTTGAGAGTTACCCCTCTTCCTGTTCTGGGTCCTCGGGTTTCACTGAAGAGAATGGACCTCCATCTCTCTTGCTGATACTTCGGAGCGTCGGAAGATAATCGTCATCGTTTTGTGGCGTGTCTGCCGGCATATAGAGGCTCTGTACAACATCGAATTGAGTACAAAGCTGAGGTGGAAAATGAAGGGCCGCCGGGCTAAGGTACTTCTGCGATTTCAGCTATTGCTTGGGTGTTCTTGCGGATTGAATCCGTTCGTTTGAGCTGATGGGTCATGAAACCCCGTTGATTGAGGTCGAAGTCTTGCTTCTCGCGATTGCCGTCGTTTAAATGATGTGATTGTTTGGTAAAGGAGAACTATTTGCTGCGCTGCGATTTGGGTGGGAAAGAATTGAAATCAGGATCTTCTTGTGTCGCATTGCGAAGAAGATGATCACCCGATTCCTCGAGTGTTTTGTTGGTTTGGGGTGTCAGGGCCCTCTAGCAGGAATAGGTCCTAGCCCAATGGTTGGTGCAGTTGCCTTCTTCTCGTCGTTTTTGACGTGGAAGATGTCGACTCATTTTGCTTTCACTTTCCTTGTTGGGGTCCTTGAAGTGCGTGTCAGGTTTCTCTTTGCATGGTTTTCTTGTCTGCTCGTTGGTTTGCGCGGCATTCTGTTAATTGGCTTGTTGAAGTGTAAGTTTGCTGGAAAAAAAGAAGAAGGTGTTTTCTAGGTTTTTCTTGTGTCTCCATAACAGATGGTCCATTTATTGACAACTGAACGACGGGGAAGTGAAACCGCGCATAGTTGAGAAATTCATGATACCATGTTGCTCTTGCTTACGTGTCCTAAATGAATTGTTAAACAATGGCTTTGGCATTCTTAAACTATTTCTTGATATTTTGCTCATCACCTTCTTATTGTTAATCTTATAAGGGCTACGTGCTTCATATGTTAGGCAGCTAGAATGGAGGATAATCTTAATCTTCCGGTTCAAGATCCACCTTGTGCAGAGTTTTCTGCCTCTCAGTTGAAGTGGGTGAAAATAGTGGGTGGTCGCCAAGGTGGTGATGATGTTGCTGTTATACCTTTTGCCAGGGTTGAAGACTTTGTCAAAGGAGAATCTAGTAAAGCGGACTGCCCTGCTAGTTTTCGAATTGAGTCAAGGAGGAGAAGACATGAGGGGAGCACCAGTAAACCAAGGGTAGATGGCTATCTTGAATACACCCTGTGCGTCACATTATAATTGTGGCAATCTACTGCTTCAGTGCCATTTGTTTCATATAAGTTGCTCCTTTAGTCCAAGTCCAGCTCAATTTTGGAGTTTGCATGTTGGAAATAGTACTGCATTCATGAGACGGCTATCCTGCCTAACTTAATAGAAAAAGGTTTTCTTTTTAAGTCTTCATGAACCTTGAACGTATTGGAAAAGAAAAATGTAATCTGCTACTTACAATTAAATTCCAGTTTTGGTCGATTTTATTAGCGGAGAGAATGATATTTTTCCTTGGTTTAGACAAGGAAGTAGCTTTATCATTGTCAGTCTGTAACTTGAAACTCAAGAAGTGATTCTTGCCTGCCGTAGGTATTGGTGTTCTTATGGTCCTGAAGACTACCGAGACAATGAGTCTGGTGTTGGTGACACTATGAGCATGAAGCCTGTATCAGGGAAGGGGAGCAGGCCTGGAAGACGTCGCATGATGAGGGGTTGTGTTTGCCACTTCACGGTAAAGCGTCTATACGTCCGACCCTTGATTGCTCTTATTATTTATAATCAGCGAAAGCATGTTGATAAAACGAGTGCACCATGTCATGGGATAGTTGATCGCCATGCTGTTGGCACAAGAGCTATGTATGCTCCCCGAATTTCAGAAGAGCTACGCCAGAGAGTGATGTCTATGCTTTACGTTGCGATACCTATAGATGACATAATGCAGCACCACATGGAGCTGGTGCAGAGGCATGGTGGGCCTCTCAACCGTGATGATCTTCTCAGTATGAATGATGTTCGTAATATGGAAAGGCTTGTTCACAATTCTTCACATGAGTTGGATGAAAATGATGAATGCAGTGTAAAGATATGGGTGCAACGTAATCAGAAGTATGTCTTCTTCTATCAAGAATGCACTGATACAGAACCTTTTATAATGGGTATACAGACAAATTGGCAGCTGAAACAGATGCTGCATCATGGGCAGAATGGCTCCATTGCTATGCATTCATCCTTCGGCAGGAACAAGCTAAAGGTAACATCTCTTTTCCTGCATCAACCAACCACCCACATGGAGGAAAAGGGAAGATGGTCACAACTATCTGCATCATGTTGCCCAAGGATAGAGAGCTGTGTGAGCATGATAATAGTCGGGTTACATGCATGTGTCTGGTTAATACTATTGTCCCAGGTAAATGTTAGGAACACGAGAGAATGATAGTGCCACTGGAGGTGAGGTAATCATCTTTTCCCTAATGAAATACTAGTTGATAAGAAGTGGGATGATTGTGGGCTTGACTGTAGGTTTCCGGTATTGCTTTTATATTCCGTAAGTAGCATGGTACTGGCATGATTTAGTTTCTGGATTCTGTGCCTGTGCTTATGACAATTACTGACATAATTCAGGCGTTAGGCTTGCCTCTGACATTGGCACAAGAGTTTTTAGTATCTATAACTGCTGACCTGTTTCTTGAGACTGGATGGTATCCAAAATCTGTTTTGAGTTATAATATCTTTTCTCAACAGTATCCCTTATGCACCTTACTTGCTTTCGACACCTCCCATAATGCCATTCCAGTTGCCTGGATCATTTCCTCCTCCCTCATCTGTCAAAGTATTCATAAATGGATTGGTCCCCTAGCAGAAAGGATCTTCACAAAGGATCCTAAATGGCAATTGAGTTCCTTTCTAGTGGATGATTGTTCCTTCAAGGTCTCTCTTATAAGGTAAACGATGTTATGATTTCCTTGAGCTATTATGGAAGAAACAGAGAAGTGACAATATGAATGTTGAGCTCATCCTATTTTCAGAGAGGCATTTCGATGCAGAGTACTATTGTGCCTTTGGCGTGTTCGTCGTGCTTGGATAAGAAATCTTCTAAAGCGAAGCTGCCACTCTGATGTACAAAGAGAGATGTGTAGGTTCTTAGGCTCCATCTTGTACCGCACGAGAATAAATGCAGTGGAAGAGTTCATGCAAGTATTTGTTGACCAATGTGCCTTTATGGATTATTTCAGAGAGCGGTGGTTACCCGGTATAGGTATTGTTAACGAAATCTAAAATTGTCCTTCTTGAATTGTAATTTTTTGATGGCTTTAAAAGGTATAGTTGCTCTGAACTTTGATGCCTCTTTTATCTTGCAGATGCTTTGATTAATGGTATGAAGTCTTTGCCAACAGCTGGTCCTGAACCCCAGGCTGCAATTGAGTCTTACCACCTGAGATTGAAGTTTAAGCTTTTAGACAATCAATATTGCAATTTATGGCCAAGAATCGACCGGTTGATCCACATGTTGGCAACTGAATATCACTCTTTATTCTGGTTGGATCATTATTCTCTTGATACTGGGTATTTTGAGAATGTTAGAGACCGGAGTTTTACAAGTAATGCTTGGCATCAGGCCCTCGACATTCTGGATGTTGACGTGACATTGGATGAGCAAAATCTTCTGCTTGCAAAAGTTCTCTCTGAAGACAGAAGCTCAGTATACACAGTGTGGAATCCAGGTTCGGAGTTCTCCCTATGCAATTGCTCCTGGTCAGAGCACGGAAATCTATGTGAACACGTCATCAAGGTGGCAATCTTGTGTAGAACTCGTCAGGTTGCGGGAACATCATTAGCTTCCCAAGGTTATAGGCAGGCCCTGCTGTCTCTGCTGCAGAAACCCCCTGAGATTCCTATTGTTCTTGATCATGCCATTTTACGTGCAACCTGGTTGCATCAGGAAATTAAAAGCTTGGAAGAGTTGTCCAATAGTGGGCTGTTGCAACCTCTTGCTGCTGAAGCGGACTCACAGCTGGCTGACTATGTTCAGCTTTTTCCACCTCCTTAACTTTGTAGCAAGGGAATATCAGGTGTGCTGATCAAAGCATTTTCATTCAGATGGCAAGGCCTATATTCTGCTGTCTAGCAGACTCGAGAGAGATAACATGGCCAAAGCATGGGAGAGAGCTTAGGCATTATCATTATTATCGGAGTCACCGATACTTGGCTTGGGCTGGTATGTAGTCATATATATATGGCTCATAAGATGCCGAGGAAGAAGCCGTGCAAAAGAAAAAAATGTTAGTTTTTGACAAATTATTGGTTTCTTTCCTTATTTTTATCTTGGTAAGTTCAGTTCGTCATATGTCTGCTCGTTGGCTTATTTGTTTCAGGTTGATTGATCCCCTTAGGACTGCAGAAGCACTGGGGGCTCAATCCCTGTTCACTGATCCGGCTCGTGGACGGTTGAGGATATTGGGTATCCGTTTCCACGGTGCAACTTCATCCACTTAAATCTCTACGCACTCGGATCGATACAACATTCGGGCACCACTTAAAGCCGGTAGCTAAAGGGTGTTGGACAGCGTCGGTTTGATTGAGTCGATCCGGGCAAGGCTGGTGGCTTCAGCTTCTGCTACAGCCCTGCCGGATAGTTTTGAATTTTGATTGATCCTGCACAACCATCTGTGGTTGCTGGAAGTGTCATCATAGATGGAGGATCCTTATCCTTCTCTTGAAGCTTGCTTTCGAAGTTCCAGCTAGGAAGGTAGATTTACTTTTCTGTACGCAATAGTTGGAAGTATTTTGCGTGAGAATTGCAACACGTGACAGTGACTCGGAATGTACCAAATCAATCAAAAGTTAGTGATTTCAATATTGGAACTCCATGGAAATTTATTGATCGGTCATATCAGGTTGGTTGTGTACTTAACACACGAATTAGGGACCGATCAAATTAGACTATAGCATGATCAACAGGGCTATAAGTGATTTGATCGCAATTTAATTGCTACTTCTTACAGTAGTGTGACGCATCTCTTATTTTGAAATTGGATCGCGTTTAATAAATGCTCGGATACTTGTTAATAATAATCAATTTGGGATCATATTAGATTTTCAAAGCATTGATTGCGCAACCAAAAAAATTATCAATTGCGTTTCACATTTTAAAATTTATTTTAATGACCCCTTTGGAATCTTTTCAACCGACCAAAACATTGACACCGCTTATCATCAGCGTAATCAACAAATTCTTAATCTAATCAACTCTAACGACGACCGTCCACGTCATTATCAACAGCCTTTTCCGTCAAGAAAATATTTCAAGCGATCTTCCCACAATGAACGTGACACGTGTCGCCGGCCGGCGGAACGTTCGGCATCGCAAGCCGGCGTCGCTTTGCGAATCCTACTAACAACTTAGCTGTAACCGAGTCGGCAAAACCCAACGTTGATGCCAAGCCAACAAATCTTTTATCGTCTACTCGCGTTACCACGCCGAAGGCCGTGATAGAACGGTCCAGATTGCTCAGAAGTTTCGTCATGCGGGTCCCGCCAACGTCATCCATCGGATGAGGCCGTTTGTCCTAATCTCGTGTGATTGCCAAGGGGGCTGATCGAAGGGTGCTTACGTAACTCCATACGCAAACTTAAAATAAACGCGGAAAGCTGCTGCGGCCTATTCAATACAGCTGTCGCTTTCCGACCTATAAAAGGGCCATTTTTCGAGCTATTTCGGGGAGCAACCGAACCTACCTCTCTCTCCTCCGTCGCCGGCGTCTTTGCTCCTGTTAAGTTTCAACTTCTCTCCGGCGAGCTCTGCAACGCCGACGTGTCTTGTGAAAGGAATCTGAAAGCTAATCGGAGTTTGCTGAGCTGCTTCCTCCGTTCCCGAGCAGGAGTCCGGATTGAAAGTTCGTTGTGCCTTCTGTTTTTTCCGCCCCCTGAATTCGCTTGTACTGGCTTGTTCGGATCACTCGCTCGGTTGTTTGATCGCGATCTTCTTCTTTTGTCTGATTGCTAAGATTTTGACATTGTTCGCGTGGCCGGCGCGTCGTGTGCATTTCGAGCCTTGTGCAGTCTCGTCTGAGAGAATTTGATCGGGGAGAGAGCAAAAGCGGATGTAGGTCTTAGGTTTTCTCTTCGGTTGCTTGAAACGTGAGCGCGCTCTTGGTATCTGTTTAATTTTCTAGATTTGCTGCTTCAGTCTAATCAAGTCCGCAACAGGTACAATGTGATGACTGTGTGACGTGAATCATGCAAGTTAAAGAGAGATAATAACGGTGTTTTAGGTGTGACTGCTGCCCACTGGTTAAGTCTCCGAAGCGTGAGAAATTTTAGTTTATGTTGGTTGCCTGCAAGGCCAAATTGGACAACTCATAATTGTACCTTATTCCTGTGGAAAAGATTCTTGTTTTCTTGTGCAACTTTTGGTGCAATATTGTTTAGACATCTGCAAATTTTTCCCTGGACCAGGTGATGTCAGGATCCCCACTGATTGTGCAAATTACACGATAATGTTTAATGCCTTTTTGTGTCACTTGTGTTTGATCTTGTTATTGTTTATAGCTGGTCAAAGGATTTCATTGAGTGCACGTAGGCTTAGACTGCGTCAACCGAAGTAGAGGAGATGATTTATTCGAGATTAGTGAGACAGATTGCAATCACTGAATGAGCAATTTGAAAATGGACTTTTCTTTAGTATGGTCCATCAAGTTGCTTCATGAGTTGGTTAAGTGTGGGGATTGTGCTGAGATACCTTTGAAGATGTTATTCTCCAGGGAGGTGATCTTATGCAGCTTGTCATATAGAGGCAATCTGATCTGAAGTTTTGTTGGAAACGATGTGAAAATTTGCTCATATGAAATATTCTGTACCTGACCATACCAAAGAAATTGAAAACTATGTTATATTGATAAGAAGAGATCCTTGAAACAATTGTGAGAAACTGTCAAGTATTCGTGAACCTTTCTTGCTAGGGTACTGAATTCAAGCAAACTTTGCATTGTTCCTTGTGATTAGGTGCGACTCCCGCGTTCCAAAACCTTCTTGAGGCTGTCAAAGTCAAAATCATGGATATTCAATCCTGTATTCTGGGCGCTTTTTCAAGAAGCTCCTCGCTTGAGGAGCTTCACTTTGTTCCCAGCATTCTTCTGGGTTTTTTTCCTGTCTCGGTATTGGTGCGGCATTCAATTTTAGATGAAAAGTGAGAAGATTGTGGTCGGATGAGCTAAATTACGATGGAAGAAAGCTGATGATTCAACATTGGAAGAAATGTTGCTCGGTAAATATTTGTCGTCGATGGAAAGTTTCTGCAAAGTTGCAGATTGAGGTAGGGATGTCCTTGAAGGACAATCACGCCACAAATTTTTCTAAATTCCCCTAATTTTCTTTTTTTAGGAACCAATTGATCACGTGATTTATTGCCTTTACATTAGGTTGGCGTGTCCATTGATCGTGTTCAGTATAATTCGATTTGGCCCAAGCCTCCCAGGTTCCTGAGAGAAATGGAGTAATGATACAGTTCCTTTATTATTCGTTGAAGTGGGAGGCTCTGGAATTCGTCCTTGCTGCGTATATATTGTGTGGATCATTCTAGCCTCTAGCTTTCGTGAGTGCATCTCTTGGAGTGTTGCTGATTGAAGCCATGAAACTTTCTTGGAGAGCAATAATATTATACGGCCCTGCCTGGCTTAACTGGGTCAATGACATGCCTTAATGTGATTGGAGCATCGCTAAATTCTTTCTTTATGCAGGTACCTGGCAACCTTGTTGAAGATATAAGATCCAAGGAAAATGTATACGATGGGGGAATTGAATGTAGAGCATTCTGAGGATCAGAAATTTGAGTCGAAGAACTTGGAGACCATCATATGTGAAGATAAAAATAGTAAGAAAGCTGATAAATGCACGCCACAATTAGACAGCAAATGTATGCCCAATGTTTGTCTAGAAGAAGATGGAAAAGTGAATGATTTTCTCGAGAAGGGATGCTCACTCTTTGGGTAATTCTGAATCTGTTTCTTGATATTAATGGCAATGCTTTCATGCCGTTGTTCTGCTAATTTTATGTGCTTTGTTTGCAGATGTTCACATTATCGGCGGAGGTGCCACATCAGAGCTCCATGTTGTAATGAAATCTATGATTGTCGCCATTGTCATAACGAGGCAAAAGTGAGCCTTCTCTTATATATGTTCTTATGATTTTCAAATTACGTTTGATGTTTTTATAGCTTCGAGTTGCTTGTAGGATTAGGTAGCTGCATGATTTATTTTGAAGTGTCAAAACCTGACAAGTGCTAATTTTTTTTGTTTCTTTTTCCGTATAAAACTCCGAAATCGATGAAACACATTATACGTAACTAGATGAAAGAATTGGCGAAATGAATGAAGATTTACTTGGGAGAATGTATACAATTTTTTTTAGACAGTGCAGAATTTGGTTTCTTTTTGCAGTTACTTTCATTTCAGTTTTGGTTTTTCGGCTATTTTCTTCTTTGAATAGCTAACAGGCATCTAGGATAAGTGTTCATCCATGGTCATGTATTGGAGTTATTCTTGATTAGAATTTGATATCTTGATTTCTAAAATTTAGGTTGTATCCAATTGTTATGTCGTCATTTTTCAAATGAGGAGCCTTTTTCCTTTGCTCTGGTTTTGGACCTGCAGTCTGTGTAAGCATTGGTTATTGTCAGTGTGTCTGCATCTTACCTAGAGACGTACTAAACAGTTAATTTATGCAATTGTGGAAGAGTCTCCAGAGTAGGTGACTGCTATACTGAAAATATATAAGAACTATTTGCATTGGAGAGGATCAACAAAAGCTTGAGCTTTATGTATTTTTCCTGTTTTCTGCCTTGGAGATTAGAACTTCCGTCTCTGGTCTTAGTGTGATGAGTGCTGCTGGCTATCTTAAGAAAGAATCACCAACATAAAGTTTTGAAGTGGCCAGTTGGTTTTATATCAAATTGGAGCTTGTCTGTGTATTTAATTTTTGTTTTCTCTCAATGTATATCTGACTTTGAACTGCATATTGATTTTCAGAATGGTATCAATGTGGATCAGAAAGATAGACATGACATGCCACGCCAGGAAGTCAGTCAGGTAAATTTTCTGTGTAAATCTTATCTTGTTTGGGTTTATTAATTTTTTTGTGGACTAAACATTGGATGAACATTTTTTTAATTTATTCTTATCGACTTCGCAGGTGATATGTTCCCTTTGTGGCACTGAACAACAGGTGAGAATGAAAACTTCAATCTTGCTTCTAGTTTTCCTGCTTGGATAATCTTATTTTGTGGGAGGGAAATTCCAATATATATGTTAGCTGCAATCAATGCAGGTCCAGCAGTTCTGTATAAACTGTGGTGTGTGCATGGGGAAATACTTCTGTGCGACGTGCAAGTTGTTTGACGATGATGTAAGTGGCTTATCTTCCCTCTGTTGCTTATTATTCGATTTTCTATTTGATTTGATAGATTCTCTTTCCTGCGATGAATTTTGAGGTGTGGTGGCTCCTTCCTCCATACATATCTAATAAAATTTGCCTTCAACCATAGAATCCAAACAAGGGCATTCTGTCTGGTCCTGCGTCCACTTGCATGTTCAGGGGGCTTTATACATCATTGATAGGAGCTTGAATAATTGTCAAATGAGAATAATGTACATGTCTGTCAAACTATGTTTTTGTTAAATGCTGTCTATTTTAACTCGGAAGAAGCTTACAGTTCTCTTTTATTGCAGATATCTAAAAAGCAATACCACTGCATTGGGTGTGGAATATGCAGGTATTGCTTATGTCCTTGATTGTTTTTTGAGACTTTAGTTATTCGGTGATGTTTTAAGAGTTTCTTGTTGAAGGCCTTATCTGATGTATTAGCGAATGTAATTTGGAATTAGCATGCTGCTCCTTCTTTTATGACCTCACTTTGAAGTTCCTTTTTTTTTTTTCCCCTCTGAGTCAATTTTTATATCAATATGAGTAAGATTTTCTCCCTGCTAGATGACATTATGAGTTTGGAATATGTTCAAATCTATGGCTTATTTCTGTTCCTGTCCATTCCCAATAATGTGCTGCCTGGCTGTTTACTTCTGCCTCTCCTTGTCACATTATTGTTCTCCTCCTTTTATCCAGTGAATTGTCTTCTTTATAGAGAGTTCATTCTTGTTATGGTTCTCTGATTGAGCTTGCTAACTTTCCTGTCCAGAATTGGAGGAAGTGAAAACTTTTTTCACTGCTACAAGTGTGGTAAGTAAGCCCTTTCCACAGCCTTGGATTGATATTACATATTGGGTGGTTAAGGGAAGACTGATTTGTGTTTTCATCTTCACTTATGTTTAAGGTTGCTGTCACTCTATTTTGCTCAAGAACAGCCACCCTTGTATAGAAGGAGCAATGCATCATGATTGCCCTGTCTGTTTTGAGGTAAGATCGTATTTCTTTCTGCATAAATTGTGATTCTTCTCTGTTTTCATTTTCTCATATTCTGATTGAAGCAAGAACTGATTGGCCGAATAATAGCGAGCTAAGATAAACTTCAGTATTACTTGTCATGGAAATTTACTTGAGTCAAATTTGCAAATGGGGATAAGGCATCTTTTGTTCTTGGTGCTTCATGAATAACCAAATGGTGACTTGCAGTATTTATTCGACTCGAGGAACAATGTGACTGTTATGCCATGTGGACACACCATTCACCAGAATTGCTTGAAGGAAATGAGAGATCATTTTCAGTAAGCCCTCAAAATATCTATTTTTCGTTCATGTAGCTTTTGCTGAAATCCCTTGGCTGTTCATGGGACTTTTCACGAATGTGCTCTATCATATGCTGGATATATTGCAGATATGCTTGTCCCCTTTGCTCGAAGTCCGTTTGTGATATGTCCAAGGTCTGGGAGAAATTCGATTTGGAGATTGCCGCAACACCGATGCCAGAGCCTTACCAGAATAAAATGGTAAAGCATTTATCGCCCTTATCGTCGTCCCTGTAGGAAAATCAGACTTTGCATTCGCCTTACTTGTCCATGCGCATCCTTCCTTTTCTGGTGGGAATGTTTGCTCTTGAATTTTGGATATCGTGAGTGTAACACAGATTGCTGTATGACAGGTGTGGATTCTTTGCAACGACTGTGGGAAAACCTCTGAGGTGCAATTCCACGTAGTGGCTCAGAAGTGCTTGAACTGCAAGTCTTACAATACTCGCCAGACGAGAGGCTGAGATTGCTTATAAGGAGTGTCCCCAGACAACTATGATGGATTTGAAGCCACAACGCATTCCTGAAGTGGCATCCCAACATCGGCTCGATTAATCATGGCTTTCTCCCAGTCTAATCTGCTTGTTGGTGGTTCCCATTATTTCCTCAACATCTGTACTTGAAAGGAGTTGGGAATTCATGGTAATTGCGTCGAGCGAGCAGCACTGCCGCTGCAATTTGTACCCTTTTTGAATAAGCTGGCATGCGTGGCTGTGGCAGATTGCCTATCGGATGTCTACTTGAGCTTTCAGTCATAGCTAAAGGCGGTCCTGTTTTGACGGGCTGCATTTGAAGTGGGGTTTCCCCAAAAATAATTCTTGTATGGATCGATTGGTCAATGTTGACTATTCTTTCAATGGTCAATAACAATTCCCAGTTGCTTGTCCTTGTACTTTAGGAATCTGAATTCTGATCCTTCCTTCACTTGCAAGAAACAGAACCGAGACAGGGCAGGTTCTCTCTTCTTTTGCTGGTTTTTCTGTGATTCAACAGACTGTTGCGGGTTATTTCGGCCAAAAAAGAAAAAAAGACTGTTGCGGGTTATGAGGTGCTGCTAGAGTTCGCTGCACTTTCATTCTGCTTAAGTTTGTATAGCCAATAGTAGGGGCGGGCACCCGTTCCAGTTCACTTCGGAATCCCGGTTCCAAGTGTTTGGTATCGGTCCAATTCCTGGTTTCTTGTGCCGAACCGGATGGGACTGGATGGGACCGAAATATTATTGACAGAGAGGAGACAGAGAGAGTGGCTATTGAAATGGAGAAGAGATGCGCGTGGAATAATAGCTAAGGCAATCAAGGAGCAGACGAATCTGGGCGGTCAACCTCCTCTGGGACAGCCTCGTGGATATCAGCAGCAGTATATTCTTCGTCTGAAACTCTGGAGATGGAGAAGATGAGTGTGTTCCTCGTAACGGACATGGAGATGGAGGGGCCGTTGACGTCTTTTGACTCCACAAAGACGACCGATTAGGGCATAAGGCATCGTCTTCCTTTACTGCAAACGAAAGTTACTTAGAAGTTGGAACCAAAATTACAACCCATTTTTTTCATATTAAAAAAAAAAGGGTAGGCATATAAAATTAATAAATAGGAGGGATACCTTTGGGTGTGTCAGACATCTTTTTGACATCACATGTCTCTGCACACTTTTCTTTTTGGTCGAAATCTCTGCACTGCACACTTGGGTAAAGGATATCTTTGGCTGTTACCGTGGGTCCCGCGAAAATTAACAAGGAAAGTAGCGGGTATCAGACATGACTTATTCACAGGTCTCCAATTAAAAATTAAGATGCGCATCTTAACTTCCATCCAATATCACTTCGAAACGAGAGTTCCTGTTCTATCCACTAGAAATGTCACGTGCGCTTCTCACTTCACACATCCAAAAAAAAAAAAAAAACCGTTGTCTTTCTTCCCCCTCCCCTTCCGAGCCCGACGTCTCCCGTAAAGAAAAATTGAAGGGCTGAACGGCGGCCGTTGATCCAATGGCCGTTGCTCTTCCCGCCACGGTCCCTTCGCTCCGCCCGCAATCCCAGAAGCCAGCCGAACCTCGGAGCTTCATCACTCCCTCGAGGTCGCACTACCTCATCTCTCTGATAAGCTCTTGCCCGAGCATCAGAGAGTTCGCGCCAATCCACGCTCAGTTAATCACCACCAACTCCATCCGAGACCCTCTCGTCGCCCGTCGCCTTCTCGGCTTCTTCCTCTCCGTCGATGGCCTCGGCCGCTTCCGCCGCGTCTTGAGCGGAACCCATCATTCGGAGACGGAGCTGTGGAATGACTACATTCAGAAGCAGCTCCAGGATGATTCGCCGGGGGATGTGCTCGCGTCGTATCGTCGGATGGTTGGTGAAGGGGTGGCGTTAGACATGTCGACTTTTCACTTCTTGATAAGCGCTGCTTCGAGAGTTGTGGCGGTTCGAGACGTTGGCGAAGTGCATGGGCGGGTCCTGAAATCCGGGTTCGGGTTTAGTGATTCTTTGAGGAAGAATTTGATGGGTGTGTATGCGAAGGCTGGGAGATTGCAGGAAGTGCGCCAACTGTTTGGGGAGTTTCCCGAAAGAGATGTGGTAGCTTGGAATACTATGATATCTTGTTATGTAAGAATGGGAATGTCCAGAGAGTCGTTGGATTTGTTTGGGCGGTTGTTGGCGGACGGAGTCGAGCCGGATGAGATCACCATGGTTAGCTTAGTTTCGGCATGCGCGAAGATGAGGGATTTGGAGATGGGCGAGAAGATGCATTTGTACATCGATGAGAATAATCTGGAACTCGGTGGGACTTTGTTGAATTGTTTAGCTGATATGTACATGAAGTGTGGGAATATGGAGAAGGCACGTGAGGTTTTGGGTGGTAGTGAAGCTGAGGATGATGTTGTTTCGTGGACAACTCTGTTGTGTGGATATGTGAAAAGCGATCGCATGGATGAAGCTGAGAAGCTGTTTGACAGGATGACAGAGAGGAATTTGATTTCTTGGACAACAATGACTTCGGCCTATGTTCGAGCCGGTCGGTACCCAGAAAGTCTCGAGTTGTTCATTACGATGATGCTCGACGATGTGATGCCTGATGAGGTTGCGCTTGTTACCGCTCTCACCGCTTGCGTTAATATGGAAGGTTTTGACATTGGAAGATCCATCCACAGCTTCATTGTGAAACGCGGAATGACTGTCGAAGGAATGCTCGGAAACTCTCTACTTAGCTTGTACGCCAAGTTTGGTCGGCTGGATGATGCCTACTCCATTTTCCAGCGCTTGCCTTGTAGAACTGTCGTCTCCTGGAACTCGATGTTGGATGGGTTCTGCAGAGCTGGGGATGTCGGTAAGGCGAGAGGTTTCTTTGACGAGATCCCTGAGAAGGATTTGATTTCTTGGAACACTATGATCGGTTGCTATACTAGGTCTCGCTTGGCTCAAGAGTCGTTCGAGCTGTTCCACCTGATGCAGAGTTCAGAGGTAAAACCGGATCAAATCACTCTAGCCAATATGCTCTCTACCTGTGCTAGCGTCGGGGCACTGAGTCATGGCACCTGGATCCATTTGTATATACAGAAGAACCAAATTCAATTGGATCACATTCTGGGAACTGCTTTGGTAGACATGTATGGGAAATGTGGAAGTGTTGAGAAAGCAACAGAATTGTTCTCGAAAATTAAAGATAGAACAATGTGTCTATGGACCGCAATGATAGGAGCGTACGCTTTGGAGGGACAAGCACGGAAGGCGGCGGACTTGTTCTCGAAGATGGAAGCCACAGGAATGAAGCCTGACCATGTCACTTTCATAGCTCTTCTTTCTGCTTGTAGCCATGGAGGTTTGATAGATGAAGGATACCAGTACTTCCACAAGATGAAAAATGAATACAGAATTGCCCCCGGGATTCAGCATTACGGATGCATGGTCGATCTCCTTGGTCGTTCTGGGCACTTAAAGGAGGCTCTAGAGCTCATTCATTCCATGCCGGTGGAAGCAGATATTGTTATTTGGAGCTCATTCATGAGAGCCTGTGAAACCCATCAAAATGTTGAATTAGCAGAGTATGCACACAAGCGTCTCATCGAGATCAACCCTACAAACGATGCAGCTCATGTTCTTCTTTCGAAGATCTATGTGAGAGCTGGAAGGTGGGACGATGCGAGTTTGATCAGAACAAAGCTACACGAACTGGGGATTCGAAAGCATCCAGGTTGTAGCATGATAGAACAGAACGGCGCTGTCCATGAATTCAGAGCCGAGGACTTCTCAAACCCTCGATCACCGGAAATCTATTCCATGTTAGGTGAGATCGAAGGGAGACTACAGAAAGAGCGACACGACACTTTGAGTCATCACAGCGAGAGGTTGGCAGTGGCATTCGGGCTGATAAGCAGCAAGAATAGAACTATCCGAATAGTTAACAACCTTCGGATCTGTGGAGACTGTCATTCCTTCATGAAGTTTGTATCGCTTTCCTACGAGAGAGAGATTATACTGCGGGATAACTACAGATTCCATCGGTTTAATGATGGGCAATGTTCTTGTAGAGAATACTGGTGATTTGACACACTACCTTCAAGTTAATATCCCTCCTTCCTGCTTGTTCTTCAGTTGCAAGAAATTAAGCAAACATAATTGCTGGCATGATATGTTTCCCCTGGAAGGTAATCAAGGACAACATCGGCCTAGACAGAAAACACCATTGGTCTACAGATATTCATCGTGAGATGAGCTCTTGAGCATGAACCACATTGAGATATGCAAAGAAGTAAGTACCACGATGTACTCAGATTAGGAAAAGCTAAAAACTCATCGAGGAGATTACACCAGACTGGTCCCTTTCCTGTTCCATACACTGCCGTGTAACAGGCTCGGCTCCTTAGCCGTCTGAAATTTCTAGCAACCGAATGAGATACACCCTGAAGGAGATATACGTAAATTCTCAAGTCTCCTCGTGCACTTTTGACTTACCCTCACTTTCCTTTCATTACCAACAATAAGGTAATTCTCACTCAAGTTCCACTGGTTTCTACAGGATCTTCTAGGAAAAGCAGACAATGGTAAAAATGACAACAGTTAGAAACATATGAATCCCATTTCACATGGCTAAAGATCGCTGCAAAACTTGAATTCCTGATATAATCTATGCCAGGATATCAGTCCCATGTAGGATAAGTAAGCCCAGTATCCCTTCTTAATCAACATCAGGGAACAAAAGATGGTGGACAGTAATCGACACCAGCCAAGACCAGGAGTTTAGAGGACATGATCTTAGAACAGCAACTTGATACTATTATCAAAAAGCACGTTTAGTCGGCTGCTATTACAGCAAAAGTTTACCCCGGAAGAAAAAATGTAGGGGATATAGATGGGGATGGGGAGCCATAAAAATCAGCTAACACCCATTTCAAATGCAAAATGATTATGCGATATAGTATGAGTTATAACGGCATATAATACGGTCATGTCTCTTCCAAAAAGCCAAAAAAAGCTGTAGCAGATAGTTGCCACCACCGAGACCATGAAAGCTGAATCCCTTTCGGTGAAGAGAGAAATGTACAAAATTGATCATCCATGGCTGCTAACTGATGCACACAAAAACAGCTCTTTTGTAAACGGACGATCTGGGGCATCTACCTCAGTATTTGTTCCGGCAATCATGGGCATGGTGGCCACGGGGACGACATGAATGGTTACTATGAAGGGAGAAAAGAGCCACTTTGAAAAAGCCCATCTCCGCTTTTGGACTTCGGCGACTTATCATAATCATCCACAGCTTCCTCAATCTCGTCGGACAAAATCTCCTTTGAACGACATTCCACACTGCAGAATGCTTTCTCGCCTCTGCAAGAAGTCAAAATCAAGGCACACATAATAAGCAAGCATAGGTACAGTAGAACTATAGTGAGGCCACGAGAGGAAGTGCAGTTTATACAAACCTGTATATGTAGATATCTTCGCCCTCTGGCAATGGCTTCTTGCATGCATGACAGAAGCTCAAGAAGTCATCATGAGAATACAAAGCAGGAGTTTCTGAGTTTTTCGCTCGAGGCAATGTGTCTTCCTCTATCTCCCTGACAAAATTGTTCAACTCATTCGGGTGACATTCTAAAATGCAGTCACCGTAAATGTGAGTGGTTTTAGAATCAGGACCATGTGAAATCACACAAGTATAATCCTCAGACAGTTCTATCTCGCTCGCCGAAAGAGAATCAGCGAACCCACTGCCAGGATCAATAGACAGAGGGATGGAAGTCAGACTAGCACCCGAAACCTTACTCCATTTTGGACTTTCTCTAATCAATTGAGGACGATAAATCATTATCGTGCAAGAATCAAATGAGCTAGACCGGACTTTGCCCAAAGGGTCAGGTCCTACAGGGCCATCTGCAATTTCAAAAACAACGTTGTTGCTGCTTGAGTGGAGAGGAGATTTGGCACGGGCATAACGAGAGAATGTGTAATCTTTAGGCAGGGATTTTGGTGACTCGATGGAACTGATATTGGTCTCAAAATTATGATTCTTAACCCCGATATTAGGTCCAAAAACTATTTTTCCAGTATGAGCTGACTGGAGAGCCCGGCCAGATAAGTTTCCATTGTCATCAAGCGAATCTACAATGCTTAAGCCTACTTTTCTACAATCCCAACTCTTTGGCTGCCCAACACAAGGCAATCGAGGGGACCTAACTGGGTTAGTCAGATATGGGAACAGCATAAAATCAAGAGGAGATGTAGGGCTTCTAACCGAATCAGCATCCGCTAAGCCCTGCGGATTAAAACCCGCATAGAGACCAGGGATGCTGAAAAGGGAATTGCTCCTACAATTCTGCCTTCTAAGATCGGATTGCGAATTGGAATGTAAATTAGAATCCGATTTCGTCATTTGACCCACTTCTTTCTGCACCGACCCAGTCCTCTTCACCAGCATTGTGTCAAGATCTCAAAAGCTTCCTTCCAAGAACAGAAGCAAGCAGCTTACCTGCATCAGGTGAACAAATTCTCAAGAAACAACTCAAGGATGAACAGTGACATGGGTATTCTAAAAAATCCTCAATCCATTTGTAATCTGCATTACCCAGAACAAAAGCGATCAACGATTCATCAAGTTCAATTACAAAATTAAAATTTCTGCAGATGCAAACAAGCACGGCCTGCGAATGCACGATGAGATAATCATTCATCGCCTCACTGTCGTTCCCACTCGCTTCCCATAAATATCAAAAGCACCCGATCGTGTCAACGATCCTTATAACAATCAGAAAAAGGAGCAAACTTTGAAATGCTCACACGACCCCGCAAGAACGCAAATGGCACCTCCGATGAGTCGAGAAACAGGGTTTGTGAAAGCCGAGAAAAAAATGACGTGCGGTGATTTTTAACTTATATTCTCCTTAACCCGCGACAGCGAATAGACCCAGAAAGATAAGACAAAGAGCAAAAGCTTAAAAATTTGCATCATCAGAGTCAAGAAAAAGCGAGTCGGTGAGCCACAGAATCGACTCAAAAGAAGAAAAAGGGTCCGGAGGGGGATGGAAGAATCAAAATGAACTCACTGGTGTTGTTCTTTCTTCTCGCTATCTATTTCTCTGTTTCTGGAAACTTCAAAGCGACTGTGCTGTTTTCTAGCGTTTTCCCCTGGGAAGAGACCCTCAATGCAAAGCTGAAATGGGTGAATTGATGACGGCCAGGCCACTTTCTATGTATGCGTGATGCTTGCACAACACTCCTCTCTCTCTCCCTTCTCTCACTCTCTATCTCTCTCAAATATGCCTCAAAATCAGAGCTTCGACGAGCTTCTGGTGCACTCTTCAGTCACTCACAGTAGTACCCACAAGCTCCTTAGCCTCTCTCTTCTCTTTGTAGTCTGTACTTCGCACGAGTCTCTCTCTCTCCCTCCCTCCCTCTCTCTCTTGTTGTGTACCGTACGATGGGGGGAAAGACCATAAATACACAGTAAAGTGATGGTATTCGTCCAAAGGAAAAATTTCCGCAGTTTTTCACGCTTTTCTCTCTTTTCTCGTTTCTGTCAGGCTGTCGCCATCGCCTCCTAACCAGAGAGTTTTTCATTAGCAGCGTTGAAGAAAAAAAAAAACTAAATTTTTGTTTAAATCTACAAAATGCTGATCAAAATTTCAGGAGGGATAGTTATCACTGGTCGTATCGGGTGAGATTTCACCCCCACAAAAGTCTTGAAACCTGCGATCAAATGATATTTAAACAGAAGTCCCAGAAGAAAAGAAAATATTTATTTAAAGCAAGATCAGATATAAAAAAAAGAGTGGTTGGTTTTTATTTAATCATATTCGAAACCCAAATCATCTGAAATTATCAGAAATTTTCTTGATGACGCGCTCCCTTTGACATCGGAATCGTGGGATTATTATCTCCTTAAAATCCCCGTGTTATTTGATGTGATTATGTTTATCGATCTCACCGATTCGACTGAACTTTTCAATTCCTTTCGATTTTGCTATTTCAAAAATATTCCGATAATAGGCAATGCGGCATTGCTAGTAAATGGGTTGAGAGACGGGGACGTTAGTGTCACGGTAAATGTCAGAAAAAAAGGAGAGTTAGAGATAGGATAAATAAAAAAAAATTAATATTTGCCTAGCATTAAAATGTCTTTTTTTTTTTTTTTTTTGCAATTCTTTATGTTCACCAGCTTTTTTGTATTTAAAGTTACAATTCCATTTTGACCCCACTTTTCCTTTGAATTTTCTACATGTGGCCCCCTAATTTTCCTTTTCATTTTTTCTCTTTGGTTTTCGAGGAGAACTTTAGTTGATAAGACTCAGTAGCCATGGGCGCCATATTTCTTCACCACGTCCAATTAGCACGCCCCGTCTCGATTGCCTATCTGACCTTTCTGTTCTCACATCCGAATCCGAATTTCGCAAATCACTAGTCGAATTAAAGAGATCAATTCGAGCAAAGGCACCAAAGCAATCCAGGTCAGGATCGGGGATGAATCGCATTTTAAATACCTACATTTGATCGTAGCTTCGTTCATTTTGCCCACTTTTTTTTTTAACTTAAAAGGGTATCGTTAGCGAGTGCTTCGAGACACTTGTTAAGTATACTTTATTATTTCGTAAAATACCAATTGCTCGTAATACAAAAGCGATCGATATGTTAACCCTACACGTTTTAATGAAATCTTTCGAGTCCATTCATTGCTTCCTTAGAGGGAGCAAATGGGAGGTTTGCTGGATCGCGTCAATGCAATCGACAAGCAAAAGTGCCATAACAACAACCAAATTGGACCCCACGAAATCAGCTAATGGGATCCTCTTTAATCATTTCCCGACCTTTTCCTTTTGGCGAGCTCTCATCGAAGGACCTGTGAAAATTCGTAAGCCTCGAATTGATTAAAAAGCTTGGAAAAAAGAAAAATGCCAAAAATCTCATGGGACTATTTCGTTTGAATGGGTGCGAATTTGCTAGTTTAGATTCGCTCAAATCGAATTTTAATTCTATGGGGCTTCGTAAAGTCTGTAAGAAGGTGCGAATCTTGAGATGTGATCTCATTTTATTGCAACCTTTCGAGAACAAACCAAGTTAGGTAAAAATAGAGTAAAACCCATGTGAAGATCCTCTAGTCTTGTTGTTTTCCGAGACAATGAATTTAGTACAATACGTAAAATGGTATAAAGTATCGACTGATCTCTAAACTCGGGGAAAAAAAAAAACAATCCCGTCAAAATAATCATAAGAATAATGCTATGCCGAGCAAAAGTAAAAAAAAAAAATCGAGGACAATGCTAAATTCATAAAGATTGATCTACAAAATTAGTATACCATGTCGTTTTATAAACAAATCTTTAAGCAAATGAGCAATATTCAATTAATCAATAGCAAACTAACATATGACTCTCTTTAGGCTTTGTGATTACGAAGTCCCGAAGATCATTGCAACTCGAGGTTAGTTTCGCCTGTCTCCCAGCGAAGCAGGCTAGGAACTTCGAAAATTATTTTATGGCGGTCCGATGTCGGCCCTCAAGGCCCCCCTCCCCCCAAATTCCGACCAAATTATTCTTTCTTTCTCTGGTAGGAGAGAAATACGAGAAAGTGTTACGAAAGCTGAGGCTTCTAGCTTTCTGCTAAACCTTTTAAGGACGTGCCCAGTGTCCATCCGACCCATTATTTTCTGAATTAATTTGTTAACTAATTTTAGTAAACTCTATTTTTTTTCTCCTTAGCTGGTTAAATTTTTATTTTTGAGCTTCTCTAGTAAAGCCGAGCCCAACGGGATGGTTGGACTTGGAGCCCAAGTTTCTGCACTGCAGCACCGACAGTGGTGATTGGTCCGTCCTTCTTTTGTCGTTTTCTGGCTGTGCTGCGAGTAATCTGACGGTAGGATATGAAATGATTCCAGTAATGTGGGACCAGCAATCGACGGTCCTCTTTCTTCCCCGCTTCCGTAATTTTGAATTGCAAGGCAAGTATTTTGGCCTGTACCTGAAAAAACCAAAAGAGGTCCATGCTCCTCAGCCGCCCCCCCTAAAAAAAGGACAGACAGGGACTTCTTGGCATAAAAAAAAAATCGAAAGAGATTATTATCAGATTTTTTTTCCTGATTTTTTTTTTGTTCGATTTTTTTTTCCTTGATTCGTCAGAAAGAAAATGTTGAAAAGTGCATCTTCGACTTGAGGCTGCGGTTGAGAAAGCATTTGAAAAAACCGTGCACCTCGAGGGCTGACAGATCAAGCAACCTAACTCGGGCGTTGCGATGCCACGACCGTAGGCGAGGGCTGCCCGTGCTAAATCTGGCTTGTCGATGTCAGATTTGGCTTCGAGCTCGATGTTGACGTCGACCAATGCTGGGTGAGTAAGTACCAGATAGCTGGTGAGGGTAAAATCGAAATTTAGATAGTCTGGCGATGGTAAAGTTAAGGGAAAAAAAAATCCATTATCTATTAGGTAGCACTCTAAATATGCTCAAAGCCAACATTGGGTAGGCCGGTAATTCTTTCATTTACAAACTCAAAACGTTTTGCAAATCTTTTTTATTTTCTGCGTCTTATGGGACCACTTCAGGTTTAAATAAGCAGTAAATCAAAGAGGTGGAGATCGGTGAAGCCCTCAAGAGCACTGCTGGTCGCAGGTAAAGACGCCGAGTAAATGACAACTTCATTACATCGTACTAATCTCACGTGAAAATAATCGAAATTTGACGATTCCAGGATTAGAAAAATAATAATAATAATAATAATTGTTCCTTCTAACTTTCTTTATTTTCCAAGCTCTGCATTCGATCCTCCACAAGTACCGATATATTCCCACCGTGTGCTGCGTGCGTGCGGGGGAATTTTTGATACACCCTAGGATTAGAAAATTTTAATTTTCTCGACATTAGGGAGCGATTAGCCTCGTACACGATAATTAGCGTTTGTTTTTACCGAAATCTTTATAATAAAGAGAAAATATTTTTCTTGAAAATCATTTTTAAGGAAAATGATTAGATTTCGTTTGTTTGGTGATTTAGGGAAGACGATATCCTTCTCACAAAAGAGGAAGGTCGTTTTTCGCGCAACCTAAGCTTGTCGTTTTCAGTTCACGGCAAACGTTTTACATAGATCGGTTAGCTTCCGTCATCCAAATACCGAGAGAGTTGGACGATAACTTTTTGAAAAAAACAATTTTCTTTCAAACAAACGGACCCATAAATTTAATGTTTGATATAATCATCGACTCGACAGTGGAGTTCTCTTACGGCATGATATGAACAACCCATCTGCCACCGCCGTTGTTCATCGACACGGGCCATACTTTGGTTACTTAATATACATTACTATCGATACGACGAATTGGAATCACTTAAGAATCGTCGCGCGTGAGCTTATTATTATAGGCTATAGCTAATATGGGAATTTTTTGGTCCTGATATTTAAATAACTTTTTTTGCCCTAATTTTGGTTGGGCTTTCTGATGCGACTTTTGCAATTGTTGGGTTTGGAGAAGAAAGGAGGGAAAAGAAGGTTATATCGTCTCGTGCTTCGGCCTAGCAGTGTCCGATGGGCTCTGTTTCGGACTTTGGGTCCACTTCGTCCCGACCCGACCCGAATTGGCATGAAAACGACGTTGTCCGCCGTACTTGCTATGCATCTCGAAAATGGAAACGTTCTCATGAAATGATGTCATGTTAAATAAGTCCCACGTCGAAAAATCGATGTAGTGTAAAGCGGTTAATATATTTAGTTGGCTCATAATTTATTGACTTAAATTTTTTATTAAAGGTAGGTTCAACTGAGTATTTTGACGAGCTCAATTTTGGATTTCTGTTGTAATGCCGAAGTTATTGAGGATCGGGCCGAACATGACGTGGGCCGGTGCTGGTTCTGGTGGACGCGAAACTAGCCTGGCCCGGAATAGGCCTCGCCCGGACAAGCGCGGCGAGATTGTCATCGGACCCGATGGCGCATAGCGCCAGATGAATTGGAGAGATTGCGCCTGTGCTGATCGCTGATGCAAAAGTTGATCGGGTTGAAGAGGTCTTCCGCTCGTTGCCCCGTGACTTCCATCCAAAGAAGAAGGTGCTGCTCGTGTAGCTGTGGGCCCGCGATTTTCGCAACGCAAGGACTCGCTCACACCAGCGCGTGCGTGCGTGCGTGCGTGCGTGCGGGTGGGTGACTTCACCTGATTCCCGCCCAGCCTCGGCGGAAAAACTCGCGGCAGACATTCAGGTCACCCGCAAGGCCACGACTCTCTCGCCTCACACGCAGACAGAAAACTTCAAAATCCATGGCGACTTCACCGTCTCGCACGGAGACCGCTCAGCTTCCTCCTCCGGAAGCCGAATCGCAGCTCGCGTCCCTCGTATACGGTTCTTACGCCTCTTTCCTTCTCTATGCTCCAGCTCGCGTCCCTCGCGTGCGATTTTGATTCTCGCTTTTGTCCCCGATGAGTTTTGACGAGCATTCGCTGTGTTTTGGAAAATGCGGTGGTCGGTTGATTACCGGTTCGCGCTATCGTTTCGCTAGTGATGTCCTGCGTCGTCAATCTGTTCCGTGCAGTTGCATCGGACGTAATCGGACTGCGTTTGATTCTCCAATATGTACGAAAATAGTCAGATGGACATCTAGGCACGCTCTAGGTTCAGTAACCGATGCTGTAGCCGGTTCGTGTTCTCACTCGCTGGTTCTGTTGACCGGTATGCGCTCATTGTGTCGTGAACTGAAATGGTTCTGGCTAATCGCGCAATATGTAATTGGATGATAGATTGTCCACAGGACGAAGTTAAGGTTGCAATTTCCGTAGCTACATTTGACTGAGCATGCTAAGATGTGTCTTGTATAGACTTCCCTTTTGTGTATCATCTCACCCAAGGCTCGAAAATTTACTCGTGCGCAATTTGTTGCGATAATAAGAATGGCATGATGTATGTTGGATTGCCTCGTGACGACATCTGGTGTTCTTTGGTTTTGGCAACCGGTAAAAGTAATTTACTTGATGACTGTTGCATCACGGCTGCAGATATGTCTCAACAGGCGCAGGCGGCAATGGAAAACATGCTGAAGATGATAAAGTGAGTTTAGGTGTTCCTTTCGCATTGCTTCTATCTATGATGCTGAGACTTCGGCTCCTCTTGATCACGATTGGCATTCAATTCACAGGAGTGGCCCGTGTTGATTTTTGTTATGAATTGGTGTGATGACATTTCTCAAGAAAAGCTTTGTGAATCAGTTTAGATGGCCCAATATTACTTCCCCTTGTGTGCTATGGCCTTTTGGGATTTTGATTTTACGATGATCAACATATTTTCGCACTTTTCTTTGTATCGGAGTTTGATCACTTTGCGGAAGACTCAGAAATCAATACTGATGCGCGATGTCTGTTGTGTACTACGTCATTGACATTTGTTTCCCTAAAGAGTGATTTCCATCACGTGTTTGGTATCCCTCGTTAAACTGAAGATTGCTTTCACTATGGACATTCATCCATCTTTTACACAAAATCATATATCTGACTAATCAGACATGTAGATTATCTCGTCTAATAGTTATATGATGACTATTGTGTAGTGAAGCTGATCAAAGTAGTGCTGGAATTATTAAGGATATAGAGAAGTGCAGGAATTCTGCTCTTGAGAGGAAGAAAGATCTGGAGGAAGAGAAGAAGCAATTCCAAAGGGCTGCTTATGCTGTTATCGACATGCTGAATGTTGGAAACTAAGGCAAGCTTGAAAACTGTATTTGCTTTTTTTTTTGGCTCTAATATGAAGCACAAGCATATACTAAGCTTTTCTGGGTAGTTTGGAAAGAGATGGAACTCATCATTGCATTCACTTGTGGAAAGAACTAGCAAGCATTTAAATAACTATTTCATATTTCCATTCTTTGCTATCCATAACGATTGTTTAACAAAAAAAGAAATGCTCAAACTATTTAATGGTCATCTGCGTTCGAATCTAAAATATGTACAAATGGTCATTCTCTCTCAAGGCATTGAATTCTTCCACTTTTGCACCATCAGCCATGAGAATTGTGCTTCCTCTCTTGTTGAACTTTTTCTCTGCACCCACCAAATTAAGTGAAAAAAATACTATGTCAAATTTGTTGTAAAGGGAGGCATTTAGAACTCAAAGGGTGTAAAGAGAAAGTTGATCCTATGTGACAATCACACAGTTTGACTCTGTGTACTACTGAGCAAAGACTGATAGTACTCAAAGTCACCCTTACAGCAGCTGGCAGCACATCGTTAGTGATCATCCTTTGCGCAAGCACGTGTGTGGGGATGTGTACTTGTGCTTTTCATGAGTATATATGGGCATGGGTGTGCATTTGAAACCTAAAGTATACAGGCTCTTGTGATTATGATTTGAGCAATTTAATTCATTGTACCAGGTTGATGGCTCTGTGTTGAAAACTATTATTTCAACAAAATTTGCATATTTATGTCCTCCTTTGCTGTTGCTTAATTATCTGGGGAACCCTATGCTTGGCATTACATGGAAATGACTCGATCTTTGATAAAAATAGGAGACTATGTCCATAATACCTGCTATTTTGAGAAGGTCCTCTATGGAGTTGGGTAGATGTATCAGTTTCCCGGTCGTGTTGCCTTCCAATGTACTTTCACTGGGATGATGGTCATGTATAATTACCCTTACCGGAAATGTGCTTGGTAAAGTAGTGGAGGGTGGCGGTGCTTCTGCGAAATGCACGCATAAGATCTTCTGACAGGATAATAAATATAAAGGAAGTGGTTCTTCCTGTGACGTTGTCAAAATTATTACCGAGGCTTGGACTAACTCACTGATGTGATGTGTCAATATGTCTTGAATGTGCAGATAAGTTTATTTAGCATAGAAATGGAAGTAGAGAGTAAGAGTAACGATTGTTTTAGCGACACGGCCCGATAAAAAAACCGATTAGAAAAGAATATTGGCTCCTGAAAAAGATCTTGGTAGCCAAATTTTCTTCAGGCTAACACCCTGAACTTAAATATATCACTTTAATGAAGCCACCACGGATGGGGTTGCCCTCAGATGCCAACTATTTGACAGAAAACACACTTGGACTCATAAAAGGTCAGATTCAATTACACAAGAAAACTAGTGATGCTGTGAAGATTGAAATCATAGTCGTTAGCAACTTGCAGAAAATTAAGTTACGAGAGAGAAGATGCAACTGTCTTGCTTAATGTCGACACCGTGAAAATGTAACTGTATCTATGAAACTTATATCAACCCATGGTGAATGGATGTAGAATGTAGGCTCTGAGTTAAATATTACTAATCTATCTGTTCTTCTTGATCACCAAAGCCCTAAAAGTCACTTGCAGTTATAGGGACTTGGGTTTATTGTACCGCGTTTTTTCACATTAAGATGCTTTTCTAGTGGGGATTCAACAATTTCGTTAATGTTAAAGAAGGAATATATTGAACCGGGACTTGAGTTAGCCCTGCCACAGCAGGAAGTTGGTACTTCTAAAGTTTGGTTCTGAGACATGGTGAATTGTCGCTATTTCCGGATGGCATGATGCTGACATTATTGTCTTGGGTGAGAAAAGCTACCATTTGCATTTGCATCTCCATAACCATTGGCAGCATTCTCAAGTTCTTCATTTGATAATATATGCTGCCAAAGAAGAGAAAAATTAATGAGAATATCAATCATCACAACCCCTGTTTTTCTCGTTATCTGCTGATTTACATCATAATGCTAATAAATTACCAATGTTCTTTACATGTATTGCTTGTGTTGACTACTTCTACCTGCTTAAGTGGACTTTGAATTTCATCGTGGAAACTAAATCTATCAACTAAAATACCCAACTATGGACAGGAAGGAAAGCCAGTTTAGCGGCTCAGTTCAGGAGATATACCTCTATATTCAAATCCCCCAAAGATTCTGTCAGAGATTCTATTTCTTCTAGCACTTCTGGTTTCAGGCCTTTCAGATACTGATTACGAAAATGGAAAAAAAAAATTGATATACACATTAGTGATTTCTATATAATGATAAGGAAGAAAGCCATCAGGATAGTCGACAAACTGTAAACAAATATAGGTTTAGTTTAACTGAAGAAAAGTTCTGATATCAACTGTAATTCAGCGAAATCTGAGGTGGAAATTCTTCCTCTTCTATTTACCAATAATATTTAACTCTTATGGCATGCTTCAATCTCAAAATTTTCTGACAGCCCTTTCTTTTTATTAACTTTTTACAATTTTTTATCTGTTACTTCACTTCAGATTAGTCAAGTGAAAGTGAAAGTAGAAACATTTTTGTGAACCTGAGCAAAGTTGGTAATAATTATCTTCGCGTCTTTGCTATGCGGCTGCACCAGTTGCTTGAAGTGGTGATGGCTAATCCGGATGACTTGAGAGAGCCTTTTTGTCCTCACTGTAAATGGTTGAGGGATATTAAAAATTACCCCAATCTCTCCCACCATTTCAGACGGGCCTAATTTTGTCAGAGGCTGCGATGAAGTCATATTAAGAAATTAAGTTACAATGTAGAAAGTTAAAATGTATACGAGTAAGGAGGTGAAACTTAGCATATATAGGTGTGTATATACATAGTTGATATGTATGTGCAATGTATTACTTGGTATCACCTGGAGCTCAAGCTGCCATTAAGGGTTCAAAATTTAATCTCTTGAGAGTTTCAGCATGTGAAAGATTAACTATTGTGAAAACGGGATATGATATTCCAACTAGATGAACTTTTGCTGATCATACCTGCTCCATTCCATTTTTGTATGTCAAAACATCCTGCAATTCGGGATACAGTTAAGACTTGGCCACATGATTTACTTGAATAATATGGACTATAAAGGAGAGATTTTACCACTGCTCCAGATACTATTATGTAGAAGTCTGTTGGAATTTCATTTTGCAAGATGATCTCAACCTTAGGTGGAAAATACTCTGCTTTCATTTCAGATACCTGTTGTCAAAAATTCAATGCCGTTATCCTAAGATATTGTCTGTTGAAACAAATGATGAAATTTCGTGGTCCAACTAATTTGAAAAGAAATGACAATGGCATAGTTTACCTGCCTACTCTTTAACCACATTGAAACCACAGAGACACACAGGAGAAAATAATGTTGCATTTACCCTTCAGTTATGGTAAGAGTTCCTATTATCTGACACAGGGTTCTCATGAACTTTCAATAAAAATTTAGGGGACAAAATACACTGTCTAGTCCTTCAATGATGGGTCCAGATATGAAGACCCCCTGGATTTTTGTTTTATATATATATACAACTTAGTTCAAACAGTAACTTAGTAACCATGCAAACTTAGTGGGAAGAAGGAAATTGCTTTACCAGCTGAACAATAAGGTCCTCAGAGACTCCTTTGAATACATAGGCATTTCCTACAGTTCTACGGAATAAGTGCTGAGCAATTCCAGATCTGATTGCCTTTGGCAGGTCCTCCAGTACCTCTTCTTGTTGTAGTTCTGCTGTCTTGAACTTGAGTTGCATGTGGGCCAACATTTGCTCTTTTAAACCTTCTGGGAGTCTATTCTTGCTTGCGTAGCGCAATATCTCATTTATAGCATCCCTCTGCAAAGTTTTCAGTATGTATAGATTGTAAACTGTACTGCAGGTAATGGTGAGTGGGTGATTTAAATATGGATGACCGGTCCTTTTCAAGGACAAGCAAAATATTCTTCGAATTAATGTCTACTAATCCAGGAACATGACAAGTTCATGCTTCCAATTTTCTTTTTGCATTTTGTTCCCTGCAAATGGTTCTCAAGCTCTGCAACGAGCCTTCTGTATTTCAGTCAAATTAATAAGGTCACCATCTTTTCAATTCATTTTCTTGACCTTTTGTCATAGAGGGGAATTTTCCTTGTAAGAAGCTATTAATTTTTGAAAACTATCTGACTTTACAAATCTCTTTTTTAGGCAGTTCTCTGAGTTTCATCCTCGGGCAATTTTTTCCTTTCACTTTTCATCCGATTCTTTCTTTACTAATAACTCCACTGAACGGCTAAGTTCATTGAAAAGCATATTTCAGAAGACCGAGAGATGAAAAAGGCAATGAATAATATCTGCAGTTTTTTCTGTTCATGCTTTTTTTGAAGTTCTCAAGGGCTACTGCTGCTTGGTGTTTGGGGTGTTAAGACTTAAATTGATACTATCCTATGCAGATTGTGAGCAATTACCATGGCAAAGGTCCGAACAGCACTGTGGACTACAAGGTTTGTCATGTTACCAATCAAATATGCAGTGAGGCCGATGTTGAATAACATGTAGAACATATTGAATATTTTCTCCCCCGTGTTCACTGCATGCAAGTCTCCATAGCCGACTGTGGTGAGGGTAACAATTGACCAGTACAGGGAATAAGTATAGCCCAGCCAGATACTCCTGTGCTGGAAATCAGTAACTTGACTTCCAATCCATGTGTTATCTGGCTTCTTATGATGGGTGGCTAGCCAGAAATAGAAACAACCAGCTGAATGAACTGCGAATAGGGTAACCTGCAGGGAAAGTTGCAAGTAGTAAAGGTTGACCATATGAATATCCACAAAGGAGACGGTAGCACCCAAGAAAATTCCCATCCTCCTAGGTAGTGATACTTACGCCAATTAGTTTGCAATATCTTGTCCAGAAGTAGCTAAAGCGAGTGTCTTTCTCTAGCCTGAACACAGAAAGTAGATGAACCGCATCGTAATTGTAATCTTTACCAGAGACAGGAGTTAAAATACAAGTCATGTCCATTGCTAGGTCAAAATATTTCATGACAGTTGAATGGATTTTGGCTACGAATATGTGTTAATGGTACCTTGTGAAGAGTTCACTAACACGCCGGAGTCGCCATAGTCGAAGCAAATTGAGGAAGCCGAAAATGTCGCCATCGCGCATTTTTCCGGTTAAAATTCTGTATATTACTTGATATGGCAGAGTTGAGGCCACATCCATGGGGAAATAAATCGCTGTGACATACCTAGGATAGAAAAACTTCAATGAGGAACCGTACAATCCATCTACTGGTGTTAGGTGGTTATGTCAGTGGGCTAGTATTTGACTGAGGATAAAAGCCGAGCTACTAAACAAGTCTGAAACAATCAAGTGCTGGGATGCGAGTTAGGACAAAGACATGTTGGTGCCATTTAACCTTGATAACACAAGCAGCAGCGACACTGTGTATTGGTAATTGTTTTTCTTTTCTAGTGTTCTGAACATCGTCGACAGACTAGACATGATACCTTGTCATGTTATAGATACCAAGCAAACGATTACGGTGCGAGAATTTAGGGTTGTCATTCCTGCTGGTATTTTGCACAATTTGCATCTATTTAGTTTTTGGTGTGCTCATTGATTGCTAGACTGTCCTCCTTTTCCTAATTTCGCAGCATAATGAAGTTTGTTGACTCTTGCACATCTACTCGATGGTCTTCTCAAATATATGATTCGGCCACATGCTTAGTTCTGGTATTGGTTTTACCCGTTTTTAGGACATAAAACACGGTAATAACGAAAATGAGGTGCTCTAGCTTAACCCGGCAAGAACTAGGGGAAAGGTACTAACTTATCAGATACAGCCACAAGACCTGTCGGAAACCCTCTCTTATTTGAAAAATGTGCAAATTTGATGTCTTAATCTGCCAAATTGTCTAGGTTAGTCAACCAATCTTTGTCTTGAGGCCGTAGCTAGGCTTATTAAATAAATTCTACGTTTCTTTCAAGGCTTAGGCCAGCTAAAGAGATTAGCTGGGTATCTCATTCCCAATATTAGGAAGAAAGGCTTTCTCATACTCTGAAAATAGTTTGGAAAAATGAGGGACCGATCACCCCCTCACGGTGCAAATGAACTCGTTAATCTGAAATACGAAAGGTTGAGGACATGCGCACCTGATAGCAATCTTCGTGTGGTCATCCACGAGGAGATAAGTCGATTTATCCAAGTAGGCCACAAAGAACGTTAGGATGATGTCAACGGCGAAAAAGCCATCGACGACCAGATCGACATACATCATAGACCCGGTTGCTGCCTTTCTGAAAGCTAGCTCGAAAGGAGATGCCCATGCCGAGTAGATGACAAATATCACAAGAAACGTTTGCCACAACCTGCACATACAGGGAGGAAGACGCTTTTATACAGTTCAAACGCACCGAAATCTCGGTCTACAAGGGTCCTAGCCAAGCTGGTTTTCTCTCAGAGATTATCTGGAACTTCCTCTGAAAGAAAACGAGGCACTGGATTAGATGATCTTTCTCCTAAACACGAACGAATGCACATTCACGTTTATCTTAAAGCCTAAAAGGGCTCCAGCATCTCCATCTTTCCTCCCAATAGCATCATTTGCTCAGAGTCCTGAGAAAAGAAAAAAGACATGATAACCGACAGACCGGTGAAGGAAAACTTACCGATATCTATGATCGTAAGGAGCGATCACGTACTTCTTCAGCTGCAGATAGTTTTCATCGACCACGGTCCCAAAAGCCGGCAGCAGGCTGCTAGAAACCGACGCCAAGTTCTTGATCTCGCCGCTGGAGCGCCGCCGGAACAGCATAGGCAGCGGAGACCTCGAGTCTGACGCCGACATTTCTTGCGCGGCACTTTGCTCGCTGCGTCTGCTGCTGAGACTTTTCAGTGCAGCAGGAGAGACGGGCAAGAGGTTTGGAAAGCGAAGGTCGCGTTCTTGCTAGTTTTATAAACTGACTCGCATCGTCGTCATCTCACCGCTACGACAGATTTCCCTGTTCATCCGTGGCGACGATGCCGATTTAAATAATCCTGTGATAGGTAGGAGAGAGCTTTCTCAAGAAAACCATATAGTATCAAAGACGATAATGTCATTGTCCCGCGGAAATGATAATTTAAGCGCTGCTACAAGGAAGGTTTCAATGGCCATTTCTGACCTCGAGCATGTCACGAACTTCAAAAGTCGGATACCTCCTTTTTGACATAGAATCGTGGAATCGCATGCACGTAGACATCTACTGTTTGGTTTTTCCTACAAGTGTTAAACAGATTCAAACCGGGGCCGTTCCCAAGCTCTCCTGCATCTATTTTTCCAATTCTCTACAGCTAGTGGTGGGGGTGGCTTTGGCTTAGCTGTAGACCTTTGGAAAAATGCACAAGTGGGGGTTCCACATACCGTGCCACTCGCATGGGTCATTAGATCCAGAGCACTATCATTCAATAATGCGCGTTGAAAGCAGCACGGGTAATTCCTTTTTAATGTTGACATTCTTGTGCCCCGTAGAAGAATTACATGGCAAAAGAGGGAAAAGTGTAAAAAAAAAGTTCTAAACCTATTGCATTTGTGCCAATTCGATTATAAACCTTTTGCGTTGGTGCTAATTAAGTCCTAAACTTTTTGCATTGTTGCTAATTTAATCATAAACCTTTCATTAATGCCAATTCAATCATGAGCCTTTTGCATTAGTATCAATTTAGTCCTAAATCTTTTGTATTTATGCCAATTGAATCGGTTCGATCAATTTTGATCGAAAGTCGCTGGTATGGACATCAATTGTTCTACGTGGCACGGCTAGCGTTGACGTGCACATTTTTAATTTTTTTTTTATATTTTACATAGTTTTTAAAAAAACCAAAAAAATGCTTAAAAATTTACTAAAAATATTATAATAATATTAAAAAATATCAAAGTCGGATCCAGCCGTGTCACGTAGGACAATCAACGTCTATGTCGGCGATTTTTGCCCAAAATTTGTCGGATTAACTTAATTGACATAAATGCAAAAGGTTTAGGACTTTATTGGCATCAATACGAAAGGTTTAAGGCTGAATTGGCACTAATGCGATAGGTTTAAGACTTTTTTGACACGTCTCCCGGCAAAAGACAACCTTCTCTCTATCTCTCTCTCTAGTGGTGTCCGAAGGTCAGCCTTTGCTTACCAAATTCAAAACCACTTCTCCTATCCGATTAGTGGTTGGACACTTTGGTCAATACTGGAGAACAGGAAAGGAGTAAACTTTCTCGCAGCCTTAGGGAGGTCGTGTCGAGTAGGGCATTCATCCACCTTAGACAAGGTTTACATGTGACGGAACATCGACGTAGCATGTGACGAGGACTCTGAAAGCAACACGGGTTTAATAAGAGCAAACGAACCGGAAACTTGTTTATTGCCGGCACCGCGCAAAAGGCGAGAGGGCTCGACTTCTCTCCCTAGCTATGCCGTACCAAAATCAAAGACGCTCACCTTAGGTTTGGCTGGCGGCGACGACAAGAAGATCGAAGCTGTTCGCGGGACTCGGGAAGGTGTGGAGTGCGGACATGGCTGCGGCTAATGACCTTGGAAAAAAGAAGAGGGGCGCGTGCTCCGTTTCTTGATTCGTAATGGGCAGAAAAGGGAAAGAGGATCCCAATGGGAATTCGAAGAATAGACGAGCGAGCTCCTTGCCATATCTGTCTGTAATAATTGTCTTGGCAAGAAGACAGTTGACTCCTCTGAGGATAATATTGAGAATATCCCATGCGGATGACGGGGAAGATTTCGTTTTCCCTTTTGCGGAAAGTTGACCAAGTTCGGTGGCCTCTTTGCCCGCATGTCGTTACCTAAGGTCACGACAAAAGCAGCCCTCTTTGCTTTCGGTACCTTGAGAATTCGGTGACATGCCAAGGCCGGCGGTTTGCCGGACCTCAGCCTTGCCGATTATTTGCGTCGTCGGATTTAAGGGTAGAAACCGGTCCTCGAGCGGACAATCGGACCAGGAAGGAGCGTACGCGCAATGGCCTACGAGCGGCCGGAGCGAGTTGGTTCGGTTGAAGGCCTCTTCGGTTCGACAGCCGGGCCTATGCTGAGAATTTGTACCGTGACTTTATACAGATTAAGCAAATGATCCGCAGGTCGCACTTACCATAACCTGAACACCTTGCTTCTTTCTTCTTCTTGTTTTTTTATCCTGTGGACCCGAAAGGCTTCATTTCTGGGTCACTGAGCAGGGCCCAGTAAAGAGGAAAAGTGTTTATACAGAAATTATTCATTTATTATTTATATAAATTTTTTGCAATGAATTTAACCAGATGCGGTCAGGATGGCCGAGTGGTCTAAGGCGCCAGACTCAAGTTCTGGTCCTCGTGAGAGGGCGTGGGTTCAAATCCCACTTCTGACAAATTCATTTTTTGGGTTCCTTATCTTTTAATTTAGCTTCGCCTTTTGCTCCTACGTGCTCTAAGGAAACAGGCTCTTGATTTTCATTTAGCAAATTCTTGGTTTTTTTTTTTTTTTGGGTTGGTCGGAAAAAATTCTTGGTTGAGAGTGAACAATTTTTTTTTTTTTTTGCAGGTACCCTTGGATATTTTTCATATCTCTTCGCTCTCGTATTTTAATTTTTGTTATTGAATTAGAACACCTGAAAATTTTGAAAATGTCCAAATATTAAAGTATGAAAAATGTGTAATCTTTTTTTCAATTTTGAAGCTGAGGAAGATCCAAAAAAAAAAAAAAATCGATAATTTTTAAGTACTTGAGTTACCATAATCGGTGGTTAGTGGAGTTGGTCCTCGAGTTGGTGTGCAAGCCGAAGATTAGATTCAATTACCTAACTTATCTTCTCGGTCTCACAAAACTTTCACTAGTCTCTCATCGATTTTAGGCTATCCACTCACAATGCAGTGAAACACTAAGTACCACCGATGCCGACACGCAACACGGGACACGGCACTACTCAACACGTCAACATGTCATTTCTCAAAAATAGAGAATTTCAACACGATTAGTATTTTTTTTATTTTGCTGGCTTGGTAGATTAATTTAGGGGTGGCTAGGTATATGATTAAAGTATGTGTATTTTTGATAAATTTACATTTTGATCTCTAATTTATTGAGAATGCTTAAAATGGATCACATGCATCTCGGGATGCTAGATTCTCATGTCGTTGGCGTGTCTAGAGAGCTGACTATATATCGGTCGCATGTCGGAAAGTGTCGGGATGTCGGACATAACATGACACGATACGACATGGAGGCTGCCGAAGAGTGTCGGTGCCTCTTAGGAGAAACATGGATTACGAGATTGCACCAATAGACAATGATACACATGTTAAATCAACGGCTTTCAATTGAGCAGTCTCCTGCAGGCCAATGTTGGACAACCTTTTGGACATAGAAAAAAATGTACTCGAGTTTACAAATTTTACCGCGGTGAATAAAAAAGGAGAACCGTATGATTATAATGGAAAAACAGAAAACATCCACTTAAGGGTTTTCACCCCACCCAAAAAAAAGGCACTTGACTTTTACACGATGGACAATTTAGCTCCAATTATGATGAGTTTCATGTGATTCCAGGTCATCCTCGGTTCAATGAGAATCACGTGTTATTTATACTTATGTGTGACGACAGCATTTTGATTATTTATAGAAGCCACGTTTACTAATATGGTGCTCGAATTACCATGTTAGCATCAATTTGCTATCGGTTTCTTTGATGAACAAGTTCGGTTTTGAAAGAGATTAGAAAAATTTCGTGAAGGTTTTCGCTTTCACAAATGTCGGATTTATGCTCGTTCAACCTTTTTACCGACGATAGTGTTGGGAACGCCAAATATAGGCGCACACCGCCAAAAGGCAAAGTCATAGCATCGGATGGAGTTTTTGATGTAAAATGGATTTGGTGATTGGCCGTTGATTTTAGTATGAAGAAGTCATAAGTGTGTATTGTTATGTTTTGAAATTGTCTGGGATTTATTTTGATTTGAAGTTATGCTTCTTGGACTGAAATGTTTTTCTCATGTATTTCGATTGAGGAAGTAAATGAAATGTTATTTCGATTTAAAAAAAAACAAGAAAACTAATTGGAAGTCGGGCCAAAATTGTACCCGGATAACCGTTAGGGCCCATTTTAAAACCCGTATATCCAAAAGGCCTAAAGAAAATAAGAAAACTCGAACGCAAAACTGCACGATTTTCAAAGGCAATCTCTAATAGCAATCAGAACGAGCTCTCTCGAATATGGCCACCGCGGACAGAGAATCTCGCCGGAGGAGAATCGTCGGTCGCAGCTCCGACCGCCTGGCCCTCATCACCGGCCGCATCCAATCCCTCCCCTCCTCCGACTCATCTCAGCCCTCCATCCCTGGGGATCCCGACCCATCCCCTCTCCACCCAGATCGATCCAATGGTACAGGTATCGAATTCCAAAGGCACCGCAACGCACGTACCTCATTTCGTCAGCCTTTTTGAAACATTTGATTGAATTGAACGCGCGCGTCTTGTCTTTTTCATCCGGTTGGTTGTGTTCGTTTTCATTGGTAAATTGGGTGATTTCTCATCGTTGGTCCTGAGGGATTTTTTCCTTCCGTGCGAAATTGGTTTTGAGGGTTGCGGTGACATTGTTTTAGGTTTTGTTTTGGCAGAGAAGGATGGTATGTGTGTGAAGAACATGTGAGAGTCCGGTGAAACGAAGGGTTTGGATACGTGATTTACATTGGTGCAGAGTAATAGCTTGAAAAGACCTGATTTCGAGGGTAGGATGAGCATTCGTGGGGCCAAGTTCTTGTCTTGATGCCAAAGGATTGGGTTTGGGCGTTGCTGTTGTTAGAACCAGAAGCTCCAATTCGAGGAATAGTACTGTTTATATCAGTATTCTTAGCAAAAGCGAATTGTGTTTGAAGATTTGAGGACACCATTTTCCATTTTGGTGAAAATTCGGTCCGGCTTGCTAATTGGGAAACGTCCTTGTAGAGTTATTGCGTGGCTTAGCCATGTCATAAAACATTTTCCTTATGCTCGTCCTCGATTATCTCTTTCGCTCCAATCATTTCCCCTGTGGACGGGTTTCGGATCAGTATCGTGGAGGCATGCGGGTAATTCTAGGATTGGCTCCTACCATGGTTAAAGAAAGTAATTCAGCAGTGCTTTGAGATTTGAAATTGGTTTCATCCTTGAAAAGCTTTCTCTTTTATGACTAATCCTTTTTTGGCATATCGAGTTTTGGGGATGAGCGGGATAAGAGGATGAGGAAGAGGAAGAAAGTAATTCAGCAGTGCTTTGAGATTTGAAATTGGTTTCATCCTTGAAAAGCTTTCTCTTTTATGACTAATCCTTTTTTGGCATATCGAGTTTTGGGGATGAGCGGGATAAGAGCATGAGGAAGAGGAAGTATCCTGTTATCAGATTCAGCAAAACCTATCCCGTTTTTCTTACTCGTGTGTCTTATTTGCATGCAGCTTTTTATCGTGCAGAATGTCAAGCCTTCGAGACTGTGTTGCCAAAGGATCATCAAAGTGGAGATGCCAGTGAGACCGATGGTTCCAGAGGTAGAGAAAATATGGAGTTTGCTTCACAGAAAAGTCAGACAAGCAACCAATGCTCAGAGGCTCCGCCGTCGGAGATCAGTGAGAAATCAGTAACTTATTCATCCTCAGCCTCGCATCAAAATGCATCTCGTCCTACTACACATGTTGAGCAACCCTCAGTTCATCAGGCACTGCGTAGCACGTCCATTAGTCCTAATCAGATTAGTTCTGCTATAGATTCTTCAGTTACTGCACGCTTACTTTGTGCTGTGGTAGTGGGGCTGCTAGTGGTTTTATCGGACATAGGTTTTCCCCTATTAGGCAACAAGATCATCCGGTCCGTCTTGATGTCAAGGCCTCTTTACCTCGTTCTGCTTACCAACGTGACACTTGTGCTTGCTCCACTTGTTTTGGACAAACAATCAACTGTTGCGAGCACTGTCAAAGGGGAAAATAAGAATCCTTCAGCTGGCGAGAGTGATTGGGCTGATCAAGTTGGTAATAGCTTGGAGTTAGGTTTTCTGATGATGAAAGTAATGGATGCAGTAATCATGGATTGCAGCTTCTACTCTGTGGTTGTGGTAGGTGGTTTGTCGCTTACGAGGATTTTCACTTAAATCCGGACAATCACATTGGAATGCGAGAGCCGTTACTTTAGTTGGCTGACTTGGGAGCAAATAATTCTCCTCAGCAGCTAAACTTTCTTTCGTTTTGTACCTTTCTGCTTTGTAAGCCTTCGAGGCTGAACTTGGTTGATAATAATAGCCTATATTTTCGGCAGTTTTGCTCTTGTAGACCCATTTATTTATTCCATGTGCTTGTTTTGAGATGAATTTATGTCCTTGTCTGTCCTGTGGAATAGTGATTTTCGCCGGTAAACATTCCTTATTCCGATGTGTATTGGTCTTGTATTGCTGGCTTCGTGATTTAGAGTAGCCATTTTTGGGCATCTGACTGAATACAGCACCTGTACTTTTGGTAACATCATTCAGCTGCACCATACGATCCTTTTTAAGGAGAGAATCGATATCACTAGGTTAAAGAGAAGATCATGGATTGGTGGGAGTTCCAAATAGCTCGAGGAAGATGAAGAGTCAATCAACGAAGGCTATGAGAATACTATCCTTACGTATCAATCTTGAATGGGCTTCTATTCAATAAAGCAGAGTGCGCATGGCGAATTTCAGAGATTGTGATAGAGCTATTTAGTAAAACTTGCTTCTCTATCTGCACATCCAGGTGTTCGCCAAGACCACATGGACAAATTCTTCTGTTTGAGGCCTCACATCCGTTATTTACTCATCCGGGCATCCACTTTCCATACGTCAATCCACAGTTTTAACACATTCAATTGATGTTCGAAATTCAATCTTTTGTGACCGTCTCCATCAGGTGCTCGTGCTTCAGAGTTGCAGAAGCTGCTGTTCAAACCATGTGCTTCTTGTCGGACACCCCAACCAGAAAGGCGGGTCATTAGGAAGGCGACTGTATAAGCAGATCACGTCCTCGGCAGGTGACTCGCAACATTTTCAATGCAGCATGGGCCATGCATTGTCTTTCCATCCATCCGAGTTCAAAAGAGATTTTAGGAGCTCAAGCAACGCCAGCTTGAATTCTTTGTATTATTAGGTTCGCACTCTGATTCCAGCAGCTCTATCATCCTACATGCATCTCTCGAAAACGGCTTAGTACTATCACCCGAGACAAATTCGAGTACCATATTGTCCACTTCAATTGAGCTTCCTCCAGGTGGCTTTTTCAAGTTTCGGTCTCTCATGAGCTTTCTCATTCTCGAAACCCCTTCGCTTTTCCCCAAATCTGCATATAAGTTAGCCAGCAACACATAATTCCCTGCGAAATCCGGTTCCAGTTCTACCAGATGCTCCATTGCAGCAACGGCCATCTCAAGATTACCATGAGTCCTGCAACAACTTAACAAAGAACCCCATATTTTGGAATCTGGTTTTACTGGCATAGCCTGTACCAAGTCCATAGCCTGGTCGAGACCTCCCGAGCGCCCGAGAAGATCTATCAAGCAGCCATAATGCTCGATATCTGGTTCTAACTCATAGTCTCTCTTCATTGAACAGAAAAACTCTAGTCCCTCATCCACTAGACCAGCATGTGCGCATGCTGAGAGGATACCCAGAAATGTGACACCATTCGGATCAACCCTTGCTCTTCGCATAGCTTGAAACAGTTCAATTGCTTCCTTGGCTTTTCCATGATTGGCTAAGCTGCAAATCATTGTGCTCCAAGAAATAACATCCTTCGCGTTCATCTCATTGAACAACAGGCTCGCTTGCTCGATGCAACCGCATTTTGCATACATCTCCATCAGAGCATTACAAACACAAGTCTTGCGGAGAAGCCAGTGCTTTTCTGCATACATGTGAATCCACTTCCCAACTTCGAGAGCTCCTAGGTTTGCACAAGCTGGCAAGACGGATACGATACTTACCACATCAGGTTCAACACCAACTGTTTGCATTTGCCTGAAAATTTCCAGGGCATTGACGTAACTGCCAACTTGTGAGTACCCGGAAATCACTGTCGTCCAAGAGACGATAGTCTTACATGGCATCTCATCAAACAATTCCCTTGCCCTTGTCATCTGTCCCAACCTCACATGCCCAGAAATGAGACTGTTCCATGAGACAGCATCCCTTTGGGGAATATCGTCGAACAACTTATACGCATCTTCCAAATTCCCAAACTTCGTGTACATGTCTATCAATGAATTCTCCGTCACCAAGTGCCGCGCAGGCCCAATTTTACACACATGGGCGTGCACTTGCTTACCCAAGTTTTCACTCATCGACCCTCCACACGACTTGATCAAAAACGGGAACGTGAACTTATCAGGCAAAATCTTTTCGTCCTCCAGCATTCTCTTGTACACCGTGACCACGAGACTGTACATGAAGTTGTGTGCGTAAGCTCTGATAATTGCATTGTACAAGAACACATTCGGGTCCACCACGTTCCTAAAGAGTAAACTTGCATAACCGAGATCTCTGCATCGATCGCACACGTCGATCATCTTCGTCGCCAAGAAATTGCTCTGCGACAGCGAGTGTTGGACGATGCGGGCGTGGACCCTCTTCAGCTCCGCAACTCTTCCGCAGCTTCGCAACGCGGGCACGAACAGATCCTCCAGGTTTCTAAGGACGGGATGGCTGATTTTGGGTGGCATTTAACGACGATGCCGTTGAGTTGAGGACATGTAAAGATTCTGGGCATTTGGACAGAACCTTCCTCAAAAGTGTCGAAGAAGCTTCCATGATCTCTGTTGGCTTTCAATTTGTCGGATAGAAGCTTCCATTGTAATGCGTCTTAGCTTATCCATTCAATGCGCAAACATTCTGCATGAGAAAAGCGATAAAATGAACTGGAGTAAGGCCCGTTATCAGTCCTTTGGATGGCCAAAAAGAAATCCGAGGCCAGTTCGCGACCTATCGATTTGCAGTTGACGAGCGGTAGACCCGTTAAATGGGTAGATCGAGTCGAGCTTAAGTTGAATCACAAATAATCCGACCCAAATAGATATATTTAAAGCCGTTTATGACCTATTCACATGCCCGACTCGACCTATATTCTTAAAATGCTTTCATATTTGACTCAATTTATGAAAAATCATAATCAAACTGAAGTGAGAATGCAGAGTGAACAAACGCAAAATCGAGTAAGAGTAAGAGAAAATGAAGAGAATCATAGAGGGGTGATTTGGGTTCAAATAACCTGTAAACTCAATTATGACCCATTCGATACTTATGTTACGTGTAAATCCATACAAGACCCCTTTGTTGAAGATAACTACTTAGCTCATAATGTGTTTATGACCTATTTTGATAGGTCTAGTGAGTGGCAACTCTCATAACTATGTCCCTATCAAGGTGCTAAGAATCCATAACCGGCTTACACAAGTCAAGAACATGCACCACATTTGCAAGCTAAATTCAATCGCCAACACTATAGTGGATCTAAAATATCGACCTGCACCGCACCCTAAGTAGCACCAATATCGACGGAAGACACTACATGACACGCCAACACGTCATTTCTAAAAAAAATAGATGATTTCGGCATGTTGGGACACGTTGTATGATAAATATATTTTATTATATACAAATATCAATGAGTTTTTTTTTTATTCTTCTTCTATTAGGGATTCATGATTAGTTATATATATAACTTAAGTATATATATTTTTGATAAATCTATATTTTGATTTCTAATTTATTAAAAATACTTAAAATTGATCTTATGCGTATCGAAATGAGATGTTGGGATGTTGGACTCACGAATTGCTGACGTGTCTGGAATACTGATCATGTGTGGATTGCATATCGAAAGGTGTCGGAGTGTTGAACACCACATAAAAAGCAGGTGTCAGTGCATCCTCACCATTGCGTGCCCAGTCGCGGTAGCAACATAATGACCTCACCGTGTCTCCAAGCAAGTGAGAACGTGGACAATATATGAATGGGACCACCGCCCCCATTCATCCCCCCAAAGAATCAAAGCATCTGCCCACCGGTTCCATCCGTGGGCTTCTCTCTCTCTTTAAAGAGCCTCAAGCCCACGCGACCACCACGATCTCCGGTAGAGCGAGAGCGAGAGCGAGATAGTGAAGGAGATGCAGAGTCTGCAAGAGAAGGCCTCGCAATGGAGTGGCGTTGACCCGGACGACGCCTTCGCCATCGACGGCACCAACCTCTTCCAGAAGCTCGGCCTCCCCACCTTTGTCAATCTCTCCACCAATTTCTACACCAGGTCACTTCTCTTGCACATATCGAGGGAAAAGTCGGTTCTTTTAATCTTGTCGTGTGGAGAACGTGTCTTTTGATTCTCGCCCATTTGTTCGATCGTGCTTGTGCGTTGATGCTGCTCGATGATGGGGTTCGTGGATGTTGCTCTGATTGTGGCGGATGATCAGTCTGATGGAAATTGAATGAGTTTTGATGCGCCCGCAAGGTCTTTTTTTTTTTTTTTTTCAGAAAATAGAGTTTGGACGCTGGCTTTGTAGTTGTATCTCGATGAACTGCGCTTGTTATAGGTCAATTCTCAGATGCGCAAAACAGAACGATGGCGAGATCCTGGCGTTTGATGATTGAGAGTATGATTAACTAGTTCGAAGAGTGAAATGTTTGTTTTGATAAGGCATTTTAAGATGCACTTCGGGCCATTGGGTGGATTGGTTTCTTCGTACTTTGATTACATACGGCGTTGTTGCTCAATTTTTCTGAGTTAAATTGTATAATTGTTTGAGTCCTGATGAGGAGGGCGGGCCTGAAAGGAAAAATTATCTTTTAAGTTGGAGTATGGAAGCTTGTCGATCTGACATCTGTTGCTGTGTGGTGTGGTGGATTAGGGTGTACGATGATGAAGAAGAATGGTTTCGGTCGATCTTTGCGAATTCAAAGAAGGAAGAAGCCATTCAAAACCAATATGAATTCTTTGTGCAAAGAATGGGCGGTCCACCATTGTATTCTCAGAGGAAAGGTATTTCCCCTACTTTCCTATGTCATGGACCGATCCGCATTTTTTTCCTTTTGAGGCGACAAAGATGCCACGATGTCCATCGTAATGGTGTATAATTTAATGTGAACGAGTTGCTACAACCATCAGATGAGATTTAAGTGTCTACCCAATTAGAAGTCGTGGCGGCTTCCACCTTTGAAAGTCGAGGCTTCAAGAATCAAGTGGAGATGTTACTAAAGTCATGCTTAACCTCTCCTCCTATGATCTATGCCTTCCTTTTTTAAGTGAAAAGTAGGCCATTGAGCAATGGTTATTCATTTGTACTAGCAAGCCTTTTGTAGCATTTTCCGGCTTTAAAGAGATTAATGAAGTCGTGTCTGATTCACATTGAACATCTTCGACATGGTTGGAACAATTCTGTTTCCAATGCTCATTTTGGTTTGTTCTATCTAGAGAACACCTTCTTTTAATCTGATTTTGTCCCCATTTTGGGGATATTGATTACTGATTACCATTACTTTGACGACACTAATTACTAGGAGTATGGCTAAACATGTTTATTTCAAACCTTGCTGATTTGACAGGTCATCCTGCATTAATTGCGCGCCATCGACCATTTCCTGTCACCCGTCAAGCAGCGGAAAGGTGGTTGCATCACATGCAACAAGCACTAGACAGCATTCCAGAAATTGACGATGACTCAAAGACTAAGATGATGAACTTTTTCAGGTGAAAATTTATCAAACACTGTATTCTTCTTGATATTATCTTTTTGTTTGTGACGAGACTAAATGTATCTGTGTAATGATGCTGGTAGGCACACGGCATTCTTTCTTGTGGCTGGCGACGAGTTGAAGAATCAAAACCAACGAGTCCCATGTAAGCACTCTGCCAGCAAACCAGCTGCTGCTTAAAGCTTGGATCATAGAGTACACTCTCCAATTTAGTTAGAAAATTGAAATAATAATCCTTCCAATGTAGCAGAATCGAATAGGACCGTAAGCTTAAACTGTTGAAAAGTATTCTTAAAGATTATCCATTAGCGAGTCTAAAAATTTGAATGAGCTTTTGGTCTTTTTTCAATAGACAGAAAAAGGTCTTGCAGAATGAGTTGTGTTTGTCGGTTCGATCTCTTGTTTAAACAGAGGTCACTTATTTAGATGCAGAACATTTCATTGCCGCAGCATTTGTGTCGTAGCTTTCTGTGGGTGGAATGGTTTGAGAGATGAAAAAAATGGAGGATGATGTTGCATGACAGAGGTCACGAGGAAGATCTGTGTTGCAGCTACTTAGCTGCTGTGAACACGGGTGAAAGCAAACCAAGCTACTCGCTAGTAGCTCCGGTTCGGCTTGATGATTTCTCGAGATTGGCTCATTTGGTTTCGAGTCTCGAGGTATTCGAGTATATTGTCAAGTCGAGCTCAGGCACATCAATACTCAGCTCGGTGGAGCTTAATTGAGTCCGAGCTTTTAAAATGCTAGAATGAGCTCAAGCTCATTTATGATTCAATCATTATCGAGAACGAGTGTGAGTCGAGCTTGAGTATCTCAATTTTACAGTTGAATTGAGAGCTCAAGCAGGATTTGATACTCAACCGAGCTCGAGTTGAGTTTCGAGCATCGAGTTTGCAAGTCGAGCCGAGCTTTAGCATGACAGCATACCGACTCGACTTGACTCCGATTATACTTGGCTCCGATTATAGCTCTCTAGCTGTGAATGCTATATTTGGCTTTGTTAATGAAGGTACTCTAGTCACCTGATCAGATTGTCGCGGAACTAGTCGATCATTTTGCTGGGCTAATTTGCTTTGGTCAAAGCCTATTTGAATTGTTGACCAAGCCCATTAAAAGCAGTCACGTTCCTCAGTTTGTCCACAAGCTCGCGAGTCCCAAAGCCAAAGACATTTATAACCCTGTGACGGTTCAAGATAACAATCAAAGCCAATAGCATAATTGGTTCCATTTGTTTCATGAAAAATATTTTTCTGAAAAATATTTTTTTTTTCAATTTCTAGTGTTTGGAGTCAGAAAATATGTGGTCAAAGAAAATGTTTTCCAAGTCAATGAAAAATGTCAAAAATATTTTCCTTCTGTGAGTCAATGAAAAATATCCTTCTAAGTATGGGGAAGGAAATCATTTTCCATTCTTGGCCTCTCTCTCTCTCACTCTCCTTCATTGCATTCACAAGCTCTCCCTCGACAAACTCGGACCATCCGCTCCGCCGCCCTAGTTGATCCTTCCTCTCCCTGCTCGACGCCTCCCTCTTCGATGCCTATTTCTTCTTCTAGCCCCTGATCCTCGCCCTCGATTTTGCCTTCAGCAAGATCGTGGAACCACTCCCAAGTGTGCCTTCAAGCTCTTCTCACTCAACCTCGTCCACGTGGAGATCAATCACGGCAAGCATTGACGGAGGTTTGGGCTCGATTTTGAGGCTGTTGCAAGGCGTGAGGTAGGTGGGATTGGGAAGGAGGCCATTGAGCTCGGTGTGCTTAGGGTTGCCAAATCCGATGAAGTCAGCAAGGCGAGGCTTGACTTGCCAGAGGTTGCTAGATCCGACGAAGTCGGTGAGGCAAGGTCGAGCTCACTAGATTTGGCTAGTCGAGCCTCACCGGCCATGGGCAAGCTCGCCAGATCTGGCGAGGCCAAGCCCCAATTGAGGCTAGTCGTCCTCGGCCTCGAGCGAGGCTCGAGCTTGCATGCGGCTAGTTGGTGGCCGAGTTGGTTGCTAAGTCCGGTGGGGGATTTGGCGAGGGCCGAGTCGGAGGCGGAGAGGACGAGGTGGATTGGGAGGAACTATTGGAATAGAAAAAAAATAAAAAAAAAAAAAGAGAGAAAAAGATAAATTATTAAAATGTTAAAAAATTGATTTTAAAAAAAATGAATAGAAAAAAAAAAAAACAAAAAATTATTGAAAGTAGTACATGGAGGAAAATCAAATTCAATTTTTCATACAAAATAACGAAAAATATTTTTTGAGTCTTTTTTATATTTCATCCAAATAACATAAAATAGTCATTTTTCTGGAAATTGACTTCCCCGAAAACGTTTTTCAAAGGTGACTCATTTTCTGTAAAATAAAAGGAGCCTTTCCGGAAATATTCTCCAAAAGCGACTTATTTTTTGTGAAACAGACAAAGCCTAAATTTGTTGAACTATTTAGAACTTGATAATGTCCCACCCTTAATTGTTCTTTTTTGTTTGCTCGAAAAAATACTTTTATTCCATCAAAGCTAAGCAAATATTACAAGGAGGAAAAGAAGCCTACATTAAGATGATTGATGAAAGAAGATTCTATTAACACTCTATTTTTTACTTTAGATAAGAGATCATTAAAAAGAAAAGAAGATATAGTCCCTATATGATGAAAAACCCAATTTGCGAGCTCATGAGTAACTACATTACTGGTTCTACCGATCTACTTCAAACTCCAACCTGGGTTGTTGCTTAGGAGGAGGCGAGAGTCCGAGATGAATGGATGAATGCACCAAGGGCAAAGGCCCCTATGTTGTATTGCATCAATTAACACCTTGCAATCACTTTCAAAGACTGCTTTGTGAATACCGAGAGATTGAGCAGCATTGAAAGCGAGAAGAAGAGTTGCAGCTTCCACTTCTAATGTTGAGTTCCATATTCCTCGTCTTGTCCACGCTTGAACAACTAAGCCTCCATTCGATCGTGCAATAATACCCATGACCCCTTTGTTATCCTTCCTCACACAATCTACATTAAACTTCAATTCTTGCTTTGACGGAGGAATCCAAGAGTTTGTTGTTAACCCAATAGAATCCGGTTTCTCGCTTAACTCGACTCTTTTCTCATTCTTAAAGATATTCGAACATTCCATGAAGTTTTGTATGACCAGCTGAACCATCTGGGAAGGAATTGAAATAGTCTAACAATGTAACATTGCGTTCCTATTTCACCACATTCTTGTGCCAATAATTGCTGCATAGAGGGTGAATAGCTTGCAATCCAATCCCATTCTCTGTGTTATTTTTCCTGGACTACGAAAGTGGTTTGCCATCTCTTCCGGAGGCCTAATGTTCCAAGCAAACAAGATAATACCCCATGGGCTCTGTCTCCACAGAATTTGGGCCAAAGGACATGTTGTGAACAAATGTACTGAATTTTCCTCCGAGGGTCCGCACAACGGGCAAGAAGGGTATGGAATATGGAACAATCGAAATAACCATCCTTAATTGTTCTTAGCACTTGGTTATGAGAGCAAAGAACAACACCTCTGGTGATTGACGCTTGGAATCATGTATTCGGAGAGAGTGATCACTCGCGGGAACGGTAATCTTATTTTGCAACGACAACAATATTTTGGGCTGATTAGGATTATTAACTATCTACAATAATTTCACTAATTTATCGATAAATTAGAAATTTAAAAAAAATTGATATAAAAAAAAAACATGACCGTTGATTTGGACAATCATCACGAGTCATGATTGTTTGAGATGATTTCTTTTTTAAAAAATTTTCTGTACTTATCCCTATTTTGTTGTCATTGAGCCTACTTAGGTTAAAACTTGTGCCTGTCTAATTCCTCATGCAACAGACAAAAACATGAGTTAAAACATTTGAAATTTTCCCCAAGACATTGAAACAAGCCCCTAACCATCCACCTCTCTTCTGTCCAACCCTGCAAAAAAAAAAAAAAAACATAGTTTTGACTCAACACAGATTCTTTTCTTGCATGCTCTCTCTCTCTCTCTCTCTCTCTCTAACATTCACATGATCTTTAGCTACTTTTGGCTAAAGGGTTGGAGAAAAGTGGAGACATTCCATGCTTTTTTGTTCTTTGTCCTGAGTAAAAGTTTGCTTTTGCATTGAGATTTGCAAAAATTGGATTGAGGTCAAAAACCCATCAAACCCAAGACGTGCGTGCCTACTTTCATCTTCATTCCAAAAGAGAAGGCGCGCCTTTGCTTTTTGTTGCCTTTTCAAAGCACGAGATGCCATCTTGAAACAAGGGGTGTAGTCTTCTTCTTCTTCTTATTATTATTAAATCTGAGCCAACCGAATTTGAATGACTTTTGAATTGTCAATGATGGCGACTCTTGACCTGTGCAATTTGAACCTTTTAGAAAACCATTACTCGAATGCGTAGCACAGAGAATGTTATTCCGCATCCGACATTTGTTAATGACGTCGTTAGGCTACTTGTTAAGCACACTAAATTAAGAATAATTCGATCTTTTAAAGCATTTTCTATAGATAATCCCGTTACCATTATCGTTGTATCATGATCGTGAAATTGTCTCTTAATTTCATATGGCAAATCACAAATACTGATGAGATTTGAAAACAATCCGTTCTCCATTTAACTGTTTTTTTTTTTTTTGGGGTCTTCTTCACAGATTCTTTATGCCCATGATTTCCTTCTGTAGTGAACAGTATCTTCGTGTCTAATATGTGATTTATCATTCTGAAAACAAGTTAAAAGAAATAACTGCAGGGACAGAGAGACGGTATGTGAAAGAGAGCAGAATTAGCAAAACACTTTACATGAATTATAATACAGTTGAAGAGGGACTCAAGACCCCCAATCCTGGAAACAGGGTTACATGCACCTACACAGCAGCTAGCTAACTTTAGCCATCTGCACAACCTCAATCCATATCTATCAGCAATATCTTCTTCGGATCGATCCTCGACCACGGATCGGCGAACCGAGTGGAGAACGACAGAGAGAGATTGCCGGGCTCGGAACAATCGATCCCCTGATCGAAATTCTGAGAGTATTCATCAGGATCATAAGAGCCACTGATTTTGCTATTGTTAAGAGGACTGGAGACCCTCTTATCCTTCTTGAATCTTCTCCAGAATAGCTGCCACCCTTGATGCATCTTCTCATGTTGACCACAACTAGGCTTCTTGTTGTTGCTGTTCCTCCCCAAGTAGATGACCTCCATCCTCGGTTCACGCCAGTTCTTGATGCCCATCTTTTTTTCCCAAGAAGAGAAGACGAAATCAGCAGGTCTTGAAGCACAAAATGAGTTTGAACAAAAGATGTTGGTTTATGTAGGTGGGCATGTAACATGACCCAATGATGTTAGCTCTAAGGTATTTTAAGGAATTTAAAACGGACATGTGTGAATGAGTGTTCAGCATTTTGACTTGATTCCACTTTGTCAGACGGCTGCTATAGGATCTGAGTAATCAAAAGTAGCGCCCGCCCATCGAGATCGAGCCGTGTTTGAGAGTCAGTCAGACTAAACAAAATTTAGCATCATATGGGCAAACCCTAGAGGTGACAAATTTAACTGAGGATTGAGACATCTCATTTAAATCTGAGAAGTGGTCCTGATAGGTGGGAATGGATGTCTCATGGTGGCCATGCAAGACAAAGGAAGAGAAATTAGGTTTAGCAGATGGAGCATCTCCCATATGAACTGGTCATATACATAATTGACAAGAAAATACCAAAAAATTAGCATCGTTTCGACAAAAGAACCGAGAAAAAAGGCAAATTGGATCGATGCTTGACAAACGAGGTGTAAAAAGATCAAGTCGACTAATTTGTAGACCCGCTAAAAGAATAAACCATCTGTACATGCCCGTGTCATTACGGAAATACCCAACTCGAAACGAGTATGAACTATGAAGTTCGAGATACAGAACCAAAGTAATCTAGATATCATTTATTCAAATTGAGACTAGCCCTTGTGTAACGAGCTTTGAGTAAGTAAATGCAATTTTCCCCTGGTCCCAAACCAGCAGGACCAAGATGGGGCGTTGATGAGGTTGAGGTCCCATAGAGACCCCCCCAAGCATCCAAAAGCCTGCAAATATTTAATAAAGACGACCGCCGAAAGGTCAAATTTTGCCAGCCACCTCTCTCACTCTCTCTCCCTCCACACCACCACCAACTCCCTCTCCTCCCCTCCTCCCCCCCCCACCCCAAATAACATCTTAGAGTCAATTGATTATCTTGTTCTATATTTTCCATTAGTAACGTTTCGTCTCATCTTGGTTTTATGATTGTTTTCAACTTTTGGAGATTACACCGAAGACCAAATTCCAAATGGGCACAGCCATGGTTTCTGGTTTCTCAAAGGAAAGGAAAGATGAACATGACTGGCGTACCAAAAGTCATTCGCAGAATTGATTGGATTCCCAAATGCACAGAGCCTAAAGTATGGGGGGCACGTGGGTTAGGGCTCTAGGCTTTTCAGATACTTGGTTATCCTTCTACCTTTTGTACGGGGTGTATGAGTAGGAACTCATGCCTGCCCTTTTCTGTCATGCAACTTCACTTCCCAAATGCCCCCCCAAGATGGTCCACAACAGTAACGAATGAACAGTTTCATCCTGACCATGTGAGGGGCACTACAATGCATTCTTCCGAGCACCGAACCAGTTTCAACCTCAAAAGCCTAAGGCATTTGGAATCCTCTAAGAACTCATGAAGAAGCCATATAGTAGATCGCCTGGACATTCACTTCAAAATTACCAAACCATCCATCTGAACATGCGCATGTTCATGTGGAAGGTGACCGTCGGATATAAACAGATGATAACAGTCGAGGCTGTATGGAAATATGTACGACGATATCCTATTGAAGTTCGAACTTAAAACACTTCCTCCTAATGAAACAGGTGGTACCATTCTAGGAGGAAACCCTGTTTCATCTCTGTGATTGCGTTATGGACCTCAAATCTTTATAAGCTTCCGCACAGGCTTGTGTGTAGTTCGACATGGCTCGGAAGAGCTCGGGCAAGCGATTCTTGAGATTCCCCAGCGACTTCTCTCTGACCTGAATACAGACTCTTTGGTGAGCTTCAACTTCCTCTTCCAACCTCTTCTTCAAGATTTCCACTGCTGCTTGCCGCTCTATCACTGGGTCGTGATGGTTAGCATCTTCTGTTCTAGTTTCGTCGGCCCCCCTTCGCTGCATGTGTTTCTGGTACCAATCCTCGAATGCCTGGTTCTTGCGCAAGAACTCTCTCCTAGTTTCCTCACACTTGTCTTTCAGTTTCATCTCCTCTTCCTGATATGCCACGATGGCGTTTATTACGGCAGCGAATGCCGAAATAGCAGACTTGGCAAGCTCATCAGGAAGCTTTTCAAGATGGTCATACCACGAGACTATCAGAGCTTGGATTGGAGGATTCTGGGCCCTGGGTGGAGATGAGATTCTTTCTTTCAAACTACTCTCAATGGGAATAAGATTTAACTTTAACCAGCTGTTCAAAGCTTGGATGTATTGTTTCTGATGGGTAACGAGCTTTCCAAATTGTGATTGCCACTCAAGAACAAATTTATGAAGTTGCTCTGTGCGGTCATAGTGATGCTTGGTTGTTTCCTTGGGAGCATGCGAGCTGTCCAGGGACATCAGGTCACTAACAATAGATTGCTGGCCATTGTGATGCATGCACATTCTTTCCCACATTTTCGCCATCCTGAATTTCAAATAAACATATCCAATCATGATAAAATCCATTCAAAGCCAGTGCAAACAGAATATTGACAAATAAGACGACAACATCTGCAATTGACAAGGCTCGATTGAACTTGCAATGAGCACAAGTCAGCATTCGCTCGAGAAAGAAAAAATCAAAATTGGACCAAAATTTGGAACTTCCACCAGCAGAAAGGAGCAGACAGATCAATATACATGAAATGGAGTCACTTCATAAAGATGTGAAAAGGGACATTTTCAGAAAGGAGAAGAAGTAGATACCAGAGCTGGTAATCCTTACCAAAAAGAAAAAATACCAGAGCTGGTGCTGTACAGTCACTTCATGAGAGGAAAGGATTGGAAGCAAAATGCGTATAAAAGATGAAAACATATACGGATACATAGAAACAGAACAAACAGAATAATCGTATACTCTCTCAGTTTCCAGGTATCGGAACATACCCATCAACGAGTTGCACAAGCTTTGGGAACAGCTCTCCATCCCTTATGTGGTTTATTTCTGAAGCAGTTGAATCCATGGACTGCATGTCAACTATATATCTAGTATGCAAATGACTTACAGCTGCTTTTGTTTTCTCCAGAGATTCAGCACTAGCACCACGTTTCTTCTGCTTGTTTAGCAAAGCCACCTTTTTCTGATACTCCAGCTTCATGTGCTCACCTTGCTATCCACGCGTAAACACACAAACATTTATCATATTACAAAAGTTTAACATGCATCAAAACACAAAGGAGCAGCTTATTCAAAACTCAAAAGTTCACATCAATTTCCATTTTGAATTGTGACGATTCTCCTGTCCTTTCAGCAGCGACTCTACAAACATGATCAAGAGCTCACTTATTGAGAGAAACTTTCAGGATTTTATTTTATTTCGTTAACCCAGAGGTTTAGTTTACCCCACATTCGCAAAGTGGACCGAAGTAAACTAAAATGGCAATCAAGATATGAAAATGCACGTGCATATAATCAGATTGCCAAGTCACTGGGACAGAACGAAGGACTGCATACCTTCACTTCTTCGTATAGCTTTTTCTCCCAGGCCAATAGCTTATCCAAAACTGTGGCATGAGTTTCATATTCATCTGTATCAAGGTCATCCTTACCACTGTCACCATTGGGTATACCACCTCTGAATGACTTATTCCATGTGATGACACGCATGACCCTCGCAGAATGATCAATGTGACCTGTGTCATCTAAAGCCTATGAGATTGATCACAAAATTATTATGCCATGTATACCATCAAAAGTAAGATATTCAATTTAAAAGTCAGCATATCCCATATGTTTGTTGAAGTTTAGCAATTTTCATGCCACTAAAGAAGGATAGATTATGGAGTATTCATAACAAACAACCTCTCTAGGAACATGTTTCTTCATCAGGGGAACACCCCTTAGGAATAAATAACCAAGGAAGAAGTTTCTTTGGGAGTTCTAAATCACTTGAGAAAACAGATCTTCACTCAAAAAACCATACTTGATCGCTAACACTTCCAGTTCCAGAGTCTAAATTGATACTATATCTCCTTCTTCTAGCAGTGCAGCTCTAAGGATGCTACCCTTCTTCTCCTCCCCCCCCCCTTATCACTTTTAACTGAGAATGTCTAGAGCAACATCCTTCAAGCTCAGATGTCATCCCACAATCAGCATTACCAGCACCATCATATCTACGTTGTGCTCTTCTTGCTTGCAAAAGATAATCATCACTACAAGCTAAGTAAAGCTTGCGATTATCTAATATCCCCAGTGTGGAAAAGCATTTTCATGATAGACGATTTACATTTTAACTACAAATGAATGTCTCTTCCACAACTCAACATGAATTATCTCATTAGAATTACACAAAGAGCTAGAGCACATTCAGCTTCACTTTTATCTACAGATACATAAGATGAAGATCGATGAACTTGTCAGTATCTCGGGCAGAGAGAACTCAAGAACGGACAAGGCACAGATATCTCCATGGATCAATCTTTAACACAGAAGTTTTGCAGATAAACCCAGATGTACAGACAGAAATAGCAAAAAGAGAGAGGCACACGAAATTACTTCGATTGTCGGCGAAATTCGAGTGGTAATGCAACCGTGTCGCCTCGAGCATTTTCGAGACCTCCTGTGCGCTCTCGGAAGCCTTGAGGAAATGGTCGTCAATGTCGTTCAGCACCTTCATCAGACTAACCCCATTTACAGCCTTACCCACTTTCCTGCTAAATTGGGCAGGAGTAGTACTCGAATGCTCAATCTGCTTATTACCCACTTCCTTCACGCCACTCTCCTGCTCCTCCTCCGCTACTTTCGTCTCCACCACTTTCTCCGGCGTCTTTGGTTCGACCTCCATAACCACATTTCCATTCAGCCCGTTGCCCATTTCTGAGAATCGGATGCCTTCACTCTCATCGTTCTCGTTATTGATCTCCTCTTCATCGTTCAGACTCGGACATGGCATGTGATCCACGTTGAAGAAGTAATCCCACGCCATACCTTTCGACTCCGGCATTGGCGGGACCGGATTGCTCACCGGAGGAACAACTGCCGTGCTACTCTTCCTTGGCCCCGGACGAGGCGGCCGCCGGAGATTCTGCATCTTCTCCTCTTCTTCCTCTTCATTCGCTTCGTTCTCATCTTCCTCCTCTTCCTCCGCAATCGCGACCGATTCTTCCCTCGCTATAGGCTTCTGCCTCGGCGGCACCGCGAACTCCGGCATGCTCGTGGCTCTCTCGAGCGGGCTGGGCGAGAAGTTCGGCAGCGGCGGAGGCGGCAGGAGGCTGTCCATCGGGGGCGGCGGCGGCGGCGGCGGCGGCGGCGGTGGCGGCGGCGGCGGTGGCGGCGGGGTAGCGTCCAGCGGGGCATGGCTGCGGAGGGCGTGGTCGAAGCTCTCCTCGGCCTCGCCGTGTCCGTAGTCGCTCAGCGCAGCCCCCGTGTTCTTCAGCGCCATGGCGTACCCCGTGTGGCCCGCCGCGAAGGCGTTCCTCGCCGTGACCGCGTCCTTCATGAGGTTCCTCCGCTCCTTGCATCGCGTCACCGACTCCTCGTTGTCGATCTTCGACTGCGCGCACCCCATTTCCCTGCGGGGATCTTCGAGCTTCGAAAGTAGCTTACAAACTTCAGTCCGAGCTCGGAATCGACGGATGCTGCTTCCGCATTCGAACCTCAGCGAAAGCTTCAATGGAAGACGAAACCCGCGACCCCCGGTGGCTCGAATCGGTGACGCTTTTCGCGTGCGTTACCGGATTTTGAGGTTCACGCCGATTTGCTTTACAGGAAGAGAGAGTGAGAGTGAGAGAGAGTAGGACAAAGTTTTGTACAGAGAAGCGAGCAGGCAGGGTGGCAGCTATTCAGAGAGAGAGAGAAGGCGTTGTTTGGGCACAGGGACACCCCATGTGAGTACGTGCAGAGCGCTACTCGCGAGCTCTGCTCAATCGGTGTCCTTTGTCCCCGAGATATTTTAATTAGTGCAACGGTCACATTTTTCGAGGCACTACGCTACGACGTCGTCCGCGTTCGATAAAAAGAAAACGAGGACGAAAGGTCGAGGCAGGGGAGCGTTTGGGAACGAAGTCAACTGAACATTCGTTCGGATTAGGCGCACCGAACGGCAGCTTGTCTATCTATATTTACTTTTTGTCTTTTGTTGTCGATTTAAAGATGAATAAAAAAAAAATCCCAAATTATCCATGTGACGCATTCAAGGTCTATTTGGTATCGATTCTCTAAATTTGTTTTTCAAAATCGAAAAAGATGAAAAATCTGTTTGGTTACTTAAATAATTTTAATTTTCAAATTCTTTAAGTCTATTTTCGGAAATAGATTTAGAGCATGTATAAGAATAAAAAAAAATTGCTTCTTTGTTCTAGAATCGCTTATGAGAAATAAGACCAACAAAATGAGATTTCCTCGATCCAAAAAAGAAAAAAGAAAGAAAACTCAAGAAAGAATGCTTGCCCAATCGGCTCCTCTCGCTCGTCCGCCGCTCCCATCGCTCAACCAACTATTCCACCACCATTGTACGTCGCCCTCGTCGCACGACTCCGATGACTTTCATTTCTTCATTCAATTCCCTCGTAATCACGTTGTTCGGTTCCCTCGTCATCTCTTTCCTAAGGATTTCGCTCGAGGCCTTTGGGCTAGGGCTCTCCTAGTCGACCTCGAGCGAAAGTCACCCTTGCCAATCTGGGTTCGGCCTCGAGCGAGGGTTGCCTTCGCCAGCCTTTTGTTTGGCAAATCTAGGCGAGGGCCTCCCTCGTCGACCTCAAGCGAACACCGTTACTCGAACATTGTCTCATTTTGTCCCTGCCTTTGCTTACTTTTCCCATATGTTCCTTTGTCCCTATTTATGCTTATTTTTCTCATTTTTTATGCCTACCCGCTTCACGTTTTGCGTATTGTAATATTGGATTTCCTCACAACCCGAACTTTTTTCATTGATTGCACAATTTGTTCCATGAAATGTCGATCTGGAATTTGTTTGACAACTTATCAAACATAGCAACCTTGACAAATCCCATGTGAAGGAAGAGAAAAGTCTTCATCTTGACTTTGTTTTGGAGCCGAATGAATTCAAATTCTCAGGCTAAACCACATGGGGTTTGGTCTTATGATCCCCAGTTGATCCACTATTTGGGTTTTTCCCATTGTAGAATTCTGCTCATTTTCGTTTTATGATAACGAAATCTTTAGCAACTTGTTTTGAAGAGTACTTTTACCAATTTGAGAGTGGTTAGAATTGAAACCCAACAATTTTAACATACTTTAGTCACAAACTTTTAATATACTCGAAATAAATCTTGGATTTTCATTTACAAGATAAAAAAAAAAGTCTCCTCTCAAGTCTTGTATGGGTTTTATTTATCGTTACTCATATGACGTATCACTTAAATCGTGAGGTTGTTTTATGTAACTATGGTGATATGATATTGGTCATTAGTAATTGTATGGTTTTAATTTTTTGATGTTTTTTATACATGCTATCCTTTTTGCATTAGGGCGCGATTTAATGGTTCTTCTGTTTTTGTTCATCGGATTGGATAAGTTGATTGGTGATTCATCATATTGAGTAGAAGTTCGTTTTTCTTGGATTCAGCTCCACGCTTCTATTGATTGATTTCTTCTATTTGTCCAAGTTGATTCGCAAAGGTAACACCTCTCCCGTTATTGAAAATGATTTATCTCTTCGTTGTTTTCGTTCTGATTATGGCCAAGTGTTTTTTTTTTTTTTTGGGTCCAAATTATGGCCAAGTTATGAGTACTTCTTTTGATGAGATATGAGTACTTCTTCAGTACTACATTTTTAATGTCATATGATAGTTTGTATTGTGTCGTGTTCCTTGTGGTTACTTCATCTTGTTTAATCATCAATTTGTTAATTGTTAACCCTATCTCTTGAGAATCGTTGTGTGGTAGCCAATGTTGGGTGGTTACAATATTATAATATATGATTATGTTATGGTTGCATGTGGTAGCTAATGGCATCCTAGAAAGAGGCATTCACTGTAAAGTAGACCGAACCTTTCACCAATTTCTTTATAAGTTTGACGGTAAAAGAGGTCAAAAAGGTAAATTGTACCTCTTGTACTTTCAATAAAGTAGGGTAGTATACTATACATGCTGAATTCAATACTCAAACAGGACTTCAATATAAGCAATTACAGTTGAAGAGCAATAGGAATAAACTAAGAAGACAGTATGATAGTTTTAAGAAGCTTCTTTCACAATCCGGATTTGGTTGGGATAATGTAAATAAAACAATTAACGGTGGCCACGGGTTGGTTTGGGCCCGAAACCGGCCTGTTGACCAACTCGAACCGGCCCGGCCTTCATGGGCCGATTACGGTTCCGGGCCGATTCCGAACCACCCAATTAGCCGTTGGGCCTAATAATATTTATAGAGTAATTGCATTTCGAGTTTTTGATAATAGACATACGGCCAATTATATATATATATATATATATATATATATATATATATATAGTAATCAGGCAAGTTTTAGAAGAAGATAATTTGATTAATAAAATTTATCGGTTGGTTTTGATAATGCCGTGGCAAATACCGCTTCCATTCCTAATTTAGAAAAGATTTGTAAATCCGCTTTTGGTGGATAATTTTTTCACATTAGATGTGTTTGTCGTGTTTTAAATTTATGTGTACAAGATGGTTTACGAACTCTTGATACTTTTCTCAGCCCAATAAAGAAAGCAATTCAATTTTTGTGGAAACATCTCCAAATTATGAAAGAATGGGGTAGATTTTGCAAAGCAAATGAAGAACACCAAAAAAATTTCCAAAGGATATTCCGGCTCGTTGGAATCTACCTACGAGTTGCTTAATCAATTTTTTGCTAATAAAAATTTATTATGTACGTTTATTTCGAATAATGTTTCCGAAATTAATTTATTCCCAGAAAATTGGAATATTTGCAAAAAAAAGTTAGATTTTTTAAAAGTTTTTAACAACGCAAATTATAGTTTATATAATATTCATTATTCTACTACGCATTTATTTTTAAGAGAGTGTTAATATTGCTGGTGTTTTTGAAGAATATGAAAAAGATGATCAATTAGCTCTGACTATTATAGCAATGTAAGGAAAATGGCTGCTTTACTATACCGAAACTCCTCTTATTTATTTGGTTGCTTTTGTTTTCGATCCACGTATGAAATTAGTTGGTTTAGGTGATTATCTAAATAGTTATTATGAATGTTTACATTTGAATGAAACAGTAAATGTTAGAATTATACAAGCAACGGTTAAAGATGCAACAGTAGAATTGTATAGTGAATTTTATAGTACGTATGGTTTAGATGAGAGTGGATCTTCCCAACCTAGTGACATACAAAGCGGGAAGAGTAGTAGAATTAGTAGAGGGTACAAAATGCTGATAAGTAGGCAAAAAAGGTAAAAGGGAGCAGCATGTAATATTTCTGAAATAGATACATATTTAACCATTTCTTTTGAGTTTGGTGTATCCGAATGCACAGTTTTTCCAATTCTAGAGTGGTGAAAGGGGCATTCAACTTAATTCCCAATCTTTACTCTCATCGTAAGACAAATTTTAGCAATCTCTTGTTCAACGATTACGATTGAACAATTATTTAGTCTTGGAGGATTAATTTTGGACGACTAACGTTCAAGATTATATCCGGATTCGATGGAGGCTGAAGCTTGCCTCGATGATTGGACAACAACTCAATTTCGACAATAAGAAATGGATCGCAACGCAGAAGCCGAATTCTTTAATGATGATGATGGAAATATCACCACCACGACTACCGTAACAGGTAGCAACGATTGACAAGGAGATAAGTTGGGGTTATCAAAGGTAAAAGAATTATATGGGCTTTGATTCTTCTATCCCCGAGAAGATATGTATGCGTTTATTGATAATTCATTAAGTTCAAGCTCCTTTCTCCTCCCTTTTTTCCTCATAAATTTGATTACAATGTACAATTTGATGATAATTTATATTTCATAATTTATTTATTTATATTTCATAATTTATTTATTTATATTTCATAATTTATTATTTAAAATTAAATATAAAAATTGGAACCGGCCCTTGAACCGACCCCGAGCCATCCCTTAAGGGGCCGGTTCCTATTCAAGGGGGCCACAAAACCCGAACAGCCGGTTCATGAGGAACCGGCGATTCTGATTAGTGGCCACCTCTAAAAACGATTGTCATTGATGATCCAAGTATATGTGAATGTCACATCAAGTTATCATTTAACTTTTGGTTGTTTCGAGATCATTATAGATGTGAGTTTTAAGAGTTTTGCTTATGTTATGATGTATGTCATCATTGTGAAAATTGCAAGATAATATTGAGTGGGCAAAATTCAAAAATGGATTTTCTCAATATCTGAGCTGTGTATTGTATTTGGTGATACATATGCCACTAGGCAGCATGTGGCAGGAAATGTCTAAGATTTGATGGTGTTGGGGAAAGATGACAATGGTGGTGGCCATGTAGACAAGTGATCCGAGGGCTTCATTGATGAGGGAGTCTTTAGAAATGGACAACATAATTTGGATATGACTCCAAATACCAAGAGGAGAAGAAAGATTAATGCATTTGATATTGCTACAACCTACAGAGTCTTACAAAAGATGATGAAATCTAGGGCAAGTTAGGTGAGTGACTCTGCCTCCACCTCACCGGTTACATCACCACTTGTAGACGCCTTCTTCATATATGCTGTGATTGCTGTTGCAAAGTCTTACAAAAGATGATGAAATCTACTGCAAGTTAGGTGAGTGACTCTGCCTCCACCTCACTGGTTACATCACCACTTGTAGATGCCTTCTTCATATATGCTGTGATTGCTGTTGCAAAGTCTTACAAAAGATGATGAAATCTACCGCAAGTCGGGTGAGTGACTCTGCCTCCACCTCCCTGGTTACATCACCACTTGTAGACGCCTTCTCCATATATGCTGTGATTGCTGTCTTATGTAGATCCTTACAACAAAGTAGTGGAATGAGCATACGTTAGTGTTACATGGAGGAAGACTTTCATCCAAACTCCAACCGAAAGGAGAAATGGACTTCTCTAATGTCTTTAGTAGACGTTGAAAAAATGTACTAGAGATTTTTATATTAGTTTCATTTTACTCTATGACTTATGTTATGTTGTTATTTGATTTTTAAAGACATTTATGTTGACTCTTTTATTTGTGTGGTGGCATAGGTACAATGGATTGTATGGGATTTTTATACTTGTTTTGCTTTTACTCTACGACTTTATGCTTTTGGTTGTTATTGGGTTTTTCTTCAAGATATCTATATTAATGTTCTTGTATTTGTGTGATGACATAGGTACTATAGAAGGTGGACAAAATAGTGTGTTTAATGGGTAGCTAAAACTAGCTGAGCATTGCTTGAAGAAGTTTGAAATTGACATAATAATAACATAGTTGTGCGCTGTTGTGATGGACATATCCATGCATACGAAAGAACTTATTAAGGACAGTCAATTGTTAGGATCCTAATGGATAAGGGAGATTCTTTGTGGACATTCAAATAAAATATATGAAGCATTCGGGTTGGAGATACATGTTTTTCTGAATATATGTGATTTAATGAGGGCAAGAGGTTTGTTGAAATATAGTTGGTGTATTAGGGTAGATGAGCAAGTTGGGATCTTCTTATTTTGGTTGGTCATGGTAACTCCATTAGAGGTTTATGTGAGAGATTCCAGCATTTGGGGGAAACAATCAGCAAGTATTTCACCATAGTCTTGAAAGCATTTCTCAATCTTTTTAAAAGAGGTTATCGGACTACCTTCATTTGATGTTGTCCTAGAGGGGATTCTTACGGATCCTAACCATAAACATTGCTTCAGGATATGGTTTTCATAACGATGTTACACCATCAAATACATGTAGTTGATAATCTTATATAATACTAGACTTTCATGAAATCACGGGTGCTATCGATGGCACTTACATTAATGCTTTCGTCCTTGTGTCGAACGAAATCCCATATAGATGCAGGAAAGGGACTACCACCTAGAACATGATGTGCGTTTGCTCATTTGATATGAAGCTTACTTTCATGTATGTTGGGGTAGGAAACATCTGCCAACGATTGTCAAGTCCTCTCGGCAGCACTCGAGACTCCTCGACTATAATTACCTTGACCACCACTAGGTATTTGCTTTGTTTATAAGGAATAATTTTCTTTATGATTGTATTGCCATTGCATATCATGACAAATTTATATATATATTCCTGGTTATAGGCAACTACTACGTGGTAAATTTTGGTTATGCAGCACTTTCGAGATTTTTCACTCCATTTAAAAGTAAATGGTATCATTTGAATGATTATAAGGGTAGAGATAGACGACTCAAAATAGCACAATATTCTACCATGGACACTCTTCACTAATGAATGTCATTGAGAGGTCATTTGGGGCATTAAAGAACCGTTTCTCCATTTTGAGACATATGCCTCCATTTAAAGTTCGAAAGCAAGCATTTATTGTAATTGCATGTTGTGCTATCCATAATTACATTCGTGGCCAAGACAATATGGATAAATTTTTTTCCCTATATGGAGGTTCGAAGTACCCATTTGTATCTATACTAGAAGATGTTGCATATGATATATGACATGTGGAGGCAGCTGAGATGAAAAATATTGCAAATAAAATGGCAAGGGATCACAATATGCTTGAAATTCCATGAGTTTGTGTTTCTGACTTTTGTAATCTTGTTTTTTTTTAAATACTTTGCAATATTTATGTCCATCGTAGCAAGCAATTTAATTGCAAACTTCGTGGAGCAGTACCATTGAGCTTATATTCAATTCGTACATACATGATTGGTATCATCATGGAGCATTTCATGGGTTATTCAAACTTCTTTGATAAGCTAAGTTAAGTGCAAATTCGTGGCAACAATTTAAGTGCATATTGCCTATTAAGCTTATGTTCTTTCTTAAGGATCTTACATATGTCTTCATGCTCCATGAAATACTTAGACTAATTATGGATTATGCATGATTTGTATTCGTTTTATTAGTAATGCTATATAAGTTGACTTTATAGTGACAAGACGTTATTATTTGACTTAACTGAAAAAAATTGAGAAGAAAAATTGTTCCTATGAGCGGTGATTTTGTACAAGTACCAAACGCGTCCTAATTCTCTAAAACTCGTCTAGGGAACATAATTAGAAAAAATCAATCCTGTTGGATCAGAATTGTTGCCAAATGCACCCTTAGACCAATTTTTTTTGTGACACCAAAAACCTTGAATTTGTATTCGTATGACATATTTATCACCAAACATTTTTTTTATGACACCAAAAACTTATCAATTTTTGAGTAATTTTGGTAACTAGGTATAATTAAACTTTAAACCTGTCCTTTTATTTAAAATTTACTAACCATATTTAAAGTTACTAATTTCTCATAATTATAATGTCACGTTTAAACTTAAAAAGTCACTAAACCCGTGGAGACATCTACATCTTCTTTTTCTCATTATCTTTAGTTGCTTTTAGAGCAAAATGTTTCATGAAAGACATGTTTGTGCTTTTTTAAAGGGAAAAAGCAATTTTAACTTTTCTATCCAAATAGAAATAACATCAAAATTAAAAAAATTTGCAAAAATATTATACCTGAATTTACGCGATAATGTTCGTATATTACGAGAGTTTCGGGTTTCTAGAAATAAAAATAAATCACATGCATTCGACACAAGATTTAGATTAAACAAAAAAATCAAAATCTATCCAGACATGTGACTCATTCATGTGATTAATAGGCCTATGAGCAAGAAAATATCTACTAGCATCTGTACCAATAACCCGATCATGCTTAGTAAGTTTCGTTTTTATATATATATTGAAGTAACTTTAATAAACTTGCATTTGAATAACCTTTTTTTTTTTTTGGGGGGGTCAGAAAATAACTTGTTTCACAAGTCAAGAGCATTCCAGTTTGGCTATGGCTAGTAAATTGGCCCACGGACCTAAATTTCTTTGGCGGGAACCACATCCTTGATCGGCAACTTTTGAATTACAGTATTATTTCATATTGCTTGCACCGTATTTATATCGATTATTCGCGTAATTTATGCGGATCTGTATGGTAAAACTCCGGAAAAAGTGTTCATGTTCCTAAAGTGTTTTCAGAACACTTTGGAAACAGAAACGTGTATGGTAAAAAATTGTTCTGAGAACACTTTTAAGAAACAAAAACATTTTTGGAGCAAAAATGAAAAACAACAAAAACTTATTTATGAGTTTTGGGACACTTTTTAGAAACAATTTAAGGGCAAGCTTGTGCAAGTCACCACCGCTCACCATCGTCGGAGAGGAGTTGAAGCGACCGCCGCTGCCGCTCGCCCGGCCGCCACCGGCCGCGGTTGTAGATCCTTTCGTTTGGTGAGAAAAGTGTTTTTTTTTACTTACCAAATGCGTTTTTGTTCCTAAAAATCGTTATCGGAAATAGAAACAGAAAAAAATGTTTCTATTCTAAAAGTTGTTTCAGGAACAGAGAAACGTTACCATACGCATCCGTCGAGATTTTTCGGTAAAGATTTCCTCGACCCTTTTGAATTTGCAGGACCCTCCAGTCTCCCCGCTCTCTCTCTCTCTCTCTTCCATCGCCCAACCGAAACTGCAACAGTCGGCGGCACTCGGCGCTCGGTCGGTCGCTGCGAAAGGTCTTGATGCACCTGAGCGGAGTCGTTTCGAGGATCTCACTCCGTCCGAATTAGAGGTTTCTCAGATTGGCGTCGCTTAGCCGTGTTCGGCGATGGCGTCTGGTTCGCCACGGAATCGCATAGACCAGGTATTCGTTGTTATTCCTTCTCGCGACATGTGTGAACCGGAGGAGGATGCAGAAGCATTTGATTGGATTTGCAGAAGGTTTTCGTGCAGTTCAGTTTTACAGAGAAATGGACAATGTGTAGCTCTTGGTGTTTTCCACTGAGAAACGGCGTTTTCTTTCATTCTCTTTTTCCACAGCTGCGTAGAGCATTTGAAATGCCTGGTTGGCTTGGGACTCATCCCAAGCTAATATGGCATTTGGCTGAATCTTTTTGCTTTCTTGTGTACTCCATTTTGATTAGAATTTTATTCAAGAAAGGAGTTTTTATCAGATTGAATCCAAATTTTGGTTATGATCATCATCCATGCGTGCCTATCCCTGCATTAAAGAGAAAAGGGAAAAAAGATTTATTTTGTGCATCACACCGTTTCTGCTCTGGGAGAATTAGTTATTGAAATTAAAAGGGCCTTTAAAACATGTCAAATCAGCGAAATCCCAATGTCAAAGAAGCATTGCAAATTATTATTTCTACTTTCTGACTATGGTTAAGACGGTATTGATGGTCCTTGGCAAGTTGGCAAGTATGTAATGAGACTTGAACTCACCCCATACAGGGAATAAGAATGCAAATAATTGCAAACAAGCAGTTCAATTTGCGGTGTTGACAGCTTAAAATGATTTGATTTGTGGGTGCTTTGACAGTTTTTTGCTTCGAAGAAAAGGAAATCCTCCTCACCTCATACGAAATCAAGGAGGGCTGACAATAATGAGGGGTCGCCTAGTGCCAAAGGCACCTTGGACAACTACTTGAGGAACTCTCAGGAAGGCGGTTGTGTTGCCAAGCCATTGCATACTGTTAGTGATTATTTGTCAGTGGGTCACGATTCAGTTAAAAGGAATCTGTTACAGAAGGCTGAGAAAAACTTCAAGCCTGAAAATAAGCAAGTACAGTTGTCCGCTGAAGTGCCTAAGATCGAGGAAGCTGCTCAGAAGGAAGCATCTCACAGTTTGTCTGACTTGGAGCATGCTGCGGCTCCTGCTCCTGCTCCTGCTCCTGCAAAGGATTGTCTCTTGCCTGCAAACGGAACAGAAAACTTGGAACTTAAACAGTTTACAAATGATTTCTTATCATTATACTGCAGGTACCGGCATGTTTACAGATAGACTACTCTTTTTCTTTGCCCGTCTTTAATACTCTGATGATTAGGAATTTTATCAAAGTTTCATCTCATTCTGGATTTTAGAAACAAGGTGTCATTCTTGTTTACCCCAAGTTTGTATTTCCCTCCAATTGAAGTGTTCATGTGGACTAGATCTGTTGATTAGAAATTTCAGCAAAATTTACTTCTCTTCTGGTCCATCAGGAAAGGTATTTTAATTTTTTTTACCTTTTTACTTCCTGAACTTTCCGTACATATACACAGTGAAATCCAATCAAGTTTACCGGCAGATGGAATTTCCAATGGCAAGAGACGCGATAACCCATCTTTAGTTGATGAGGAATCACAGAGATCCAATAAGAGGTTTCAAATGACTGGTCAATCACAAGTAGCTGATGATTACAGTTTCCAGAAAGGAAAGGCTACGTTAGAAAGGGTTCCCTGTTCAGTTTCCGAAACCAGGAAACATGCATCTGATTCGTTTAAAGAGGTAACAATAAATTCAATTTTGAAAGACTTCTTTTCAAAAATCATTGCTTGTTTATGTCTTCAATATGATAGGAACCTGTTGCGGACAACCTCATTGAACTTCAAGCAAGTTTGAAGAAATGCAAACAACCACCTCCATCAACTGTAGGTATGGTTGGGTGCTCCACACCTGTCTCACTGGTTGTAAAATCCTCTGCCAATAAAACCCCTAGTTCAACATGTGGAAGCTCTATGTTTTCCCCTGGCGAAGGATTTTGGAGTGAAGCAATTAAGCTTGCTGATGGTTTTTGTGCTCCTGCAAATCATTCTACTTCTGAAGCTTTTGAGGAAGATCACCTTGCGGGAAAAGTATGTCAACCGGACAGATCAGATCATGAGGAGAATGAGGGAACACTACATGATAGGAACAACAGAGTCTACTGTAAGAAAACTATTACATCAGAATCAGTAGAGAAGCACACACAAGGCTCTCTGAAAAAAGTCTCTCCTTTGCCTGTCAAGCATTTTGACTTTTCTTGTGAGGACAAGAGCTTTGATAAAGTCATTGTCAATAGTTCTGATCCACAGTATTTGAGAGCTGTAACCTGCAGAGATGACAATCAGATTGATTGTGAATCTGCAGGACCAAAAGGTCTTCGGAGTACAAGTACGCTAGCTCGCTGTAGCAATAGGCAGAAGACAGAAGAGATTCATGAGAATCAACCAATGGTTCCATCAGATACATTAATAGAGAGAAAAGCAGATTTATTTAGTCAAAATGATGGCAGCTCAAAATCTGATTCGCCAATGTTTCCAGTGAAGAATTTGTCTGCTGATCTTCAAAATGGTGAAGCTTGTACTCCAAGTAGTGTGCAGAACAAAGATAATCTAGACATTAGCAATTGGCTTCCTCCTGCAATAAGCAGCTTATATAGGAAGAAAGGAATACTCAGGTTATACCAGTGGCAGGTATCTTTGCAACGCATTTTATCCTCACCTTGCTATGGCAGTGGCGTCATGAATGAAATGATAGCATTTTTCCATTTAGATCTGGACTAGATTTTGCATATGTGGGGCATATTTGAGTGTCAACATCGTCTATAATATACCATCCTAATTGAATTCGACTTTCCTGATGTGATATATGGTATGTAGATCAATTAGACATAACGACATTGTTTGAATGGGTTGCTGTGGTGGATGATGCGTATATTATTTTAGGCTATATTTGGGTTGGGAGGTTCTTCATTTTTTGATAGAGGGAGATTGCATTTTCTTTCTTAATTTTTCGCTTTAGAATATTTTATGGACTATATAAGTTTCATTGCTCACAATAGCATGAGATATACAACGGACAAACAATTGCTTGGCCAAAATTTGGAAATAGTTGGAGCAAAAGGCATGGATTTAATTCTGAGTGGTTTTCTTGTTGTGATGTTGGGAAAGGTCCGAGTTATTTTGTCACATTAGAGGGCCAATAATTTTATCTAGCCTTTTTAGGAAATACACCTGCACAGTAACTTACTAGCTAAAAAGCTGGATATCATATTTTTGGTATTTTTCCGGGGATTTAAAAACCACCAGCAAAGTTGTAACTAGATTTTTGTTAGCATATGTTTGATTTGTGCTGGTTGCTAAAGGGATTATTGGGTCAAGGACTGCATTTCTGAACTCGATGCGGTAGTAATCTGCTATCATGCAATCTTTCAGTTTATGGAGGAAAAACATGCTTTCACTTTCTTTTTCAGGTTGACTGCCTTCAGGTTGAAGGTGTGTTGCAGAGAAAGAATCTTGTGTATTGTGCATCTACGAGGTATCGACTCAGAATAAGCTGCTGTCTTGCTTGTTGATCTTGGAAGCTATCTTTTAAAATGATACACACATATGATTGCATGTCTCATGTGGACATAATGTCTATTTAGATAGCATTTCGTGTGTATTTCAATTACATCAGCATGTTACATAAGGATGCAATGTTGTCCTGTTACAATTTGTATGGATAATGGCATTTGATCGACTTTGTGACTGGTGAACTATGGCTAATTGTGTCCATTGACGGGAAATGTCTGATGCGGCCCTCATCTATATTTTATTGTACAACACACATGCACGCATGCAGTAAAGTTTGGTTTGCATGATCATGCGAGAGAGCAACAAGCTAAATTCAAAAGCCCAACTTCCTTCAGTAGTCAATTCCATTGTCTTTCATGTTTTATATATGTATTTAGTTCTTTCCAATCTAGTCTAATAGTTTAAAGAAGCTTTTCATTTTACTTTGTTGGATAGAAGACCTTCCTTTCCTCCAACTATGATGAGATACATCTCTTATCTATACTGTATTGTTATAGACAAGAGCCCAGCTTACCATAGGAGCTTTATTATTCAAAGAAGTTGGAGAGGGGTAACCTTGTTAGACTGGAAATGTATGAACTTTGTAATATTTTCCCCCTCAATGTTACTTCCAGAGAGGATTGGCTATGCAGATAGTTTAATGCCCATGACTCAATATGGTACTCGACCTTTATTTTGTAAGGAAGGAAGGAACATCTACTCTTGTTAGGCGTTCAACCTTTTTCTCATACCTCCGTAATATTGCTGATCAATGTTTCCTTTTGGAACAGTGCCGGTAAAAGTTTTGTTGCTGAAATTTTGATGTTGCGAAGAGTCTTGTCAACTGGAAAAATCGCACTACTGGTTCTTCCTTATGTTTCTATTTGTACAGAGAAGGTGCTTATTCTGGGTTATTTCTTCTACTGTTCTTTGTTTTATTTTCCTTTTTATTTTGGCCTTTTATTCTCTACACTGAGCTTTGTTGATTATATTTGCCTAGGCAGAACACCTTGAAGCCCTTTTGGAACCACTAGGTAAGCACGTGCGAAGTTACTATGGAAGTCAGGGTGGTGGAACACTTCCTAAGGACACTTCAGTGGCTGTCTGCACTATAGAAAAGGGGAACTCCTTGATAAATAGGCTGCTGGAGGAGGGTCGTCTATCAGAAATTGGAATTGTGGTGATAGATGAACTGCATATGGTGTGTGCCAGTTTGATCGTTAAGCTGGAATACCCGGATAAAATCTTCTGTAGTCTCTATGTTAGACATCTTTTGTCCATCTTTTAGAGGTCTTTTTTCTTCTGACTGGATTCTTAAATTGATGGTGTAACACTGACAGGTTGGTGACCGAAGCAGGGGTTATCTTTTGGAACTTATGTTGACAAAACTTCGTTATGCTGCTGGTGAAGGCAACTCTGACTCAAGCAGTGGAGAAAGCTCAAATACTAGCAGTGGTAAAGCTGACCCTGCTCGTGGACTGCAAATTGTGGGGATGAGTGCGACCATGCCAAATGTGGCAGCAGTTGCCGATTGGCTTCAGGTAAGCTCAATTGAGCTCCCTCTGCATTTCTGTCGTCCAATTAGCTGTCTTTGTTGGAATAAAGCTTTGCTTCACTTATCAGGCCCTTGGTCTTTATTACCTTGACTCATGGTGATGCTAAGAATTACTTTAAATTAGTTGTTAATTGTGGCTCTGCTGTTGGTTCAATTGCCTGAGACAGATCGTGGTGGCAGAGAAAGCCTAGGATTGGTGAATATCAATCAAAGTAGAATTCTTAGCTAGCATTTGAACGTTCTCACGCAATATACATTGTTTGTGAATCATGGGGGTCATATTCCTGTTACTAGCAGGATCTTATCATTTCTGTAAGCAGTCATATGTCACTCTTCAAAGAGTATATGGCATAATTTCCTCTCTATTTTGTTGAGGTTGTGCTGCTGCAAAAATTTAAGAAATTTAATTTTGTTCTCTAGCAGTTTAGCCCAATAAGGAATTTCCAGTTCATGTTCATGTTGTTGATCGTCTTGGCTCTTGTTTCACAAATTTAAGTTCAAGAAATTTGTCTGCAGGCTGCATTATACCAGACGGATTTTCGACCAGTTCCATTGGAGGAATATATTAAGGTAGGGAACACCATTTATAACAAGAAGATGGACATAATCAGAACAATTTCAAAAGCAGCCGAACTTGGTGGTAAAGATCCAGATCACATTGTAGAACTTTGCAATGAGGTTGGAAAATACTTGCTTCCCCTTCTACTTAACATGTACATGCATAGGGCGTGAGCTTGATAAGATGGATTTTGAACATATTTCAGGTTGTTCAAGAAGGTCATTCGATCTTAATATTTTGCTCAAGTCGTAAAGGCTGTGAATCAACTGCAAGACATGTCACAAAGTTTCTGCGGAAGTTCTCTGTCAATCTTCAGAATTCTGACAAGTTTACTGATATTGCTGCTGCTATAGATGCCTTGAGAAGGAGCCCTGCTGGATTGGACCCTACATTAGAAGAGACTCTTCCTTCTGGTGTTGCTTACCACCATGCTGGCCTTACGGTATGCTTGCATACTCTTTTCTTTTCTATTGATGTGAGAATCTCACTGTTCTATAACCAAGAATTCCTAACGGCTGTGCTATATAAAGGTTGAGGAAAGAGAGATAGTAGAGACATGTTACCGGAGAGGTCTTCTGCGTGTCTTGACTGCCACATCTACATTAGCGGCTGGGGTCAACCTTCCAGCTAGGAGGGTCATTTTCCGACAACCCAGAATTGGCCGTGATTTTATTGATGGGACTAGGTACAAGCAGATGGCCGGTCGAGCTGGTCGGACTGGCATAGATACCAAGGGTGAAAGTGTATGTTTGATGTTCCTTTTAAATCGCATCTTTCGTTTTTGAAATGGATCATATACTGAATTTCTATCAGTTCATACTTGACATATTTAATTTATGGCTTTTGTGGTTTACATTTCGCACAATGACATACCATGGTATCATTTCTTTTATAGAAGCCTTTTCCTTCTCTGTTTTAAATAGTACCTTCTTCGTCCTAATTCAAGAAAATTCTAAATCTCTGATAGATTTATTTACACCTGTGCAGATACTTATTTGTAGATCGGAAGAGGTTAAAAGAATTGTCGCTCTTCTGAATGAAAGCTGTCCACCATTGAACTCTTGTCTATCCGAGGACAAAAATGGAATGACCCATGCAATCTTAGAAGTTGTTGCTGGTGGGATAGTTCAAACTGCTAATGATATCAATCGATATGTTAGGTGTACCCTTCTCAATTCTACAAAACCATTTCAAGATGTGGTTAAATCAGCACAGGATTCTCTCCGATGGCTGTGTTACAAAAAGTTTCTTGAGTGGAATGAGGAAACCAAGTTATACAGTACAACTCCTCTCGGGCGTGCAGCTTTTGGAAGTTCTCTCTCACCAGATGACTCACTGGTAAAGCTTTTGCTTCTTGATCAAATTAGTCACGTTGTCAGTTGATGCATCAGTCATTGTACAATAAATTCTCAGAGAGGTTTCTTGACAAGTTCTTTAGATTTAGATACTCATACTTTGGATGAGGGAATATGGATGGACTGCTATTACAGTGTACTTTGATGGAATGTAATGACTCCGCTTGTATTGCAGATTGTACTGGAGGATCTTTCCAGAGCTAGAGAAGGATTCGTGCTTGCATCTGATCTGCATTTAGTTTATTTAGTTACCCCAACTAATGTTGATGTCGAGCCAGATTGGGAACTTTATTACCAAAGGTTCATGGAATTGTCTGCTTTGGATCAGGTAATTATTATCATTTTAACTAGTTCTTGGCAGTTGACATTAAAATTCAGTCTTTCGCATAGAGATCTCTTGGTGTGTGTTTGGAGGTTATGCCTGAGGCTTTGAGCCTACTGGCTTTTGGGGCAAGATAGTGGCAAGTATTTATTAGTTCACCCAATATCTCATGATAGTTTGTTCAACCCATGCGTATCTAGTATATTTGTTCTGGGGGATTTCAAATATTTTAGTAATTTTATGTGGATGTCTCATGCTTTTGTGGCAGGATAAATGGTGTTTTATCATGCAAATAATATTGAATGAGTGTGTTTTTGACCTGTGGTCCCTTTATCTCATACATGGATCAATATAGGGAAGGCAAGGAAAAGTACTTTCAACAAATTAAGTAACTGATCATGATAATTGGATTTCCTTTATAGTCTTCTTTTCCTCCCGTTACCTCAACGTCCATCATAATAAGTGTTAAATTAATATTGATGGCTTTTGATAGCTGGAATCAATATTCTGCAATTGCGTAGGCACATTTGGCTGGATATGGGTGGCCATAATTCCTTCCTTTCATCTGCATATTCCAATTATGCTTTCAGCAACATCTGTGAAAGTTTTTTTTCATACTCTTGTTCATGTTTATTCCACAATCAAAGGTCTGTGCATGCTTTTAACTTACCTTAAAATTTGTGAGATGCAGTCAGTTGGGAATCGAGTTGGAGTCTCTGAACCCTTTTTGATGCGTATGGCACATGGTGCTCCTATGCGCACCATAGGCAGATCGAGGGATAGTACAGAAGGATCACATTGTAAATTGCAAAAACAGTCCGGAATCTCAAACAACCATGTGCTTCCAGAGGAGAAAGCATTTCGTGTGTGTAAACGATTTTATGTTGCTCTCATTTTGGCTAGATTAGTTCAGGTACGGTTCTCATGCTTGCCCTCTCTCAATGTCATGACATGTTTTGACCTATGATTCATACTTTTTCTTACAAGCACTGTGATGACTATCATTTGAGGACTTGCAAATAGACGAGGAGTTTTTCTCTTTAGAAGTTTTAAAAAGTGAATGCTAGTAATTGCAAAATATATGAGGATACGAAACAGCTAATGCAATGGTCCTGCCTTTTTCCATAACCAATCTTAGCACTGCACTCTTAAACCTTGAAACTCAATGTGCTCCAAGGACCACCTGGCCATACTCTAAGTTAATTCTATACGAAGTCATGTCTTTGACTTTTGTCCCCATTTCACGAGTATGCTTGTGCTTATGACATGTTGACATACTTCGGTGCACATTCACGATTTAGATAATGATCTTGGAGATAGACACAAGTGTGACTTGTCAGGTAAAGATGATTTATTTTCTTTATAGTTGCTTACTGTGCTCCTAGCCTCCTAGTGCCAAGTACTCCTGCAACATTATGAAGCTTTCTTACCTGCATAACTCGTGGTTGACAGTTTATAAGCCAGTAGCATATGTGCATTTTCCATCAATAGCCTGATTGCATTTTGTATGTAATGCACACGATTCACTGTGTACAACCGTTTAGACTTTGAAGCTTTAAATGATGATCTAAGTCTTGTGGTAAAGGAAGCTCCCGTGGCTGAAGTTTGTGAAGCATATAAAGTGGCCCGAGGAATGGTTCAAGCTTTACAAGAAAATGCAGGTCGATTTGCTTCAATGGTTTCTGTATTTTGTGAGAGGCTTGGATGGCATGATCTAGAGGGCTTGGTTGGCAAGTTCCAAAATCGTGTGTCCTTTGGTGTGAGAGCAGAGATTGTAGAGCTTACGAACATCCCATATGTTAAGGCAAGTATGCGTTATGTTACTTTTCTCCTGATGGTCAATGGCGGAATGCCTCTGTGCCAGTTTCGATTAGTATTCCTGGTTTTGACAACTGTTTCAAATTTTAGGGATCTCGAGCTAGAGCACTGTATAAAGCTGGCCTGCGTACACCTTTAGCAATTGCAGAAGCTTCCACTTCTGAAATAGTAAAAGCTCTATTTGAATATTCTTCATGGGCTGCTGAAGGTAAGAATTTGGACAATTATGGACTTGTTTTAAATAGGTTAACTGATGAAGCTATGCTACTACTAGAAATTTTGGGTTGATCGTAGAATGAAAGGTCCATGACTGCATGATGAAATCTCTATTTGAATATTTATTGTGGGCTGCTGGATTCGATTTTCATCACTTTTGCATAATTAGGTCACAAAAATGAATTGATGTATGCAACATGTAGGCTCATCATCAAATGAAAGATACAAAGCATGTTGATTGAACCTCATTCCCTACTTGTTACATTGCCACAAGGTATGGGATTTGCCTGTGCCATGGTTGTGCAGGAAGTTAGGATCACTGTGTTCTTTTCAAACTCTCAATCTACGCTTGAGAGAGTTGAAGGAGAGGAGCGAGTTGAAGGAGGGAAAGAAAAGGAGGAATGATTGTTTTCTCTTTTTCTGGAAAGGAGAGAAAATTTGGAGGGAAGGACTAGAGAGAAAAAATTTCCCGGGTCCCAATGAAATTCTGTCATCTTTGGAATAAAAGTGGAGGGATTGAGGAGCTCTATTTCAAACAATCCAGTTGTACCTACCAAACTGTGAAATGCCAAGACAAAATTCTTTCTTGATACATTATCGTTGATATGTGATCGAGTATTTACCAATGGAAAAATGCAATTTGACTAATATATGTATTTAGAATCATGTGTTCAGTGTGCAACATTAGTTGCTGGTATATAATTAATATTTTACTCTTTTGTCCTTGTACGGCCTTCCTTGAATATTTATAAGTGAAAATGTGGCTCCAGCTCCCAATCTCTAAATTAGCAAACAAAGAAATGGTGTAAAGAGAAATATTCCTTAGCATGCACATAGAGCAAGCTTGCTTTTTGGAGTGGAAGTTGAGATGACTGATGCTTTTCTATATAATTAGTACAAGAGGAAAGTACTGGTTAGAATGAATCTTTAAGAATTGAAAGAACAACTCATTGCTGCCAACCTTGTCCATACTTCTCATGAACTTCTTGTATTGACTTCTAGGTATGGTGCACTGTGGTGTAACGTACGGCTTGATTAATGTAGTTAATCTCTTTTATTATGTTTGATTCTTGTTTTCTTTTTGAAAATCAAATGTTGCTTTTGTTGTGGAAAAAATATCTTGCTTTTAGAAATTGTATATACCTAGACTTCTCTTTTTGTTTGTTAGTATTGATTGTATCTATCATAAATGACTAGAAAGCTCAGCACAAAGGCGCTTACAAGTAGGAGTTGCCAAAAAAATAAAGAATGGGGCACGCAAGATTGTTCTAGATAAAGCCGAGGAGGCAAGAATTGCTGCCTTCTCTGCCTTCCAGTCTCTTGGGTTAGACATCATGCAATTTTCTCGACCTGTGCCGACTATGATGGGAAATCACATGGGACAAGGGCATGTGAGAATGTCCTCCGGGGTTGAAACCACAGATAATATGTCGGATGTGAAATCCTTGGAGCATGTTCTGCCCGTGGCAATTGTTGGGGAGAGCAAGAAATCTGATAGAGTTGCGGAAACTCGAAGGGATACGTTGGAGACAAAGTCATTTGATGGATCTAATGCTTTGGAAACTCTGATGTTAACTAGTGGAAATGCAAATTATCATGCTGCTAATGTGCCTCCCTTCCTGGCTGAAGATCCTGTAGCAGTTAGTGACGAGCCTACTGTGGCAACTATTTGTGGAAAAGATGCCGATACGACTGTCTCCATACCAGTAGAGAGTCATGGTGACAAAAACCGAAATTCTGTGAGAACTGATGCTCGTGTTGATTGTAGTGTTCGGACATCGGTAAGCAGTGTGCAAAATAAAGATTGTGCAGATAAAGGCCCTGTTACTGCAGTTAATATTCCTGGCGGAATCGATACTTTCTTGAATCTTTGGGATGCTACTAACGAGTTTTATTTTGACATCCACTACACTAAACGGAAAGAGGTGAATTCTGTGGTGCTGTTTGAGATATGTGGTTTAGCACTATGTTGGGAAAATTCACCAGTATACTATATTAATCTTCCGAAGGATCTAGTGAGGACCACTGAGAGAAAAAGCAGTTACCCATCAACATCATCTACTGCAAATGAAAGTTCACTTCAGCATGCTTGGATGGAAAGCATCAAAATACGGTGGAACAGGATCTGTGGTATAATGGAGAAAAAATCTGTCCGAAAATTTACGTGGAATTTGAAAGTTCAGATTCAGGTTTTCAGGAATTCTTCAGTTTCTGTGCAGAGAATTGGTCGTCCATATCTTGCGGGGAAAGATCTGGGTCCTGAAATCATAGATAACTCATACTTGGTGTTGCCACCTGTCAATGTGAATGATGGAATTGATATTTGTGTTGTAGCATGGATTTTGTGGCCTGATGAGGAGAAGAGCTCTTGCCCAAGCCTGGAAAAGGTAATAGGAGGACCCATTCTCATATTATTCGGCTTTGTCTCCTGTACGACTTCTAATACCAGATTTATAGCGTAAAAGTATTGAGTTTGTACCTCTTGCCCCAGGAAAGCTCTCTTTGGGATGCAAAATATGTCATGAAGATTTCTTGTACGAGAATATGTTTTAACAATTCATGCCTGAAGTTGTTTTGATTCTAAAACAGGAAGTCAAGAAAAGGTTACCAAGTGAGGTGGCCGCAGCTGCTCATCGCTGTGGCAGGTGGAAGAATCAAATGAGGAAATCTGCACATGATGGTTGCTGTCGACGGGTGGCGCAGACGAGAGCACTACATTCTGTTCTGTGGAAATTACTTATTGATGAAAAACTATTTGAACCACTTATGATGATTGAAGTTCCACTGGTAAGTTTTGCATTGCGTCACGCATGAAATGTTCAAGGTAAAATGTACATTCGCAACTTAAGACCTGTAAATTATTTGTCTTGATGGCTAAAGAAAAGGTGCAAGGATGATGCAGCCAGTTGTGTTGCTCAGTGCTTACATTCTGATATCAAGGATTTTGAGTTGAATTACATTAATTGAGGAGTGAAGTTGGGAAGGGGAGGGCTACCTCCAGTTGGGTTCCCCATCAACTAAATTAAAATTATACATAAGATTAAACATTTGATGATTGTTTAAGTGGGTCCCCACCTGCTTTTATCTTGGTTTGATTGAGTCATAATATTTAATGCCAGAGATGTTGCTTCTCCCTTGTATTCTATATATTGCTCCTAAATCCATGCTCAAAGTGTGGTTCTTTAAAGCTTAAGCTTGTTGAGTGGTGTCTTTATTGGGATGTAGAGTTATCTGTGGCAATGATTATTATCTCACTAGTCGTGACAATCTTCTTTGGATCTTTTGACACCCGTTTGATGCTTGTGTTTTCAGGTTAAAGTTATTGCATACATGGAGCTCTGGGGAGTAGGTGTTGACCTGGAGGGGTGCCTTCAGGCACATAATATTTTGGGGCAAAAGTTAAGGCTTCTTGAGAAGGAAGCCCATAGATTGGCTGGGATTTCATTCTCACTCTATGCAGCTGCAGATATTGCAAATGTCCTTTATAGACATCTAAAATTGCCTGTACCCGAAGTACGTGGGAAAGGAAAGCTACATCCAAGTACAGACAAGCACTGTTTGGATTTATTAAGGTATTGCAGAGGAAAAAAATAACTTTTGATTTCTTTCATGTTTATCTGATCTTGAAATTGTGTCGAGAATTATATTTTACTTTGTCTTATGCTTGCTTAGAAGTTGTTCATGTACTACAAGTGTCATTTGCTATAGTGAAGATATATTTTTGGGTCGTATTGATGGTGTAGTACACACTTATAGGATGTGGTTACTGGTCATCCGCTTCTATTGCTGATGACTTGCTCTTCCATTATTTGACTTGCATCCCATATTTAGTTAATGTGATGCTTGGGTGCATCTTTAAAGTTTTCCTTCAGACTGTCTTATAAGTATTTTGTGTGGCATAGAACAATTATATGATAGGATGATTATTGATGTACTCAGGAATGAGCATCCGATTATTCCCATCATCAAAGAGCATAGAACGTTGGCAAAGCTTCGGAACTGTACGCTTGGATCAATTTGTTCCCTTTCCAGGCTTTCTACAAGTACTCAGAAGTACACACTCCACGGCCACTGGCTACAGACATCAACAGCAACCGGACGGCTATCAATGGAAGAGCCCAATCTTCAGGTCTGGTTTTTGTTTTCGCTTAATCTATATTATACTCCTGTCATGATAGTCTTCTTTCTTGTTGGAGGGGGACATTGATCAAAACTAAGTTGTGCAGTGTGTTGAGCATGTGGTTGAATTCAAGATGAATACAGATAAAAATGCAGTTGAAAATGGTGCAGATCATCACAAAATCAATGCTCGAGATTTCATCATTCCTACTCAGGTATTGCCTATCAAGCTAAGTTCATGTACTGTGCTTTCATCATGGTTAGATAGATGTATCTTTCTCTATGCATCATAGCAGTACTTGCAAAATCTCCAAAGCAGATTCAGTCTAGAAAATGATTGTTTTTGAAATTACTATTTTTTACGTTGAAGAAATATCTGAATGGAGAAAGTAACTTCGATGTCAATGACCATAGTGGTACAACTGTTGAATTTAGTTTGGCGTACTTTATATCAAAAAGTCACCACATGATGCAAATTCCATGTATAATCTTCAACTTTGTTTGCCTTTTGTCACAACTAGCTGTATGCTAAAACAAATATGAAAAGGTTTCCCTGATTGTGTATGAATTTTTCTCAATACAACTATGCATGGGACCCTATTCTAACAAGTTTACTTGGTAGAGGTATTATGGTGATATTGTTGCCACTGGTATAATACATACCAAACCCTGTGACTTTAAAGTGCGAATAGGTTTCCGTGTCCGGAGGGGTGTGGTTATAGAACATAGACCATTGTGCTGGCTGTAGAATCTCCTTCTTAAAGGTGGAGGATTGAAATGGTGCAAGGGGGTGGGTTAGCTTTCACAACACTCGGCTCAAGAGAGATTTCCTTGTGGGTTGTTCACGAATCATGTTCTTTGGGTCGGTGGCAGTTTATTTCCTTGTTTGTGGCACTACGTGCAGGTGTGTCTGCACATAGATTCCTTTGTGTGTTAGGATTAGCTTGAGTGGGTTGAGCATCCTAACATTTTTCCATGAATCTTTTTTGGGGTTAATAATGGATTTCGCAGCTGAGAAAACAACTTCCACTTATATATCTTACTTGGGTTTCTTTTTCAGGAGAACTGGTTGTTATTAACAGCAGATTATTCTCAGATAGAGCTACGATTGATGGCACATTTCTCTGAAGACGCTTTTCTGATTGAACTGCTGAGCAAGCCTAATGGGGATGTCTTTAAAATGATAGCAGCTCGATGGACGGGGAAGACAGAAGATGCTGTTAGCTCCCATGAACGTGATCAAACAAAACGTATGGTCTACGGCATTATTTATGGGATGGGTGCTAAGACCTTATCTGAACAATTGGATTGCTCCCCTGATGAAGCCACAGAAAAAATTCAAAGCTTTAAAACAAGCTTTCCTGGTGTTGCTTCTTGGCTTCATGGAGTAGTCTCATCTTGCCGTCAGAAAGGGTAGCGATACCTTGCTGCTCTCCTGTTTGCTTCAAGCGACCGTGTCTTCCTTCTTAACTTAGTAAAATCAAGATAGGCAATAAGTTAACAACTACAATGTTTATAATTGGAATTTGGATCCAATGTCTACACTTTCGAACTGGTTTTACCTTTAACAAATGTCACTAGGCAGTCTTCAACAATGAGCTTATTACACCCAGCACCCCATTTCAAAATATGTGTACCCAATTGGTATTTGTAATTTGGGGAAAAGAAAAATGGTTCCTTTATGGGTTCGATGTCTCCACCCCATTGACCAGTAGAAGTAATGTACTTGATATTTTTTAAAGTTTGAAACCTTTGGTTGGAAAGGTGAACCATATACTTTCTGAACTATGTTTTGGTTTAGGTATGTGGAGACTTTGAAGGGAAGAAAACGTTTCCTGTCGAAAATAAAATTTGGAAATAGCAAAGAAAAATCAAAGGCTCAGAGGCAAGCTGTAAATTCAATCTGTCAGGTATAGCATACTACCACTCTCTCGACATTAATTTCTTTTTCATTGTAATGGTAGAAAGAAGCATTCATATAATGGTTTCTCACTGTCTTTTCATTCAATTTGTCATGTAAAGAATCTGTTCTTTTTCTTCCTCTGTCTATCTTCTCTTTTCCCCCCTCTAATATGAAACTGTTCTGGTTTTCTGCCAATTTTCTCATTCTAGGGATCTGCAGCTGACATAATCAAGATAGCGATGATAAATATTCACTCAGTAATACTTGGAGTTGAATTTGATTCTAGCTCTCTGCGGGAGACAAATTTTCACATGCTGGAGGGCCGGTGTCGAATTCTGTTGCAGGTTTTGTTCTCTGTTTAAATGTTTATCTTTTTTCTTAACAGCTGGAGTTGCATTTCATCTGTATTTGGAGGATCAATGTGACTGACATAAGATGAGAGTGACAATTCTGTGGTCATATTTCACTTGCTTGATTAACTATGATCCATAAACTTATATGGAAAGTAGATATTAATTTATATGTGTTGTAATCACTTCCATTTTCTCTCTTTCAGGGAAAGATGTTAAAAGCAGTTTGTCTATTTATAATTACGGAGTATGGACAATTCTGATGTTGGAAGCTGAGAAATTCTTGGAGCTTTGACTATCTTTTCTAGAAAAGATATTGGGCTTATTGCCGATACATATGAAATATCAAATTTTGATATCAAAGCATAAGAATGTGAGCAATAAGATAAATTACGAGTCCAATTAAATCTTAGAAGGTTAGACTAGACTAAGGGTATTTGCACTTTGTCAAGATCTTTCTTTTCTCTTCTCTTGCGATGCCAAGATCAGATAATTTGAATTTTGAGGAAACAATGGAAGGACATGCTACTGACTGTAAATTTTCAAAGATTAAGGAATGTTTTTCATTCCTTAAACTTTCTTACTCTGACTTGTTCATGTTATTGACTAAAACAAATTGGTGAATCTTCACTCTTTCTTTAGGATATTCTGTAAGGTCACAATATTATGGATTTTAGTAAATCATCAATTTTTCTTTTCAGGTCCATGACGAATTAGTGCTTGAAGTCGATCCTACTGTGCTAAAGGATGCTGTGCTATTGCTACAAAGGAGCATGGAAAATGCTGTCTCACTTCGGGGTAATCTGTTTCTTTATGTTTGATAACTTATTAGTTTGGAAAACAAATCAGGATCCTGTGCTCTCTGCTGTTTCTTATTTTCAATTACATTTCCCAATCTGACCCAAAAAAAAAAAAAAAAAGAAATAGTACATTTGCCAATGACATGCATATTTGCACGTTTTGATTTATTATGATTTTATGTTTCATTCTTCAGTTCCTCTGAATGTCAAATTGAAAGTTGGGAGGACTTGGGGCTCCTTGGAGCCTTTTTGTGCGGAAAATCAGGAGCAAGTTGTAGCTGGTGGTTCTTAGGTAAGAAAAGATCTGTACTGTCAATCTACTTCAATATTTCCACTGCCAGCTTCTATCCATTTAAGAATGTCTGGACATTCTGTCACTGGACAAGAACGGAGATGTGGGTCAATGTCTCTGGGTACAAGACCTGCTTGTTTGGGAGCACTATGAATGCTCCTGTGGGGAGAGTTGGCTCATAGGCCAGGCATATCGTTCTTTCCATCATCAGAGAGGCCGATGAAGACAATTCTCCTTGAGTTGGCAAACAACTGCTGCTTCAAAGCAGGCAAGTTCAGGAGCTCCCACTGGAGAATATGCTGTCCTCCGCTAATTTATGCATGGGTTGCATCTAGAATGAAAATTGGTGGTTAATTCTGCATTGGGATGCTTCTGCAAATTGTTTGATTCTAAATGTCCTGGAAAATTGGGTTTGGGTTGCAAGGATGCCAATTTGCAGAGTGACTAGAATTCCAGTGAGGTAATGAGCAGTTCATGAGAGCCTATATTTTTTAGCTTTTGCCGACTATCGGGGTTAGCTATTGTTTCATCAATTTGTCGTAACAGAAAATCATCTCGCATCAATCAATCAAATTTGTTGAATAAATTAAATTATTAAGTAGTATTAATCAACTATATGTTGTATTAATTGCAGAAATTAGAGTGTTCAACAATTCAAGTGAGCATGTATAATCCGTAGGTTTGAGAAGAACGTAAGGAATCAATTTCCAGAGACTGGAATTCCAGTGAGGTAATGAGCAGCTCATGATAGCCTGTACTTCTGAGGTTTTGCCCACCTATATATAACAAGTTGCTATAAATATGATACACACTCTGTCTCACGCACGCAACCTTATGATTTATTTATTGAGTTTGTGGGAATGACACCTTAGCAAATGGCATTGATTAATCAAAGGAAAGAATGGAACTAGAAAGTAACGCATTTACACCAATGATTAGTTGGCTTAGAGAAAACCTGGTTTCACTCAACTAGTGAGCTATGTGTCACTCTTAATTAATACGGATTTAACGTCTTTTGCCCTTACCACTCAGGGCTGTTGGCAACAGAATTGTTTTCTGAAGATACGTGCATTATTCTCATCATTAAGCAGGATAGAAGTGGAAGCTGATTTCATTTGCATGTCCTTTTAGGCATAATTTGTCACGGAGAAAAATACCGGTGCTTTGTGGATGGCCCAGCAAAGAAGTTGGTGTTTGAAGAACTTTAGATTGAGCTCTGTCTCTGAATCTGATCATGCAGGTTTGGTTCCGTCAATCTTCTTTTGGTTGCCAGTATGGGAAGCACAGTTTGATTTCCTGCTGTTATCTGTAACTTGTGTTTGAAGAGCCATTATAATCCAGGAATGATTACCAACCGCACCGAACAAAAGGGAAAAGGGGAAGGAAAGAAAAAATAATTGAATGAAAGGAAAGAGAACATAATTTTGCCTCCAGTTACTCTTTTATTTATGAAAGTTGGATCGTGGGAGTACATTCCAATCACATGTGATGATTATGTAACTAGATCATAATATTATGACTGATTGAAAAAAACATCTTTCAACGCTTCCCTGGATCTGGGGCAAGAAAAGATGGGAATCAAAATGTGCGTATTTGAGGAAAAATTGGTTTGTCCAGTTGAAGAGGAAATCAAATAAACTTAAGGTGGTTTACATGAAAGAACGGCCTTCAAGATTAGTCCTGTGAGAAGACTTGACCTTATAATGAGGATGTGGGTCACAAGGGCTGCCAAAGACATAAGAGAACGTGGATTGAGACCATAACATTTCTAGCACTCGGATGTCATGTAAAACTGGACACAAGATAACAGTTATCAGAGAAAACCCACTTTTCGACATCATTTGCTAGGATGATAATTGGTTTTTTTTTGTTGGTGTGAAACTCAGCAGCTATGCAGATGTGAACACCTTCTAACTTTAATGGAGGTTTTTCTATTTTCAGTTTGCTTTATTTGAGACGAGACAATTTCTGATGATGCCTTTTAAAGGATTTATAATGGGCTTCTGTGGCTTTAATATATCCGAGAAGTGGACTTTGCTGTATCACTGGAGAAATGGGATATATGCACCCTCCCCAACCGGACATGGAAATGTTCCAACTCAGATGGAGCATATGAGGAACTGGAAGTTTGAGCAGATACTTGATTAGGTTTCTTCAGTTAATTCCAGATGTTCTTTATTTCTTCTAATTTTTCCTCTTTTATCGGAAAGTTCACTCTCGCTGTACTCTCTGTTCAGGATTGTTAGTGGTGCAGCAGTTGCAAAGTCTCTGTTGGATGCATGCACCAATGTTCTCCTCCCAAGCCACTTGGCTATAACCACCTCCGTCTTCTGGCACAGGCACTTGCGCTTTGGGTTTCTTTCTGTTTCTCGTAACTGAAGGAGCTCATTGACATGCGCGTAAGCAAAGGAAGTGTACGATGAACACGCGGCCCTTCGAGATGGGTGGCCACCGACCTGAGTTGCATGCTTGACTTATGTGTAATTTGTAGCTAAGTTTGAGCCGTCAAAGAGTGGTTTGAGGAAATTTGTTAGCACTTGGCATTGCTCTTAACTGTCCTTGGGAATAAACAGCAGTGCTGGCCTTTTCCGAATTGCAAGAATAATTGTTCCTGGCAATTGGAGCTTTTGTACATGTTTCCTCGTCCCATATTTGTCCTGGTAAAATGTTCAATTGTTCTGTCTAACTTCGTGTGAGCAAAAAAATATACGTCTTCAATTATTTTTTAGCACAAAGGTGAGGGAGTTTTCTCAACATTGGCCGGAATTGCTAATAAATTGTTGTGTGAATTGCAAATTCGAAGAAATGAGCAATATTCAACCTCAAAACGGAAAGGCCACACCGATTTACAATTGGATTTGCCTAGTTTTTAGTATACTTGGCATTAATCAATAAAGAAGAGCAATCTGTGGCTTAGAGGCCGAGGCAACATGCGTCTTCTTGGAAAAATGTTCTTGACAGTAAATTGCGGCAAACATACAAGTTTTTCAAAAACAAAAAACTGTTTCCTTTTCAAAAATATAATTTTGGTAATTGGTGATTTATAAATCTGGATTTGACAATAGCATGCCATTTTACTTTAGTTCAGTTCCATCCCGAGTATATTTGGAGAAGTCCCTTTCTTGAGCTAGGCCTAAGGGAGAGTCATAAAAGGGGAGAAGTCGAGCAAGGAGAATTTTGAGATTGCGGGACCATCGCCAGCTCAACTTTAGTATCGAGGATGATTAGAGATGAATTAGTCTCATGAAGACAAGTTCCTAATTTCTTAAAATTTAACCTTTTTTTTTTTTGCTCAGAACTTAAAATGTAACATTTAGGAAGGTCCTAATAAGAAGCAATCAACACTTATCTCTAGTCAGCTAATTTTCCTATGTATTGGGACATCAAGACGCATGGATGGAGCGTGGGGCATCTTGTCATTGGGTTGATGAAGTGATGCAAAGTTCGAGTCAACAAGGCGCGCTACTTGAAACCTAGATTCCATCCCATAAAGTACTAGAGATATAACTCCATTATGAAAGATAGCATATGAACTAAGCTAAAATCTTATAAAAGTTCGAGAACAATACCGGATTACCTAACCCAAAGATGTCTGTCACATATCACAAGTGCACATACACACTGGTCTGTATAACTAGAAGTACATGTATCGCTTATATGAGCTAAGATGGCTCCATACATACTTAGGACATGGGCACCCTCCAACCATAGTACATATCAAGAGAGTGACCCCATGTTCTCCCTAACAGCGGGAGTCCCTAGTTGTGAAACCACACAATGTGGTCCTCAGGAAGGAAATGGCAAACGGGCACAGTCCCTGGCTTGACCTTGAGCACTTGGAAGGCCAAGTGTTTCGGGTTCCATGCCGACGTGTCGGTGTGGCAAGCGGCGATGGCCTTGGCCTCCGTCCCATCCGCGCCTTTCATGGGGACCATGTAGAGCCGGGTGGCTTGTGTCTTGTGGCAGTAGAAGACAGCATATGCATAGTTCTGCTTGTGGCACACCACTGCTTCATCTGCCGCAACTCTTCTCAATCCTGCTTTGATGGTGAATTTCTCCAACTGGGTCTCTTTGTTCACCTCTGTGGCGAGAGCCTTGACATTGTTTCCAAGCTCGGACTTGGTGTAATCAATCATGGACTCCAATGAGGTTGCACAGTATTTCTCCTCTCCCTTAATGCCTGCTTCTTCACACTCCTTGATAGTGTCTTTCATTATTTCGGCTTCTGCTGATCCGGGTTTCACCGAAAAGTGGTCCAGGATGTCGGGTAGCTTGTCGGATGAAAACGGCAGGGTTTTAGCTTCTTCGCGGGGCAAGAAAGCCACCGAGTTCGAAGTCTTGGTGAAGTGCAAAGTCATTGTTGTTCCGGGTTTTAGGTCTTTTTCCAGGAAGAAGAGGGCCACGTTCCGATCATCATGAAGTTGGGTCTCGGATGCGGCGTAGAGGTAGTCGAACGGGTTGGGTGCGGGCTTGACCCCGACATAAACGGGCTTGCCCTTGGGACCTGTGTGCACGGCGACTCCTCCTTTGCCAACTCCGACACTGGTCCCCTTCCCTGAGTCGACCCCGACTCCGCCCTTCCCGACACCAACTGTGGTTCCGCCAGGCTGTCCCTTGCCGGCATGAACGTTCACTCCACCTTTGCCTACGCCAACTGAGGTGCTCTTGTCTTCCATGAAGTCTGAAGAAATGGTAAGTCAGAAAATTCATGTAAACACAAAGGAGTATTCATTAGAGATGAAACTTCTGCTCTAGGCTAGCATGAAATGATGTCTTACATCCGTCAAACAAAAGCTTGGATCTTACCAGTTTCAGCTGTCATATTTTCTGGTAATCCACTGCAAATTAAAGGTACGTACATGTGACTTACAAGCTATTTTACTATAAAATGTGCCACGTTTCCAATTTCGATTTCCGTCGGCATCTCGGCGGATGAAAACTAGATGAAGTGCAAATTTTTTGCTCTCTTTTCTACTTGGTGGTGAAAGATATGGTTCTTTCTCCAGAGTCTGAGCACAAACCTGACTGTTGTTGTAACATGTCCTTGATGGATTTTGGCATTTGGGTGTTGGGTAACGCCGACTTCCAATACAGTTCTGGAGTTAGAGCTGCATGGGAAGTCACCAGAATCACCTGCACCAAAATTCCACACTCTCTTATAGCTTCTGAAAATGGAAAGATTACCAACATAATAGACTTGCAACTCAAGAATGTAAGAAAAGGTTTGAAGTTCAAAAGAAGTTACATACTGCGAGAGAAGCTAGGACATGCAGGAGTCTGAACTCCATTATCGAAGTAGGAAATCTTCAGGAGGAAGTGATCCAGACAGAGAGGAAGATTTACATGGAAATGAGAAAGAAATGAAGTTCCAAATTTATAAAGCAGATATAGAGAGAGAGAGAGAGAGAGAGGTGATGAATTCAAAGAAAAGCGTTCCACCACATAACCCACCAACACATCAGGCCACTGATGCAGGGCTTAATCACTTCAACTGCCCCTGGCTTTCGTGCAACCAATTCATTTACATCTTGTGGGACAGGTGGAGCATACCCATAGAGAGAGAGAGACTCCATTATTGTTCGGGGTTCACAGCTACTAGGGGTGTGCAACAGGACCGGGTTTATCCGGAACCCGGATCGGCCCACCCAAAAAACAGGATCAGGAATCGGTTCCTGCTCAAACCGGTCCAGGAATCGATTCCAATTTTTGGGAACCGGTTGAAACCGGTTCGGTTTTCTGTTCTAGGTGAAGACCCACTCGGACCGATTTTAGAACCAGTTTTTAGTTACTTTAAAAAGGAAAAAAAACCCTAGTGTTCAATCCAGCGTTGCTTGACCTTTGGTTGCCTCATGGCCCTCACCTCCTCTCAGTTCTCTGTTTCTTCTCATCTCGTCATATTATCTATTATATTTTGGACTGTTACTTTTGGTGGATTGTAATTTTTATTATTTATTTCATTGATACTCGTATTATTTTGATTAAAAAAAAAAGGAAAACAGGTTTTCGGATAGACTCTGGAACCGGATTGAAAAACAGGATCGGTTCCAAAATAGGTTTCAAGATAAACATGGTCGGTTCTCGGTTCTAAAAATTAAGAACCGGTTATAACATGGCCGGTTTCAAGGTCTAGGTCTGGACCCGGCTCATCCAGCCTATGCTCACCCCTCATAGCTAGTGCCGACAAGTGAAGAACATTAGACAGATTATATGCATATTCATACGAAACATGTTGTTTCCTTATCTCGTCCTTAACCTTTCTTACTTCACCCCTCTGTGCACGTAATGAAACAAAAGATATGCCGATCACTTGTGAAGATGGAGAAGTAAAGATGAACTCAAACCGCAGAGATCTTTTTTTTTCCCCCCTTCTTTTATCCATTTTCAGATTCATTATTTCGAAATAACTCAGTAAGATTTTCGGCATTCGTCCCACGAAATCATTGGCTTATCTTGTTGGTGAAATCTGGAAATTGGTCACGAGAAAATTCGTAATTTCTTGACAATCGGTACTCGTCTGAAACAGACGGATGGTTTTCTTGTGCATTTTCACCTCCTCTAAAGTATGTGATTTGAGACGGCATTGATTTGCCATATCAATCTTGATTTCATAGCATCAACCTAGTCGGAACGTGAGTGATCATCATTATGGAAGTGGGCAGTTGAGAGGTGGGTCTTTGCATGTGTCACTATTCCCTCCATGCGTGCGACGATGCCACATGCATAAATTGTTGGGAAAAATATCCGGAATGAGAGAGAATGGAACTAGACTTTTGGACATAATAACATTCTTTTTAAGGAATTATTTGCCCAACGGCGTTACTAATGATTACTAGCAAAAAAATCTTCAGGATACAACAAAATCTCATAATGAGAATGTCGGATAGCAATTTTGATATTTTTACAAGAACTCTCAAAAGGAAACAATTCGAAACAATGGCCGTGTATCTTTTAAAAGAAACGAAAATGAAAGTTGAAGTAAGTAAATATTGAGCATAATCGTTGGACATATAATAGCAAAAAAAATACAAATTTTTATGCTATTTTGAAAACAACACAACTTTTCATGTCTGAAAAGCATACAACTCTTTGTGTTTGAAAACTGTAAATTCGAATACAACTCTTCGTGTGTGAAAACAACTCTTCATGTCCGAAAAAAAATCTCTAACTTCAGACACAACTCTTCATGTCGAAGATTGCCGTATTTGAAAATTTGTAACCTTTTCAAAGGTTGTAAGAGCGCCTAATAACTCTTAGAAAAAATAAAAAATTCGACATTAATTAGTCAAACAAAATAACTACTTCAATAGGACACAACGGCTATTTATAATTATAAATTCAAATTTTGATAGAAAAAATATGTTAGTTGTTGATTAGTGCCAAATCGTGCAACAACATCCGGGGAGGGAAAATTACCAAAAAAATCCTAAACCTATTGCAATTAGGCCAATTCAGTCTCTAACTTTGTTGTTTTGCAAATTCATTACTAGACCTTTTGAATTTAAGTCAATTCAGTCCATCCGGTCAACTTTGGTCTGCCGGCACTAACGTGGCAATTCTTAATAATATCTTAATATTTTTCATTTGTTTTTTAGTTTTCATTTTTTTTCCTTTTTTTTCTGTTTTCTTCCTTCTCCTTCTTTAGTGATTGGCCAGAGGCGTGGGCCGGCGGGTCGACCTCATTGTCGTTGGGAGAAGCTCGGCCTCGCCTAGCTAGACGAAGAAGGGCAAGAACAAAAAAAAGAAAAAGAAAGGAAAAAAAGATATTTGAAAAATATTAAAATATTATTAAAAATTATCCTTAAGAGTCGGCAATGTCACTTCAACGTCTCGTGAGAACTGAATTAATACAAATACAAAATATTTAAGATTAAATTGGCAATAATTGGTTTAAGGCAATATTAAAATATTATTAAAAATTATCGTTAAGCACCGGCAACGCCACTTCAGCGTCCCGGGAGGACTGAATTGATACAAACGCAAAATATTTAAGATTAAATTGGCAACAATTGGTTTAAGGCTTTTTTTTTTGGTAATTTTCCCCGGATGCGAGTATTATAGGTCTAGCTCACTTAGGCCATTATCTTCATTTGTAAGATTAGAAGACTTGCACACTTAAAATTTAATCCACACGCTCCCATCTTTCCCATCTAGGACAAGGAATTGCCCTACTCTATACGTTCTCCAAACAAGCAATCTAACATGAATGATGGATGAGGGTTGAGTAGTAGGAGAAGCAATCAAAAGCATGCTTACTGTCAACCTCACAATCAAACCCTCCATCTCCATGTGCTGTGGTTTTATTATTGTGATGTGGAAACTGAGAGAGAGCAGGCAAATTGGGCACAGGAATTCTTATTATTGCATTGGACCTTTTGGATCGATCATCTCGAAACGAACAACCACCCTATTTATTGGGAATCTAGTTGTGGGTTGAGATGGGTTTGTCAAACATGACCAAAAGCTGAATTCATTTCTTGTTGAAACCTATGCATCATCTTCCCGTCGGAGAGTTTTTACTGATAACAGGTGTCCGAAATACTTATATATTTTAATTTATTCGGAATCGTTTGGTTCAAAGTACTGATTGTGCATATAATACGTTGACGTTTTCAACATCAGAAGCCGTTTAATTTTCTTAATTAGTTGCATAGGTACCCGTTAATAAAATCTTCTATATATCTCGTTGTTTGGCTTCCTACGACGAATGCTACACAACCAAGGGTTAATGTCGAGATGTGTTGCTTTGATCTCTCTCAATTAATCATCGTTGTCTGGAAAAAATGTATATTAATGATCCAGTTACGCACACATGTATGTACATTTACAAATGATATTTTATCTATTAGGGCCAAATGCAGACAAAAAAAAAAAAAAAAAAAAACAAGAACCTAAGAGTTAGGGGACAAAAATACCCTCACTCTTCAAACTGACAAATAAAATACGCAAATTATGTGTTAGAATCCATCCATTAGAATTTCGGTCAAGATTAGTTTCATGTGATAGCTGATATGGCAAACAACGTTGACGTATACAATGTAAGAGTTTTTTTTTATTTTTATGTGGGCTATATTAATTGAGATTATACTTTTTCGATATAAAGGTTGGACTAATCAGGTAAAATATAAAGGTTCTTAACCAGTGTAATATGAGCAAGACTTGTGTGGATCGAGTTGAGCCGAATCTGTGATGAGAGGAGCTTGGCTGAAAACTTTATAAATATCTTTTAAGTTTGTCTTCTAATTCTACGAACTTGTAAATAACCTCATATACGGATTCACGTCGTGAGGGGCCGTCTAATTGAGTCGGGGATACAGAGGGCGATAGCGAAGAGGCACTTGAGTTTTGAGCCGTCATTGTTCCTCATCAAGAACAATGAATTCCAAATTAGGTATACAAATCTCTTTAAACTATTATCGTATTACTAGATTTTAGTTATGGTGATCCTGGATCGCCGTTTTCGCGGCTTACGTACAAACGACACGTGTATGACCAAAATGAAGGGTTATGACATACCTATACACTGGGATGACGTGTCATTACATATGCCATCATCGATGGTGGTGTTGCATAACTTTTGTATGGATCCAAAAAGGCCGACCGGAGGGTATTTTTGTCCCAGTGGTTTTTTTTTTTTTTTGTGGGCGGATGAGTTCGATAAGCAAGGGTATTATTGTCTGCACGTCTTTGGTGGGGGCACATATTAGCTCGTGGGACCCACTTTTCTTTCCAATTTCATAATGTTTCCGGATATTTAGTTCCAAGAGAAATGAATGAACCACAAATACTCGCAAAAGCAGGTTACCATAATACAAGAGGCCGGTAAATGAAAGCTTTCAACATAATCTTTTTGTCAGTTGGTTTGCCGAAGTGGACAACAGACCGACCAACAATGAAATGACTCTCTCTCTCTCTCTTTTTTTTTTTTTGGTATCATAATATTTTGCCGATATGCGACAAATGACGTGACAGGTGACATAAACGCTACGTGAGAGATTTCCATGTCAACCCCATTTTTCTATATTGAATTGTTTCCCAAGCCAAGGCATTATATTGTACTTGTGCCTTTATTGTTTTTGGGATTTGGCCATTTTTCTGGTACAAGTTGATAGGCGGACTGATGGGTCCATAGATCTGTTAAAACGGGTCATAAATCTAATACTTAACTCATAAATAATGAACTGAGTTGTTGTATGAGTTAATTCTATATTTATCATGATTGCGTTCAACCATAATATGGGTTTTAAATGGATTGTAAATCATCTTAGACCAAATTCACTTCTATAACTTTTTCTTCATTTTTTCTTCACTTAGTTTGGATATGAGTTATCCTAGATTGAATTAAATATGGAAGTGTTTTAGAAATATGAGTAGGGTCAAATATATTTTGGGTATGGGTTGCGGTAAAAAATGTCATAAATGGGATAACGGATCTATTTGGGTCAAATCATATACGACCTAGCCCACCCGTTTGATGGGTCTAGGTCCAAGGCAGGCTTGCTCCCTTAGACTGGAGTCCAAGCTAATTCATGATAATTTCTATATGTCCTCCTTGCATATTTACTCTATACGGAAAAAAAATTTGAGAAGTATTCTTTACACTAATTATACTTACTAAAGCGCGTTAATAACACACAAAACAAAATAGTGATTCAAAATTATGAATTTATTTTAGCTCCACCGCCAGGCCATTTAGCAAGATTATGAGTTCATGTGAAGTAAACTAATTTTCTATTTTAACGGAAGATAAAGATGATATTTTTTTAACTTAAAAAAAGGCTGAAACAAATGGGCGTAAATGCAAATCTCTGTTGCACTTGGACTATAAGTAGTGGACTTGAATAGTGATGTTAGGCTGCTAGAGAAGCCCAACCGATCCGCTTAATTCAGCTTGATTAGCATAAGTGGCAAATCAAAATAGAAGGTTATAGGCTTCATTAACCCCTCGAAAAAAAATTTCTTTTTTTTTTCATAACCCCAAAGCAAATTCCAAAGATGGATTATTAACACTAGATTAAAAAAGCTTGATATGACACGACAACGTACTCGTTTACCTTGCACATATAAGCATTACTTAACAATATATGATAGCACGAACTTTTTAGCTTTGCTTTGATATTAATATCAGGAAATCAACATGGGGAGGCTCTAATGAACATGAGAATCCAAGATGCTTAAACAAATTCCGGCTGGCTATGGAAGGGGAAAATCTCTAAAATAGAGCTTTGTTCGCTTATATCAATTGAGATCTCAAGAAATTTTAGTTATTCAGCGTCGAGCACATCGCGTCTCGACGGCGAGTTGGTATCTCAACCGCTGCATCGCCCTGCGTGGTGCGTATTTTAAGTGATTGATATGATCACAAATGAAAAATGGGGTACCACCTCGAGCAAATCAACACAAATAAGGTCAATGACAATCAAGAATTCCAAGACTTGTCTCGCTAATCACAAGGCAAATGTAGGGCCTGCTCCAGAGGGTTGGAGGGCTCGGGTCAGCCCAATTTGAGGCCCATGTACAATTTGGAGCCCCAGTGACCCAGTCCATCCTATCACCCTAGTCACAGCAGATTTTGCATACCTCCCTTTCCTGGGGGGCACACATTATATCTCATGTTGTCCGTGCATCTTAGCCACAAATTACTTATCCAAACGATCTCATGCCTAGAGCAGCAGACAAACGGCCGTTCCTTATAGAAATGTAACGACCCAAACCCGAGAGTCGATATAAAGAATCCTAAAAAACCGGGTCAATGCCTTTCGACCACATTCCCGCAGAAGCGATCGTAAATGTTTGTGTAAACTTAACACCTGTTCCTCCGTATGCAACCTACATAATCTCGAAAGGGGCAAAACACATAGGCATATGAAGCAACTCATAGGCTCGTAAGTGTAAACCTCGAACAACATCATTCAACACGTGTTGGAGGGGCTAGCATAGGGAGATTTTCTAAGTAACATTCGGTCCATACAATAATTTCTGGTAGGAAAATCTCGTCTTTCCCACTAATAAGACTTTCTGTTCTTCTTTCAAATCTTTATTTGGACGGTGGCATGTGTTAGTAAGCTTTGGTGGGGGCATGGTGTTCGATCCACTCATTGAATGATTTTCCTTTTTGCCACTCAAGCCTTTATTGCTGGGAATTAGTGAAGGGATTAGACGTGATTAGGGATTATTTGGCATGGATCAATTGGATGGGCGGTTTTGCTTTACTTCCTTTCTGGGTTTCTTACTGGATTGCAACTCATTTTGTTGGGATGCTTGTGAAACAAAATGCAAGACAATGCAATTGGAACTTAACACATGGTAGGTCCAGTAATAATTTCCTCAATTTTTTTAAACTTTTCCTTTGATAATTGCTTTTTCATTAGTGACATTACAAAGTACAAAAGCAAAGGTCGTCCAAAACACAATTGCACCTCTCTCTTTTTTCCTTTTCTTTCTTATTTAAACTAAGTTTTAGCATGGTTTAGTGACGTCCACGCATTACCATTTTACCATATTTGGTGTTGCAAAAGCATGTCATTGCCTTGGCTGGAGTAGTACATTAGTTGAGCATCATAATATGAGAGCCTTCATTGCCTACTAATTAAACAATGAATCTATAGTTTTGGCACTAATCCATTGAGTCCACTAGGCATTGTCAATAAGTACCATGTGCTTCTCTTCATTAACAACTATATCCACACGACTAGCCATAGGAAAAAAAAAAAAAAAACTATGTGCTTCATTGAGTAGTTAGAAACTCCTTTGGTATTTCATCTTATGCGTGTCTATTCATGCACTTCATGTACGTCTTTTCACCTTTTATTAATCAAGGTTAGTTGCGAATAATCCAAAAGAAACAATCAACAACAAATTAACAAGCTTCAATTTCCTTGATTTTCATGGAGTTGTTGAGATGTTTTCAGACATATCCAAGTACCATATGTCATGTTGAAGTGTAAGGTTATGGTGACAAAGATCGCGACAGCGTAAAACTCGGTAAACATGATGACGAAGCCCGTTTATTTGGCAAACCTCGAGCTTTGTTTGAGCTCAATTGGTGTTTGTGGAAGATGAGGACCAGTCGGGACATAGGGAGAGCCGGCATGGATGACGAGCGCTATAGTTTGGTTGCAAACATTGAGCCAAGGTAGAGCATTATTGAGTGTTTGACGCTCAATTTCTTGTCGAAATCGCCCTTTTTTGAGTTTAAATGTCATGTAATATATGATAGTTCAGGTGTCCATTGCGTTGAGAACAAATGCCCTAAGATTGCCTTGGATCTAGGCGGGTCTGGCAACCTGCCAACAGTCCAAATGTTTTCTGGCGCAACCTTATACTCATCACACAGTAAAAAAGACGAGTAAATGGAGCTCTTTAACCGAAAGCAGGAACGGAATATCCAACCGGAAAAGCATCTAAAAAAAGAGAGAGCAGATCACCGGGTGAGCCAACAAGAATCACTCTTTCATATGATTAAGAAAAGACTTTGAATTGGATCTCTATTCTTGGGGAGAATCCGCTTATATTATAAATGGGCATGATTGTCTATCTTTTGATTTGATATAATACTAATCTATATAAGTCATTATAGTCGAGAACCACTAGTGCCTGAAAGACGGTCCTCTCTTTTGTTCAACCTTTCTCCTCTAGCACTGACATGGTCATAGAAGATTAAAAAGATCCGTTAAGGGCCTCATGACTATGTCATAATAGATTCGAAGAATTAACCCGGATAGGCTTTCTGGCCATTTTTTCTTGCATAATACCTCAACGTGACACGAGAGCGAAAGGCATTCAAAAATAATTTTTCTTTTCATAATGGCTAGAAGAAATTATTTTGGTTTTTTGATCCCGTCAGGGTGTGCTATGTCAAAAGCGAGAAAAACCCCATCCCTCTCTTTCCCTTTTCCGCTCCCATGTCGCCATGCGGGTGGGAAGCCAGCGAGATTATAATCCCATCCATGGATGTATTGAGCTCTCAGATAGCGCAAAAGAAAACTCTTCGGCGTTTGATTTTTTCGAGTGGTTGACAACTTGTGGCGGAGTACTATACTATGGATTCGCTTTGTTATTGCCTCCAATTTTTGAGGGAGTGATCATATAAAAAGCTCCGAGGTGATACTCGCAAAAAATGAAAGCGCTTGGATAACATCTTTTTCCAATCGGGAATGGCTTCCACTATTCCTCAAGGAAGTTTACTCGACTCGTTCCCCAGTCTCTTGCACTGCTCAAGCAAGCGTGCGAGTGGCTTCGTAAGAGGATCTCCTTTCCTTCCGCCAGGCTCATTGCCTCCTGAGTGAGGAAGAGAAGGGCTTTGTGTAAAAAGTCTCGAGCCAGGTTCGTCACCCTAGGCTCACCCATTATTCATTTTCTCGTACATGTAGCTATGTTGACTCATGTACGTCTCATTGACGCGATTTTCCATTTTTAAATACAAGCTGCTCAGGGAGTCTTTTAGGGATTTGTAGCAAAACTTGATGAGAGAAACATGGGTTTGTGACCATTTGTGTCTTAAGTGTTTGGAAACGCATCGGTGATTGATTGTAAATTCGAGCTCTCCCATTCGTGATAGACTTTTTGTGGCTAGTTCTCCCTATAAGGTAGGTATCGACTCTTAAATCGAAAACTTCTTATTCTCATATTAACTTTAATTGTAAGATTTGTGAACTACCGTATTATTTCCCGTGATAGTTCCTATTACAATTAGGAATGTGCAACCCCAAAAATTTAGATATAATTAACGCAAAATAAGTAATTACCCACATACTCGACTTATATTTTAAATGACTCGAAGGAATAGAAAAGAGACTCACACGGACTAGATGCTTAGTAAAGAGGCTTGATTTGTAGATAAATAGAAGCAACTCATATGATTCACGAGAACTAGAAAGACGAAGAATAACTAAATTATATTATTGACAAATATCTCTTTACTTATAAAAAATTGCTTGTTAAATAATCTGTGATTAGACGTATATATACCTTTCCACACCCGCCTTGCACTTGCTTTTCCGTTTCCATTTATAAATCTCGCATTCACATCTCCTTTTTTACGTGGGATCAACAGATATTCGGCCCCAAAAACAAAATAATTGCACCATCTTAAGGGACACAAAATAAAAATAAACTTAAGAAAAAAATCCCCATCTAATAATTCTTTTGTAAATCGGACATATAAACAATAAAAATAGAGTTGATGATCAAGCTCTAGGAGTTGGCCCAAGAGATAATGGGTACATCTTCAGCTAATCAAAAGATGGCCATACATATCTCGCTAGATAGCAATATGTCATCATCATAACATGCCGTAGGACTGCAATTTGATTATTGCCGACAACAAAGATACAATTAAAGCTCCGTTTGTTTCGCTACGAATGAACGATCTGTAAGATATTTTCCTAAAAACGAACGTTAGTATCGCTTGCGGGAATGAATGAGCATAAGATAATTTCATCGTCCATAATGATGAAAATATTTTCAGTTGACTGATTATTTCAAATTATGTAAGTAATTATTCTTTTAAAAAATAATTTTTAAATTATTTATTTTTCGCGATGGAACGATTTCAATCCTTATATTCTCTTTCGGATCTGCAAAAGGGGTTGTGGACAAATGCGCTTTAAATCATGGGAAAGTGAAGTAACCCACGACTGTCTAATCAAGCTTTGAACTCGGTCTGATCATGCCAATCATAGAACTGTATTAAGCTCCTGAAAGTTTAATTAAACCAAGAGAAAAGAGAGAGAAATCGAAGAGTGGGAAGGAGCTGACGACCCCACATCTGATTCTGTGTCTAGAATATTTGCTTCGTGGAGGGAGCGGAGGGAATGATATTAAGCCCGATACTTTTCACTAAATTAAATTAAGGAATATGTTCACTAAAAATATTAAAATTTATCATCAAAGTGTAATTAAGTCTTAAAATTTTTATAGAATGCAATCAAATCCTAAAATTTATTAAATTGACGCAATCGAGTGTTTCTGTTAATTTCGTCTAATTTGACAATTCAACAATGTGGATTTCTTAAATATTTCCTCTCTCCAACTTTTAGTGAACATATCCCTTAAATTAACATGGACTTGTGGAATTCTGGCCCAAGCTTTTCAAGACTTGAAGCTTTAATTTATCTTTCACTTTGTAATTAATTATCGTGAATTCTTTTTTGCCTTCACGTATCTGCACGTCGTTATCAGCTAGATCCATCCTACTTGGGCACAATGATGCTTGATGGAACGTGACTGTTTTGGTTTTGTTTTTCTTAATTTTTTTTGTATTGATTTTCAAAAGGAGGTTTCTATTAAAAAGCTCTTGTTTGAACTTATTTAGAAAAAAAAAGGTTATTTAATAAGTAGTTTTCGATCATGTTGGTGCGAGCGAGTGAGCAGCCATCAGCTTCTCGCATATGGACAAAGGCCCTCGTGGACAAAACCCGTGATCTCAACACAACCTCTCTTAGATTCTTTTATGTGTGAGTTTCCATTGGGGGAAATAAAGGAAGAAGAAGAAGAAGAAGAAGAAGAAGAAGGAAGAGGCAGAACATGCATCACGACAAATTAAATTAACCACTTTTTATAATAATAGAAAAATTATTGCTTAGATATGCGTGATTTCTATTTCCACTATCATCACTTCCGTTCTCTGAAAAAAACACCCAAACAAAAAATGAAAGAGTTTGGAGTGCTACGAGAACGTAGGAAGTTAATGAGAAAAAGTTCCTAGCTTTCGGAAAATATTCCTGGACATATGCAGAAACCCTAGCGGTACATGAGAACAAACTCTGCAAGAGGGTATGAGAACAAACCCTGCAAGAGGGTTTGAAGATTTGCAAATATGGTTATTGTGATGTCGATCATGAACAGCATTTCTGTGGAAGATGGTTTTGGTTCCGAGATAGATTTTGAGCAGGTGGTTGGTAAATTCAAATTTGCATGGTAATTAAGGACAACTTAACTCTTGGTTAATTGAGCTAGGCGATCACCTTTTTCTAGACTCTTATTTCATACGCCGGTGGCGAAAAACATATAATGTGCACCACAAAGAGGATTTGAATTGTGATTATACACATATTTTTTCGATAACCATATTTATTCTCTACGACAGGTCGAATTCTCCTTTTCAACACTTGAAGGCAAGAACAATGATATGAAAAAAGGATTTTTTTTTTCTTTTGTGTTAATATAGAAAAGTAAAAGTACCCACAAAAAGGTTATTCTTCCTTGCTTCCATTTTCCAGTTGATAACTTCCTTGAGCATGAAGTATAAAAGTGAACGTCTCCTTTTTGGACTCCACAAAGCGCTGCCCTAGTTTTTCTCTAATGGGCTTAAAAGGGTTTGTTTCAAACGATTCTAAACTTCAAGTTGACGTTACTACCATTAAAATTGAAAATGTTTCAGTGCTCATAACTTTAAATTAGTACTTTTAGTTCAATGGTTTCTGTTGTTCTTTCACTCTTTGATTAACCATGATTAGACTGCGGCGATTAAGGTAATGTCTAATATATCTTATCACCCGTTCCAAAAGATTAATTGAAGTATATCATATGATTCGTGCAATATTACTTTTTGTTTAGTTATGTCAAATCAAAGTACATAAGCAAAAGAATGTCAACTTAATCATCCTTTTCGGTGGTTCTAACTATGGAAAAGGAACTTAATTATTTCCGCATGTGAGTGGAGATTTTTCTATATTAAAAAGGTTATGGTGTTAACAACAGTTGATTCACTCATGAACCTTTACCTACCTAAGCATCGAATAATGGGGTTTTTAAATCCTTAAAAAAATAATTTTTTCTCATGCGTTTTTTTTTGTGGGCATAAGTACAAAACATGGAGATACATGGCTCCAAAAAAGAAAGAAAGCATGGCCTTACAAATCTTAATTTACCTCCCAAAGTGTGTAATTCATTTTAATATATCGCTTCATTATCATTTGTATGAGATTATTTCTTGCTAATTAAAAGAGTGGATAATATGAGAAGTTAGGAAAAGTTAAGGAAGAAAGAACATGATTTGGTGAAGAAAGAACGTGGTTTGTAGGATAATGTAGGTGGGTCAAAAGATAGCATTTCTGAAATGATCCCTATGATTCATCACTTTTATGGAGAATTTAGGTTATGAGCAAACTTTATTAAGCACTATAATAGGGGCCTACTATGCATATTGGCAACTTTAAACTTCGAAATCATATAAAAATATCGTAATTTGTTGACTAGGATAGGCTAAGACAATGATTAAGAGAAAAAACAAATCCCAAGGTTTAGTGGTAAAGACTCTGTGTTAGGAAACCCAATACATTTCCAAACACATGATAGAGATAATTGGATGAATGTAACTAGAAAGCATTATAGGGGCCTACTATGCATATTGGCAACTTTAAACTTCGAAATCATATAAAAGTATCGTAATTTGTTGACCAGGATAGGCTAAGACAATGATTAAGAGAGAAAGCAAATCCCAAGGTTTAGTGGTAAAGACTCTTGTGTTAGGAAACCCAATACATTTCCAAACACATGATAGAGATAATTGGATGAATGTAACTAGAAAGCATTATGGCTGTTCATGAGAATCATTAGGTTTCTTGAGGGGCATGTACAAAACGACTTAAAGATTATCTGGAACATTTATATAGGCAGAGAATAGTGGCATCAAAAGATGATTCTTAATGATGAAATGAGTGCATTAACCCTTGTAGTGGTACTTTAGCCTATGGAAAGATATAAGATAAAGTTATATGCATTAAATAATCAAGGTTCTTTGGCAAAGTAGGTTTATGTGATCAAACTAAATAAAGCTAAAGTTGTTTGTAAGAGGATACCACATATTATGAGACTGATAGGTCGATAAGACCCTACCGAAATGATATAAAGGATTTATTTTACAAGCGATGCAATGCCAAAGAGCTACAGCTTGTTTTCAACAATATTAAGACAGGCACTTCAAATTAAGCGAGATTAGATTATATATGTATATCAAGGTATGTGAATGCAAACATCCATCTGATCTGGAAGCTTTGAATTGGCGACAAAATGATGTTACCATGAATGTTATGTAGTCGAGTCAAATTGAAAGTCTAGATTGCACATGATCAAGATTGTCACAACCCTGTTGTGACTGTGATTGCTAAGTTTATGGTTGACTAAGAGGGTTTATGTTAATCATACAATTGAACCTACAATTATAATTTGAAAGATGTCCTGGCCAACTAGTCTGCATGGTTAAAGAAGCCCAAGTGATTGGCTGATTTGGGTATCCAAAAAATTGACCCTTTCAAGGGCCCCATCTCTCAAGTTATCTCTCTCTCTCTCTCTCTCTCTCTCTCTCTCTCTCTCTCTCTCTCTCTCTCTCTCTCTCTCTCTCTCTCTCTCTCTCTCTCTCTCTCTCTCTCATGTCCATGTTTGATTGTGGATGTAGAAGACTAGCTAAGGTGGTCGAGTAGATTCTAGTTCAAGTTCCCAAATGAGAGGGACAAGGGAATGTTACTAAATTTAGAAACCACTTTTTGGGGTGTCACCTACCTACCCTCTTCCCTTCCCCCATGCCATTAACCCCTCTAGTCAAATTTTCTTGCTTAATTATGCTGCTTTCGGCTCATCCCCAACCTTAATTATTCATCCATGATGCTTCAATCATTTCTTTACAATTTCCCCCTCTTTTATCAGCTTAATTTCAGACACTTTGCGCTTGTTTCTTCAATTTGCATTTCCCTATTGCCCCATCCATATTAAATCCATTTCAACATCACAATGTTTGGCGCCCAATTTAATTCGAAAATATTCCTCGACATTAATGCTTAAACTCTTCGAAGATAATCACAGACGACGTTCGAAAAGTTTCAGTTAAGAACTGTGCAATCTGACTTATGGGAACATCGGTTTATCGCTTTTGGTGGGGGTCGGCATAATAATATCGCGCTCGGGGAGCATTAAATACGCAATTTTAAACTTTTTTCATGAGCGACATATCAACATACCTGGTGTTGAGGGAGTGAGAACAAATAATAGTGCAACAAAGATCACATTCTGGACTTTCAATTTCCGCGAAGGGCTAATGGACAAACTCTCCACCAAAAATTCAGGCTAACTCCAGGAAAAGTTGATCCATAAATGTGGCTATGAATAAAAAGTCCTAAACATGCTCACGAATGGGTGACCTTTTAAAACCAAGTGGCTAAGGAATTTTCGGAAGCATCTTTCAAAGATCAGGACATTAGTATACGGTCCATCTCCTTCACCAAAACGTACCTAATCATCGCTCCAAACTTCATAGCTTTAACTAAATGAAGAAATGGGGAAAAGAAAAAAGGAAATAAGAGAGAGAGAAGAGTGGGCAACGGCCGATGAAAAGGACCTTGATGGACTGTGCATCTAACAATTGATGGAAAGGGAAACTTTGGCTGATGGTTCATTCATTTCATGACATATTTATGAGAATAACGTGCCTCTATCATTCTATGGCATGATAATTACTACGAAACTTTTTAAGCTCATCGAATCGTGCTATGATTATCATAAGCATTTGGGTGCAATCTCAGCATGATGTTAATGCCGAATCTCCGCGATGAAGAATCGCCACTTGGAGAGCATTAAATTAATGTTCCACCAAGGCCGGTCTTCTAGCTGACCTCTAGATTCTTTCGTTCGATAGCGTGACCTATCTTTTCCCAAATATGCATCGAACAAGATTTGTTGGGGTTCGCTTATGTTTGGAACATCCTAATGTTTTGCAGCCACATTTTTGTTTTTAAGAATGTGATTTTGCGTTACTTTTTGGGATGACTAAAACCCTAATTATGTGCGGATGATGTACTTGGTCGGGTTGATGGGGTGGCCTTTGTGGAGTCAATGGCATATGGGGGGCCTTTGTGGAGTCAATGGCATTAACCGACAAAAAACGTCAATTCGGACACCAATAGTTAGACAGCAATGCCTACTCCCTCCTCGTGCTCCTAACATTAGCCGTAGTCGATTTTCCGGCGGACAATCCTTGTGGAACTAAAAGAAGCGAGGGTCAAACAAATGGTTGTAGGGTGAGAAAAGCCCTAAACTCGAATTTCGAATCCCGTCACATGAGAATAGTACTCACAATTTCGAATCACTATTTTCTGCTCATCGCATAAACTACAAATTAAGATTTGCTCTTCAAAGACTTGGTGGAACTCTTTAGATCAAGTTCGAGATTGCAATCCCTTGTTGGGTTTCCTTTGCGTGTTAGTTAGGTAAGCCAATTGTGATGCTTTGATCACCACTTGGGACAATACATGACATCCACTTAGATTTGTTTTAGGACTAAAAAGATTTCCTAAATTCGACAAAAATGCTGCACCTAAAAAAAAAATGAACCCAAAAGAAGAAAGTAAAGGGGGAGGTGCCCCATAAGTAATCAAATCACGCCACCCACCTTAAACCAACCCTACAATTTCTCTCTCTCTCTCTCTCTCTCTCTCTCTCTCTCTCTCTCTCTCTCTCTTTGAGGACTTGTGAATGTCTTTAAAGTGATGAGCAAATGATTGTGGTTTCGCATTTGGGGAGTGCATGTATGAAAATTCGTGGGCAAAGCTTTGATTTGATGTCGTTGAGGGCTTTGGGTTGCCCCATCGCTCGTGCAACTCATCATCACTCTTGCAACTTGGGCTCGGCAAAACTGGGGACATGTGCGGAAGGGTGATTTCACTAGATTTTGTGAAGATGGAGGATGACATGTGAGAATCCCACCTTTCCTTGGTTGGTAAAATCTAATGGAGACTTGCCATTTTGATTGGCGGTGTTCTAAGTCATTTTCCTAATATCAATCTTTCGATCGCCTCGTTTCTGCGAGCTCCGTTTATGGACGTATCAAGACGGGTGCCATATGTACTTGGTACTCGTCTCTCGTCCTTCGTTTGTGTAAGTCCTCCGTTTAACATGTTGGTACTTTGTTTGTAAAACAAACTAAAAAGTGCCTTGTCTTACATGGAATAAATGGGAGTGTAAGTGGACTGGAACCTATTACACCCACATGGCGGTGGGCGACTAGTAGGTGCACTTTACATGCACATGAACCAAATTTGGCACTAATAAATAATTTTCATATTTTTTTTATTAATTTCATAATTATAAAATAACGTATGACTGTTCATGATATAGTTGCGGTTATGTTTTTATTAATTAATTGCACATTTTACTAATTTGCCTAACAATTATTAGGCGCTCTTGCAACTTTTGGAAGGTTGTATTTGTTCTAACGTATTTTCGCAAATATGTACTCCACGTTTCTGTTTATTATTTTTCACATTTTCACTTGCTTCCATTTTTGTTTCTTTCAAGAGAAAGTATAGTCTTCTTTTCAATTGTTTTCCCTTTGAAAATTCCTCGAGAAATACTAGAATTGCTATTTGATATTCTTGTTTGAGACTTTGTTGTATCATGGAGAATTTTTGTCAATGACCATTAGACAAGTTATAGGGCAAATAATTCCTTAAAGAAAGTGAATTCACACCTCAAAGTCTAATCCAACTTTTCCCAATCAATCATTAGTTTTCACAACACAGCATATAAGTGAGAGAATGTTTGCAAATGTTGATGATTGGAAACCAAGTTACGCTAATAGATTATGACTTAGTTGCAGTAAACGAGTTAGTTCTCCGTAACTACTTAGGTTTTCTATTATTAACCGATTAAGGAGATATGTAGAAGGACGAGAAAAAACTTATTAATTCACCGCAAGGACCGAATTATCAAAATCGCGCATCTTTCTTTGTCGAAATTTATTTCTTCAAAGCGCGCTCGGAAAAAAAAATTAACCCACCTGAGAGAAACATTTTGTCTTTCTCAAACGTTCCATGAAGAGAAGGCTCACACTCTTGTTAAACCCCTCTTCACTAGGGGTAAGCATGGTCCATGGTAAAACATAGAACCGGATTGGTCTCCCACTGGTTCAATTTTAGGTTAGAAGGTATGTACGGTAGCTTTTAGGTTCCAAAAATTGGGGAACTTGTTCGACGGGTAGGTTTCGGGTTCAAGATAGGCGGAACTTTAAAACTATAATAAGTTTTTTGTGTTTTTCTTGGTATATATCTTCACGCGATTCTGCGGTATTTCATAGAGTCCGATGTGTGCAATTTGAAACCACCAGGCTGAACTTTCATTTCCGTCGATATTTATTACTAAAAATTTTAAATTGTTAATGTTCCAAATTTATTGGAGTCTAAACATAAGTTGTAGTTAGTGGATTGTAACAACAAATGTTTGTCATTAAAGGTGATGATCATTATACTCGGTCAATTAAGAATACGGGTGGAACCTGGATAAATCCTAGAACCGACCATAAAACCTAGGACAGAGCAGGTTCCGGATTCAAGGGTATGTAGAGTAGGTTTCGATTTTCAAAAAATAAGAAACATGTTCCGACGAGTAGATTCCAGGCGAAACGTGTGCGGAACCGCTCATCCCTACTCTTCACGATCGGTCATCGGTCGTGCTTTCGAACGAGGCAGTGCTCATCTTCAAGAAGCAACCTTCGCTACTCCAATCCCAAAATCATCTTCATGGTCCCCCTGATTTTATTCCGTTCATTAATGTCTCGTTTCTTTTGAATCAATCATGTTTGCATCAGTCAGAACAAGAAAATGATGTGTAGAAGGGTTTAGAATTAACTGAAATTAATAAAAATGGATCAATAATTGTCTTCTTTTTTTGTTTTAACAATTGGTAATGCGAAATTTCAATTATGTACTCACATAATTTTTAAATTTATTTTATTTTCTGTTTTGATTATATGCTGGAATGAGAGGACGACATGTTCCAATTGGAAGAAGGTTAGGTAGAATTCATAGCCTTGATCCCTTTCATTGGTGCGCTCTACTTTTCACTGTGTTTGGGAAGCTAGTGAAAGGGCGGGAAAGGAAAATTTGAGGAGAAATTTCTAAATTTGATGCCATCAATGATCTAACATCGAATTTTGCTATTCGAATTAATTTTGGCCAATGTAATAGAGTCCGTAAGGCGTCATGATAATCATATTATCTGCCATCTCTGCTATTATCTTTCGTACACCTTAAAGAACCCTTACATTGAAAAGACCATGTTATCTGTCCTTACAAGCTCATTTAAGCATCTTTCTGTTTTACCATAGGAAGAAAAGGTTCTCTCGATCCAGCAATGAGGCAAATCGAAGCTTGTCACGGAAGAAAGAAGTGGCATCTCCTTTCCGCTTACTGCCTATTACAGAGGTATCTCGCTCTATCTGCTGTTGGGCTTGCTGGCGGGATAGGAATTGGTAACAAGATATCCTCTCAGGGTTCGAGTGTTTGATGATCAGTTGATTTTGAGAGGGTATGAGAAATTGAGATTTGGGGGGATGCGCATTTTGGTAGAAGATGACACTTTAGTAAGTAATGGCACAGGGAAAATCGATAAGAAGATGCAAAGTAGTCTCTAAAGGTAAAACTTGGGTATGTTTCCGGTATTTTCAAAAGTAGAAATATGTAAGGGGTCATTGGATAAAAGATGAGACATATATACTTGGTATTTTCTTTAGATGGATACTAGAAGGTATTATTGGAAATTTATGCGATAAACATAAGGTTAGGAGGCGCCAATGAGGTATTGGACAAGTTGGTGAGACGCGTGGGCCTTAAATAGTTAAATTGATGAGGTCCTAGGTTCGACTCCCAACGACCACATCTTGGAGGACTTACTTGGTGGTATTGGCAAAAACTCTCACCACCCTAAGGAATAATCCATTGCATGTAGGAAACCTCAGTTATATATAAAAAATAATAATAATAATGTTAGGAGGGGATGGTCCATGGAAGGAAGATGACAATTGATTGCATCGAAACAAAAACTTGACAGGAGTTTGAATTTTGGAAAAGAACTTTATCACTGGATCACCTCATATATTAATAGCCTCAGGGTTTAGTCCGATGACTCGTTATGATACAAATTCTTAACCGCAATTAAAACAACTTTTACCTCTTGCCTCGCGCGTTGAATTTTATTGAACGCAGAAGACATGAAAAGGCGCCCAAACTATATGAATTTAGACATGCAAGTATACACATAATTTCTCGTAATATCCCCCTTTGATTGTCTTCGCCGTTGATATATAATTATAATTACCATCGGTTGTGTCGGAAGATTATATGTCGGCGTCTTGAAATATAAGAGCTTAACAATTCTTATGAATATAATTCCATTGCACGAATGACAACTTCATCGCACGTTGCTCTGTCATAAATGTCTTTTTTTTTTTTTTAGATCGACGGTGTCCAAATGAAAATATTACCTTCATGTAGGGGGAGTTCCATATCATTTTCAATTAACCCTAAAGTTCAATAGTCTCTTGATTGTGTCCTTTTTTGTTTTATTTTTCCTTTTTTTCTTTTTCTTTTGCTTTTTAATGACTGGATATATCTCTTTACCTTGTACTTCAACGATTTCATCAGTGCAATTTCCATCAATCCGGTGGGATTTTGTGGATGACATCTTGGTTTAACACTTTCACCACTTCCATAAAAAGGCCCAAAAAGAGCTGTCCGGTCCAACCCACTGCCAACCCTAATTCGTTTTCTTTTTACCTAATGACAAGGGGGAGGATCACGCTTGCACCCATCTTCTAGATTATCAATGATAACCCCTTTCCAAAACCACTTAAAACTATCTTAATCACAGATTGCTTTTTCTCTGTTTTTTTATTAATTCTTTTGTGTTTTTTTTTTTTTTTTGGTTGCAAGAATTGAACTCATTGTTCTTTTGAAAAAGAACAAAGAAACTCTCACACTCCCCTCCCTACTTCCCACTCACCTAGGTTTCCCTCTTCATCCTTAGTTTCCCATGACAAACATGATGACGTTCGCACGAGGAGGTTGAAGGAGAGCACAGGAGTAATGGGTGTTCGATAATATTATTCAAATGAGTATTTGCACGTCCCCGCTTCTGTCACCGCTCGGCAAATCTTTCGAGATGCTTACGGACCCCACGGCGCGTAGCCGTTCATCCGAACCGATCGCTGAACGATGTCTAATCGATTTCGAAGGAGAAATAAGAAAATTCGTTACACCCGACACATGATGATTTACTCGGACTACATGGAGAGTTCGTGCTTCGAGAGTGGCTAAAAATCTATTACTAAGCTTTTGCTTCTCTTCGCTCCATAATTTCCCCAAATTTCTTTTTCTTATGTGGAACAATAGGGATATAAATACGCAATATAAATACGCACGCATCGCCATCTCTTTCTCTCTCCCCCTCTCTCTCCCCCTCTCTCTCTCTCTCTCTCTCTCTCTCTCTCTCTCTCTCTCTCTCTCTGTTGAATGCAGATTTATTAGTCCCGTAGCCTTCGCTCATTCCTCCGCTTAACCCTCCATTGAAACGATAAACAGATTTTCATACACAAACTCATATTTACTCACAAGTGGATAAGAACCCCCGTCTTCCTTCTTCAATATCCACTCCAAATTTCAAGGACTGCTACGTAGCCTTAAATCTCCTTGTTATAGATAAAGAGAGGGTCGATCAGATCATCCTTTTTTTTTTTTCCCTTTTTTTCCCTTTTTTTCAGGATTTTATTGTTTGGCCTTGTAAATCTCAATATCTCTTTTTGGGCATACCTAATTACAATCTTCGTCATCAACGACACGTTTTTCAGCCAAGTGGGTACTCTGCACCTCTTCTTCTCTTCCTAACAGACTCTTCTTTTGGGGCAGTTGAAGCAGGAGGAGGAGAATTCCACTTCGAACCCATTTGTTCTTGTTTTTTTTTTTTTTTCTTTTCTTTTTTAAGATTTTGAGTTTGGATAAGCTGTCGTGAGCTGCTGCTGTTGCTGCGGCTAGTGTTTGTTTGGATGGACGTTTCAAGAGAGATCGAAGGGAAGCAATCGCATGATCCGCTCTTCGGCAACTGGGGAATGAGCAGGCGTTCGGGCCGCTGCGAGCCCGTTCACGGCCCCATAATAGTTGGCGCGGGGCCCTCGGGGCTCGCCGTGGCGGCCTGCCTCAAGGAGAGAGGCGTGGCGAGCGTCATCCTGGAGAGATCCGATTGCATAGCCTCGCTGTGGCAGAGGAAGACGTACGACCGCCTCCGGCTCCACCTGCCGAAGCAGTTCTGCGAGCTCCCGATCATGGGGTTCCCCCTGGGGTCCCAAACGTACCCGGACAAGCGGGAGTTCGTGGAGTACTTGGAGGCCTACGCGCGGCGCTTCGGCATCCGGCCGCAGTTCAAAGAGGCGGTGGCGGCGGCGGAGCATGACGGGGCGCTGGGGCTGTGGCGGGTGAGGACCGTGGGGCCCAAGGAGGGGGAGGAGAGGGAGTACGTGTGCCAGTGGCTGGTGGTGGCAACGGGGGAGAATGCGGAGGCGGTGGTGCCAGAGATAGAGGGGATGGAGGGCTTCGGGGGGCCCATAAGGCACACAAGCATGTACGGCAGCGGGGAGGAGTTCAGAGGGAAGAGAGTGCTGGTAGTCGGGTGCGGGAATTCGGGCATGGAGGTGTGTTTGGATCTGTGCAACCACAATGCCATGCCTTCCTTGGTGGTCAGAGACACTGTAAGAGAATCTTCTTCTTCGTCTTCTCTGCCCCTCTCTTTCCCTCTCTCTCTCTCTCTCTCTCTACTGTATGAGGAAACAAGCAAAATCCAATCAAGCCCATACTATGGAAAGATAGAGTTTGGAAGTGGCATGTCTCTTCTAATTTTGGGGTTTCTCGAAGAGCAAAAAGGGTCACTAGAACTAGACGAATCTAGCTAGACCTATTGCTTGATACCAGAATCTGATGAGAAAAGGAGGCACAAAACCAAAAACAGAAAAATGGAAAAGTTAGGTTTTACTCTTCTTCTTCTTCTTCTTCTTCCTTTTTCATTTGTTTTTCTTAAAGAGAAATCAGATTTGACGGAGGAGGGAGCATGTTTTTTGATTCCAACCAAAGTTAGAAGAGAATTGAGGGCTTTTTCTTAATAATTTTTGGTGTCAAAAAAGCACTTTTTTTTTTTTTGGCCCATCTTAGGTTTAATACTATATATCACGAGGCACTAGATTCGCTCGTGAGGATGATGGCAATAATAGGCAACAGTTGAAGAATTCAGTGCGCGAGTTGCGTTTTCAGTTCAAAGTTTCCAAACAGTTCATGCAAAAAACAAAACGTTGGTCATGACCAAGTGCCATAAAAAAGCTTTTCTGTTCTTTATATCTCTTGCTTTCTTGAAATCCTCAGAGCATGCGCAATATTTGTGTCTGGAATTTTTTTTTTTTTATGTTGTTGTTGTTGTTGTTGGTCATAATCACACATACCCTTTTTCTCCTATGATGTCTTAAGCCCTGTAAAAGGAAGGAAAAAAATCTTTTGGCTTCTCTTTCCAAGTTGCCTTTTAAGCATTTGGTTAATATGAATTGGACCTTTTAATGTGTTTCTTGGGTGCGATGAGTGATGACCCTTTTGTGCTTTTGGTTCTTTGGTTTTGAATAGGTGCACGTCCTACCACGAGATGTGCTGGGAAGATCGACTTTTGGGTTGTCCATGTGGTTGCTCAAGTGGCTGCCCATGCGCCTTGTCGACCGGCTCTTGCTCCTTGCTGCTCGGGTCATGCTCGGCGACACGGCCCGGCTGGGCCTGAAGCGGCCAAAGCTGGGCCCCCTCGAGCTCAAGTGCCTGAACGGCAAGACTCCAGTATTGGATGTTGGGACGCTGGCCAAGATCAAAAGTGGAGACGTTAAGGTACTTGGGGGCCATAAGATTTCCATCTCACATCTCTTTTTCCTATTGAACCCCAAAGGAGCTAGCGCTCTCTCTCTCTCTCTCTCTCTTGCAACTAAGATTTGGATGGACCCAATTATATTCTATCGATGAATACTGATTGTGTGCTCTGTCAATGAATAGGGAAAGATGTTGCGCTTTTGCTGTCGCAAAAACAGCACATAGTTCATGCTCCCAGCTAACTATCTGTTGGCTAAAAAACAATGCTACGACCCATGAAAATGAAAAAAAAAAAAAAAAAACCGATTTTTTCCGAGTCACTGATGCCAATTCTATCGCGACGACGTTAGATTTATGGACTATGTGATGGAGTTACAAGCTTTTGATTTGTTCTAAGCAAGTTTTTTATGCGTTGGGCAATTGACAGAGCTTCTGTATTGGGTCATTGGTGTAGGTATATCCCGGAATCAGACGGTTGAAGCGCCACACAGTAGAGTTTGTCGATGGGAGGATAGAAAAATTCGACGCCATAATACTAGCGACAGGTTACAAAAGCAATGTGCCTACTTGGCTAAAGGTAACTTTAACTCGATACCTTCCACTCCCAATTTCCCTAATTTGAATAGACACATTCCGCTTTTTTATTCTTCCTTTTTCCCCCAAATCGAAAAGACTTGGAAAAGATTTGAAAAAGTTTGAGACGCGGAGTCCCTGTTTGTACAGGAAGGAAGTATGTTCTCGAAAGACGACGGGTTCCCCCGACGGGCTTTTCCAAACGGGTGGAAAGGCGAGCGCGGCCTATACGCCGTCGGGTTCACCAAGCGGGGAATACTCGGCGCGTCGATGGATGCCAGGAGGACGGCGGAGGACATCGAGAGGTGTCGGAAATAGGAGGAAAAGCGCAGGATGCAAGTTCCTAACTTCCTATTCCCAAAATCATCATGATCATTTATGGTTTTCTTCAGAGTTGTAAAGAAAAGGCAAAAAAAGAAGAGCCTAAGAGACCAAGGATTTGATTTTGGGTTTTGGTTCAATAGGTCATTTAATTATTGGAGAGGGGGCGTTTTTCCCTTATGGTGCCACTGGATGATGCTCCTTCAGTTGAGGAAAAGAGAAGGGAAAAAGGGGGGAAAGGAGGCAATGGAGAGTGAAATAAAGGGGTTGGTTGGTGCAAAAAAAAAATTGTGGGGGGACCTATGTTTTCTTGTACATCTCTTGTACATTATTACCAATTTTTCTCTAACTAGGTATGACCTTTTTTGTTTATTTTTTTGTTAGAGGAGGAAGAAGAAGAAGGTGGAGGAAGGGAGGGAGGGAAGGAGGGGGGGAAGACTGTAGGGTGTTTGGTATTTGGTTGCTGATTGATATGATTGTGAGTTTTGAGATGAGAGGATGCATGACTTGCCTAATTCTGCTGTGAACTTTTTTTTGCATATGGTGTGTTTCCTGAGTCAAATCAAGAATTGCTCCAAACTTTTCCTCTTCAAATTGATCTTTAAAGCTTTGTGTTTTTTCTCTTTTTCCCTTTTTGGGGAGAGAACATTGAAATTTAATGCTAATTCTGTAAGGTGTTTAAGACTTTTTAAGCGCCTAACTACTTTTTACATGATTTTTTTAGTGGAAGAAGAGATCTGCTCGCATTTTTTGGTGGTAAATAAATTGTCACACTTACGTTCACTTGAAGCCTGCGAAACTAGAAAAAAGAAAAATTGGGAGCACACACATTACGTACCTAAACACAAAAGTCAAAAAGCTAATTATTTTGTTTTCTACGCGGCGTGTACGGGAAGAAAGAAAATTAACAAGTTTGGAGGAAAAACGGGCATCTAAACACGCTCGCGCACAATCTTAATGTGGCCATTTGCCCCTAGTGAATGTGATTAGGCGATGGTAAGCCATTCCTAACCCCATGTTTTAAATATGATTACCCCCTTTGCCTTGCTGCTTCTAGCCATCATAGACATTTTTGATTTCATTGGAACAGGGAGATAGGACCACCACCTTTAGTAAAGTGGGCATAATTGCATCTGAAAATCCTCAGAATCCCATTAATTGCCATATGAAATATCTCCAAACCCTACCAAGCGAAATGACAGACTGATCTTCATGTCTTATACATCAGCCAATAGGAACGAAAAAACATTTCCATGGATCCATTTTATTGCACGGAGGAAATAATTATATGTTATGCTTATGAAGAGCATAAAGCTAAGATGAAGCTTATCTGGTTATCTATTGGCAAATTCTGGGTTCCATTTGCGAATTTAATAACATAAAATTCAATTGTCTGAAAAAAAAATTAATTCTTATCGTTTGTCGCGCTCTATATGTGGAGCACTCTGAGCATGACGAGCTTGATGAGCAAGAAGTGCTCAAAAATTTATTTACTTGGGGTGAAGCTGCCGAAGAGTCTTGTGAAAGACACGATGCAATCAACGACTATTGCATCTTCCTTTTTAAGATTAGCTTTTGTTTAGGAGTGATTATTATTCTTCTTTACTACTAATGCCAGGATAACTTCTAATGGGGGAGCAGTGCAATCCTCTTCGAATCTTGGTAATCATAATTAGCAACATAGAGCCTAAAGCCTACCATTTCTTTAGGAGTGGAAAAGCATGATGTTTTATGGTCAAGGTTGTCCAACTTTAAGGATCTTCAGTGGATTTGTATAATTACACTGTTCGCCCATAGACTTCATGACTAATCTACCCATGATTAAGTGAGAAGGCGCTAATTAGATCATCTGTAATTCAGCTCTAGGGAAATTTTCAATGAAGTGATTGATGTGCCGAAATATGTCTTTCGAACTCGAAATTGATTTAACAAGGTTACAAAGATATCCTTAAAAAAAGTGACAGAAAACCGACACCGCACTTAATGAAGATTGATATGTGAATTTATCTGAGCATGTTGCATTATGCTATGTCGTCATTCCGTTACTTCTCTACTGGATGGGCAATCGCATTGATCTGATTGAAAATATTTTTAAAACGTATGGAAATCGTACAAAATCTCGATAATGTTGGAATTAAAGTGAAAATATAATGATTGGATAAAGTACTTTTTTTTTTCCAAAGGGAATGATTTGAAGTTATGCTTTTTGTGATAGGTAACACTTCTATGATGTAGATAGGTAATTCTTCAATTTTGTTTGGCCAAACCTAGAGGTAGATAGGTATACCAAGTCCTTTTTCCTTCGGCCACAGTGTTCATGCCATAGATAGGTAACTCTTCAAACTTTGATCGTACAAAAGAGGAAAGAAAACCCCTCTCATTTTTTCCATGTTATTTTTTCCCAACTACTTTAGAAACAAGAACATGACTTATCTTACACATTTTTCATCCCAAATGCCAATAGCAACTCCATACAACTTTGGTTTGATTTTTCCACATAGAAAAAGAGCACACACTAGAGGATCAAAGCGGAACGAGTTAAATCTGGTCAAAGATGTATATATGGTTGAATGTTTTGTGTATTGTGAAGAATAATTTTAAATTTTTTATGATAAAAAAAATAATGAATTCAAACTTGAAAGTTATTAGAACTTTAAGGGTCTATTTGTTTGAAAGAAAACTATTTCTGAAAAAAAATTATTTTCCAACGTTTCGATATTTGGCTAACGGAAAACAATTCGAACTAAGGGTAAGCCTTTTCCATGAACTGAGAACAACAAGATTAAATTGGAGGAAAATGAATTCCTCTTCTAGCAAGAAGGAAATCACCTTCTCTAAGCCATCACACTAACTATTTTCTTTGAACTAAGGGTGAGCATGATCCGGATGGGTAGATTCAAGATCTAGAACCCGAACCCTACCATGTTATAACCGGTCCTAGTTTTTGGAATCTAGAAGCTACTCCTTTTGTCCTGGAACATGTTTTGGAACCTACCCTATTTTTTCGATCCAATTCCAAGGTTTACCCACTTTTTTTTTTTTTTTTTTTTTTTTCTGATTTCATTTTTTCCAGCAAAATAATATGAGTAGCAATGAAATGATTCAAAATAAAAGATGAATAATAAAATTCACCATTCGTCAAAAGAAACAATCCCTAATATGAGCAATAGAAATTACAATCCACCAAAAATAGAGGAGGTGAGACGAGCAAGACTAGGATTTTTTTTTTTAAATAGTAGCTAAAAACTGGTTCCAAAATCATCCCGGTTCCGGGGTAGGTCAACACTTGAAACCGGGAACGGGGCTAGTTTCAACCTGTTCCCAAAAATTAGAACCTGTGCCCGGATCGATTTGAACAATAACCAGTTCCCGGACCTGTTTTTCGGGTGATCCAATCCGGTTTCCAGGTAAACCCAATCCGGTTGCACACCCCTACTTTGAATCAATTTCCATGGAAGATATTTCACTTTATTATAGGGAACAAATACACCCTAAGAAATTATAATCTTGTTATATATTGTCTATGTTTAAGGTTTAATTGTCTCCCTTGTTTAAGAATCGTCTAATTGTAATACCACTTATTAAAGCATGTGAGATTCTTATGGAAATTTTTGGGAAAATTTTGAGGATAAAATTGTGTTCGACTTTGCTTTATTAATGAAAGAAACTTAAAAATGGTTCTGACTCAATTTTTCTAATAATAAGCATGTATGAAAAATATGTAGTAAAATATAATACACTAATATTAACTATTAAAGTATTCTGCATTGTTTCTGCATGGGATTTATATGAGTCTTATATTCATGTAGTCTCCCTTTACCTAATCGATTAAGCTTTGTGATGGCATCTTCAAACATGGTAGCGGAGCCAGGTAACACTCCACTTTCATTTCACATGTGAGGCCATTTCATCGATTGCACATGCCGGTTCTCAGTCCAGTTTGCACATGAGATGAGGTTTTAAAGTATCTCACACCACTTGTGTACAAGATATATATGAGCCTTATATTCATGTGGCCTCCTCTTCTTAATAGTTTAAGTTTATAAATTGTACTTTTTGAAAAAGACAGTCGTCATTCAAAAGTAAAATCAACTCTATTCACAATAAATCATTATTCTATGAAATTCAAACCCCATCAACTCCGTATCTTCGGTAAGTTATAATGTTCTTGTTTTACAAAAATTTTAAGCCTCTCTCCTTAAATAGCACAAATTTTTTAAAACTTAATCTGTGTGGTGCAAAGATTGAACCTTTCATTTTCAATTTTCCATGTATTGTATGGTAAAGGGAAAGATACTGAGAAAGATACAAAGATAGAAAATTGGGAGAATAATTCTTGAAAAAAGCCCTTTTCTTATCATATTATTTGTGAAAATTAACATGAAACTTTGATTGTGAGACCAGATTTTAGAAGAAATTATCATCTTGCATAATTGAGAAAAGCAAAAATAGAAGGATTTTAATATGTCCCTATCTTGGCCATGTGTTCCAAATAATCTATCTCTGTTTTATAATCTAAGGGCACAAGTTCGAACCGGCCAGATAAAACACTCGGCAAGTCGCATAAGCCGATTAAGTAACCAGGTCTTTTGCCCGCCGCCCGAAATCAGAGCAAACATGAAGATCCGTGAAACCCTAAAATTGCATCGAGGTATGAGAAACCTGAGATTGTCTTGTCATGATGGCAAAAGATCCGAAAAAAAGAAACAGCAAAAGAAGATGAAATTGTCTTCTCAAAGATTGGTCTAACAACCAAATCAGCCATACTGGTTTTGACTTGCGTTCGATCAGCGCATGAGGATCACAAGTAAAACGAAACTCTCTTCACCACCCTTAGATCAAGGAGATTCAGTTGCATGTTCTAGCTAAAACCGAGGTTGTTTTTTTCGAGTGTCCGCTATCCGTTTTTAACCAATTCTCAGTCAAACCTTTGACTGCCAATCCAATCTTTATCCCATAAATGGTGGAGTTTCTGGGTCTAAATATCTTGTCAAGTGTAGCTAAACTATTCGACGACGTGCTGCAAATCCCCTGTTAACTTCCAAGAGTCTTCAGTTCATTATTACGTGACAAACGTTACCACGTCAATCTTTTCTTCCCCGCAGGAAAATGGTTGTTCAATGATAAGGGTAAGTTGACTTTTCCTAGGGTAAAATTGGACCGACATCATTCACTTGATTTTGTGATGTGAAGTGAATGTTAAGAAAGAAAAACTAGGGTAGGCGGCACATATGCATGTGAAATGTGAAATTCCTTTTTTGGATGGGAACAGTTTCCAGATTCAATTTTGTATATCTAATTTAAAGAAAAACCTAATTTCACAATAAAATTCATAGCGTTTCTTCACTTAATGGTGTTGCGGAACTGCTAGAATGAATATATCGCATCGAGAATTTCTCAAAGGAGGGACAACAATTCGTCCCGTTCCGTTCACACGCCACGGTATCGGTCATCTGCTTGTTCATGTGACATACGAGGATCATAAGAGCAACTATTAAGTCATATATTTCGGTAAATTCCTGTAAAATTAAGAATAAAACGAAAATCATTAGATGAAAATGTGGTTTCTGATGTTTAAGCATCGATCTTCATAATAAAAGTTAAGCTGGCAAAAGAGGAGGGGACCAAAAATGAAAGCTGACTGCATGTGCATGAATTTCCTGCACTCCGTGCACCAAAAGCTTTGAATGGAGAGCTTGGGGGCATGACACTTCCTGGTCCCGTAGTGGAAGATTAGCTAGGGTTACTAAGCAAGGGTGTGAGCCTTGGTGGGGTTTAGTTCCGACCGCATAGGAGAGTTGATGAGAATTCATTCATCAGACGATTCTTGTGCAAATTAGCTCCATGGCCCATAAGATCCCAAATGGCCCTATGAAATGGGGCCCTAGATTATGGGCCTTAATCACAATCAGCAGCATTTTGATCATTCCATTCGAAAATCTCGCATGCACGGAACAGAGTAAGTCACATGATTACCAACCATCAAACATTGTAGCTCGACGTTGAAGATGCCATCAATTGTTTCACAGAGGCCGCGCCTGGAGCAGAGTACCGGTAGCAAACCAACACCGATGAGATCGCAATGATATGGCTTTACTTCTTCTCGAGTTTATCCTGACATGGCGAGTCGAGTGTTTATGGCTCAAATCCAACATTTTACGCCATTTTTCCAATTACCCTTTTGCCTACCCAGGGTGGATTGATTAACGTTCGGAGTCCTTTAGTTAAAAGTGAAGACAAGCGACACCTTTAACAAAAGTGGCCCAGCTAGTCTAATGAGCTTTTTCTTCTTTTTTTTTTTTTTTTTCGAATTTCAACCCCAAATGGACAAGTTTTCATGTTTCCTAGTGAAATTATTGGGCTTAATTTCTATATTTTCACCAAACTCGAATGAATAGAAATTTACAATTTGACGTGCGAAAGATGATCTCATATACTACCAGCCATAGAAAAGAGATACATTAAACAGATTTTACACATCTGTTACTCGTCATCTTCACTTTCCTTATAGAAGAAAGTGTAGGATGTGAGTAAGAGCATGTTGTGAATCATAAATTCTTAAAATGATGGGTCCTACAACAATTTATAATTTATAATTGTGTATTTTTTTTTTACCCATAACAGGCGGTTAATCTCATAGTGGACTAAGGACAATCACTTGATCTTGAAATGCAAATATCATTTTTTGTCAAAATTCCAAAACGACAAATAATGAAATAGTATATGCAAGTTTACATGTCAAATATGTATGTTTTTCAAAAGTCGTTAAATGATAAACATTAATCCATTTGTTTCACAAAAAACAAATAATTTTAGAAATATTTTTCCAAAAGTGGTTGTCCGTATCACTTGCAAAGATGAATAAATGAAAAGAAACTTCATTGTCTACGACAATGTTTAAAAAAATATAAAACTTTTATATTAACTAAATATTTCAATTGATCATTTTTTGGGAATTATTTTTCAAATCATTCATTTCTCAAAACAAACGCACCCAATAAGAATAAAATCATGTTAGGCAACAAGATCTATCAAATAGATTTTAACATAACGGGGTATTTACTTAACTTAGCCATAAGGAGGAACAATCGCAAGATGCCATATAGGTAATAAGATTTTTCAGGACAAGTACATAGAAAGTTAAGTTTATTAGTCATCCCGATCTTACTTTTTTCCTCCAAAGGCTCTCGCCGACATTCAATAGGATCCTACTTTTTTATATGTTTACTGGAAGTCATAAAATTTGTCACAAAAGTGCAATTGAGTCCTAAAACTTGCAAACAATGCAATCAAGTCTTAAAACCTGTCACATTGATGCATTCGGGTCCTTCCGCTAACTCTGTCCAACTTAACCAACAAAAAGATGCTGACGTGGCTTTTTTTAATATTTTCTCTCTTATACGTGGCAATGACATGACTTAAACGACGTTGTTTTGGTCCAAGTCTGATTTTTTACATAATTTTCATATAAAATAAACTAAAAAATTAAGCTAAAATATAAAGAAGAAGAAGAAGAAGAAGAAGAAGAAAGGGCTCTCGCCGCCTGGTTCTAACCTATACAAATATATGTACATAAATTTTAGGCTTTTTTAATTTAATTTAAGTTTCAACCAAAAAAATAATTTAAGTAAAAATTGTATTATTAATCATATTTGGATGAAAATGACGTTGTTTTAGTCTTGAATTTCGTGTTTTATCTATGTCGTCACCACGTAAGAGAGAAAAAATATTTAAAAATTTAGGTTCTCATTTTTCATTAGCTAAAAAGTAGGACGGAATCAATAAAAGAACTTGATTGCACCAATTTGATAAGTTTTAGGATTTGATTGTACTTTCGTGATAAGTTTTAAAACTTCTAGTATATTTTTATTTCACGTGACAAGACAGAAACAGAATATATATTTGCATAAAGTGTTATAGGTCTTCATCAATGGATTTATATCAAAATTCTAGGGCACATAAATGGAAAAGGTAATTAGGTTTGATGGACCTAAACCTTCTTAAGGCCTTCTTTGTTGGGTGATCTCAAAAAGCTTTGGAAAGCAATCTTCTTCAGGGATAATTGGTTAAGCCTTCTCTCCTCGAGTGGTCCTTTTCTGAAGGCGCATCTTCATCCACAAGCTCACGAGAGGGGTGGGCTTATTCTCAGGTAACGTACACATGGTGCACATGGTCAGCACCAAATCAGGGCCGTCCATTTAATTTCTGTGATGGAGGGGTGGGTATTTCCATTTAATAACAGTGGTCCAACAGGCAATTGATTAGCTTAAACGGTCTTGATCGATACATCGGGGAGGGGGGACCACTTGCGTTACACCTCCATCACAGTGTTCTCTTTAATGATTGGCTGGCGCCAGTCAACGTCAGACGATCGAGCGGTGGGGAAGTTTCCCTGGTCATCGGGATTTGGTCATCCCATCAGAGCGGAGAATGTGGCCAAGGATTGGAATGTCATTCAGAAAGCACGCCAGGATAGACAGATGGTCACCAATTGAATGTCCGGCGAGAGAACAATTGGTGACAGTTACGCAAGCTCTGAAACAATCTCCTACGGACTTGGCTTGAAAGTTCCTAAAGAGTGGAGAATGTGGGCATGATCCATAAGAGCAAATGGAGAAAAGTATCAAATTACTACAAGCAGTTTAAAGATTCTCGACAGTTCCATGGAGCATCACAAATTGAAATTACCATGTGAAGACATAGTTTAATAAGCTCATGCGGAACAATGAACATGGAGGCAACCAATAGAGATGTGCCAAGAGTTAAAACCGTCGGATGGCGGTTATCCACTCAACCATTATAAATACCATTGGGCACCCCATCAAGAAGCCCCAAACAAATCAACAAATTCATCTTTATTTTTAGTTTATGCACTGCAATTTAGTTTCCTTAGTTATAGCTTTCGGACTCTTGTTGTCAATCCAAACACCGGCGTTTGCCTTTATCTCAAACACTTTGCCGTCGAGTCAAACTCCCATGTAGTGTCGAATCGTGTTCGGGTTTTGTCGTTAAGTCAAACTCTAGCAAGGTTAGGGTACATTGGTTTGTTCTTTTGGTTGGAATAATGCTTTCTAAGCCACTCCGTTAAATCAAACTCTGATTTGGTCTACGCTTGTGTAATTTCTTCCAAGTCTCTACGTGTCGATTCTTTAAGATTGTAGTCTCTGGGCCATTCCGTCGAGTCAAACTCCCGCTTGGTTTTTGCTAATGTGATTTTATAGAAATCTTTCCGTAATTTACATGTTAATTTTCTGACTATCTGGCTCAATCCCGTCCGAAATTGCCACATGACCCTTTTTCACATTTAAAAATCGAAAACTAATTTCAATGAAACATATTTCGTCGCGAGAGGAATTCCAATGAAAAAGTCGCAAATGATAATTTTTAATTGATGGAATGACCAGATGAATTTTATGTGAATGTGTGACATAAAACATTCGATTTTTATTTTCTGGTAATTTACTTCAGAGATTCAATTTCTTTTGGGCCGAGGGAAGCGGACATGTAGACTACATTGAAATATTCCACATCGTTTGACTATGAAGTTTGTATGTTTTTTGTAAACATGTATCTCCATCCACCTATTAATCGTAAGTTGAGTTTTAATTGTACTTTAGAGTGAAATTTGAACAAATAAAACTTTCTAGAAATGTCAAATAAGCATTAGGAGCAGACAGTTTCTTGACACTGAAATGTTCTTTAGATGCTAAATAATGCTTAATTTGATGGTGACGGCAACTTTCCAGTCATCTTACGAGGCCAAAAATATAACGTAAATATTCTAGAAAAAAAAAAAAACTTTTGCAAGCATTAAGAATCAAACCTTGATCTTCCGCATGAACAAACAACAACATGGCTACTTGACCAAAGTACTCTGTTTTTCAACCAAAAACATAAGATGAGACCATTTCGAGAGAACCAAAAACCAAACGGAAACCAATCGATGCTCGATTTTAAAACCTCTTTGTCTTTGTCCGTCAGCACAACACTTACGTAGGTCTCCACTGTTGACACCTAAATTTTGATTTTTGTTTTTCACATGAAAATTAGGGATTGACAAAAAATCATCCGTTGCACATAGGAGGAGCATTTGCATAAATTTGCACATTTTTGGACTGGCAATGAACATGCTTAAATGTAAGTTCGGAACTTAGTTAATCGTGTTTGAGATTGGCTCAGCGGAACTTTAAACTTATCAAGTCCACGGGAGCAGGGAATGTGCGCTCCAAAAATCCCAATGAAAAAATAGCACTATCCCTAGGGCAAATACAATAAAAAAAGTCAGTGCAATTCTTCTGAAATTTAATCGATTTCTTGGCCGTGCAGCTTGCACTTTGATTGAAAGGAAAAATTGGAAGGAAAATGTACATGTGTCCAAGAATTGGTTGGTAAAAATAATAAATAATAAATAAAGGAAAATTGTGCACTAACAGAATCATTAAAACTTGCCCACATGAACGTGAGAATCAAGCCATTGATCTTCTGAACATGGCCATATATTGCGAAAGATTGCGCTCTCATGCATAAGTGGTTCACGGTTTGGGAAGAATACTATCATTTAGGACGTGGATTTTGAATGAAATATCTAAAGAGAGAAAATATATGATTCGGTCAGTAAAGGGCAACGCAATTTGTGTTAAAACAAGAAAGAAAGAATTCTCAAGAATAAATTCATGTGTCCATGGACGTGAGAAAGAGGAAAGTAGAAGGAGGTGGAAGAAACAATATAAACTACAATATCTTAACGAAATCGGGGGCTCTTCCTTGAGAATCCAAGACTACTTTGCCTATAAAAGGGGACTCACGTCAGAATTAAAGGGGGATTCTTATTATTTTTTAGCACACATAGAGCTAGCATAAGGTGAGAAAATCTAAGAGTTTGATTGTCTCCCCCACCGATCGAGACAATCCTCTTCGATTCAAGCTAGATTTGGGCTCTTCGATCTCTCCTCTTTTCGCCGAACGCATCGCTGCCGACCTCTCTTCCGTTGTGAAACAACCATGATCCTCGCCAACCAGCAGCCCTTGTGCGTATCGGCCGCTTATCCCCGAAGTCTCCAACCATTGCCATTCGGTTCTGGTGAAACCAGAAATTTCTGGTTGATAAAAAACGCCGGACCACGGTTGCCGCTCAATCTCTTCGCTGCTGTCCAGATCTGATTGTTCGAAATATATTGGTGGTGAATCGGACTCAAAAGCACAAGTCTTTGGGCGTGGATCCTAGTTTGAAAGTTTGCTGAAAATTTGCTAAAGAGGTAATTTTTCTGGACTTTTAATTGCTAATCTATGCATATTTGCTTGGAAATTTGCATTGTCATTCTTGGATCCCTTTGAACACGTGTGATTTGCAATTAAAGCAAAGGAAAAATTAAACCTTTTTATTGAATTCTTGCTTGAACCGGAAGTTGATTTTTTTTTTTATATACAAGAACCTGTTTGTTTTCTTTAGACGAATTGATCCATGAATTGAATTCTATGGGTGATAGATTGAACTTGAAAATATGTCTTTCCTCCAAATAATAAGCTATTCAATCGGCCCAACACAAAAAAAAGAGACAAAACTTTGGTAAAACAGATTCTTGGCGTGCATATATCCTCATGATCAGATTTGTTATGTGTAATAGAGATAATTCTTGCCTTGAGCCGTCATGTTCGTTTGGATTATATTATCTCGTAGTTGTTTGATGTTATCTCATGTGCTACGGATGTGCTCTCTGATCTTAAGGATTATCTCTAACATGTGATTTATTGCGGATATTTATCTATTGGTCGAACAAGTTTCATCTTGTGATTTTTTTTGTTATGACACTTGATTGTTAGAGATAAAGTTTGAGCTCATTGAATATTTGCCCAATTTTTTTGAGAATTATCTGAAATTTAATTTTTCTGATCCTCAAAGATAATTTTCTAAAATTAAAATTGAATAAATTTTGGATGAGGAAAGGTGGGCTCTCACTTCACAATTTCGGCCACCCCTCTTTGAATTTTTGAAAATTCAAGCTCAATGGACTTATTTTTACTTTATTTTTGTCGTGTTGTTTGTTTTTTTTTTACTGTTATAAAGTTTGCACATCTTTAAACAATCTTGCCCATAACACATGCTCCCTATTTGTGCCTTGTCCCTCGGGAAACGTACATTAAAGGCAACATATGACTTCGATCTCGAAGTACGATTGTGCCCATACGTGTGAATTAGATATCAAATCCTCGATCTCGAGGAGCGGATCGCTAATTCTTAATCGCTAATTCCTAAATAGAATTTCAAGGTTTTCCCTATGTATATAGGGACGACGGTAATTCTATAATATATTCACTTGCTAACCCTAATCTCGACGGTAATTCAAATTTCATTATTTTCATGGTTTAAATAAATTCCTAAAAAATCCCAAAAAAGATGTCACGTTTTCTTAAGCTAAATCATATTTCTCTTCATTTTTTGCATGAAAATAACGTCTAATAAAATTAGGACTTTGAGAAATCAATTTCTTAAGTTAAATTAGATGTTACTTCACGTTAGGGTAGTTTTTACCTTTATTTTTTCATGAATCCGAAAATATACAAAAATATACCAAAAAATACCATCCATGTTGCATAGCATTATAGTTTAGTTTGCATTATTATATTTTCCTTGTCATGCATATTTGCCACGTCATTATGCCATGTCACGTATTTTTGCCATGTCATTACATCTCACATGTCATATAGGTAGATTGCATTAGTATTGCATTTAATAAAAGAAAACCCAAAAAAAAAATTTCATTCAAATCATCAAACTAAGGATTTTTTCATGAAAATCGAGTACCGAAAGGGCATTAATTGAAAAGTTAATGTAACTAAGTCCCCGAATCCATTTAATCTCTGGTTCGTATGAAATAAAGTATTTTCTCCCGAATACTTTATTTAGGTTTCTAATCTACCTACCATAAAAGATTAGTGGCGACTCCAATTTAAAATCTTGGTGTGTAATTGAACCTAAGTTGCAATTCGGTAGGACTTGAAAGAGTCCGAATTAGGTTAGTTAATCTAATTAACCTAATAATCCATTAACCTGAAAAAGCTAATTTTTAGGTCGCGACATCCACATTACTCGTGTGCCAAGCCGCAGTGTGCCAAACGAAGTCCTAGCCCACGATCCAAGTCGAGCACGTGAACTCCCCCGCCGACTCGGTGAACCGGTCAATGGAGTCGCACATTATTTAAAGGCAACACAATTTAAGGAGAAAAATTACTAAGATTGTGAATTGGTAAATTTGTATTTCGCAGAAATCAATCGACTTAGGTCGGATTATTTTCAATCCGACCCCACCCGTTTGACGAGCCTTGCTAAAAGGAATTATTCCTTTTGGCCTCTCCCATGTATAGATACGCACATCCGCCCAAAACATTAAAAAAAAAAAAGTACTCATCAGCACTCTCCGCATGTGACTAGTGAGCTTTACTCATATAGTGCATGCAGCTCATAATTCCAAGCTTATTGCATGCACATGTATTCCTTACGACCCCACCAAGCTCCACTCCCCTTGGCCTTGGGGAAGTGATCTTGCTACGTGTTCTTGAAAGGTGCAAGACATGCAAGCGCGTGCTTCTTCCTGAGAATGACTCTCACCCGTCGACAAGTTACTTCAGCTGAGAATAACACACACACAGCAAATATCCAATTGGTAACCCACTAACAAATATTGCACATGCTATAAAAGCTAGCACGCACTGTGAAAATTTACGAGACCACCGCGAACTGGTCTAAAAATACTCCTCTTGCTTAATTTGATCTTATTGCCTAATACTAGGCGTGGAAACGTGTAATTGGAGAGGCAAATAGGAGCTTGAAATTTTGTAGCACCGCCGCCAACTGTTCTAAAAGCTTAAGTTATTAAATAAATGCTCGATTTAATATTTAATTAGTATATCATGTACTCGATCAATTTTGTTCACTGGAATTACATATGATACCGATTGTTCCGATGAAATGTCAACCACCCTCAGAGTTTTGTATCGGTTATAACATCAACAAAGTTCAGAGCGCGATGATATTTTCTAGACTCGATCTAATCGACCAATCCGACCGTGCAATCTGTCCGCCATCGCACCTTCTTTCCCGGCTACTATCTTTCCAAACTACAATATCCGCCGTAGAATGAGTTTGCTCTACCTTGTGTCCTTCCAATTCGAAGAACTTCCTTTCTATCTCTCCCTTTTGTCCCCCTCCAATGACAGAGCACTTTTCTTACCCGAAAAAGCAAAGTCCACGTGTCTTCTCTCGTGCGGGAGAGATCGAGGACCGCCACTCTCTCTCGACTGCTCACTTTCGATCAATCATTGTGTGTCCATTTCCTCGCTCCACATGCTCGCTTTAGATTCCAAATTTTCCAGAACAAAAGCGATTTCGAAGGTCCAAAGACAAAAGGCGCAAAAGGGTCTTCTTTTCTTCATCTTGTCCTTTTGTGCGTCGACCATCGCTTTTGATACAACTCGCACACGAGCCCCAGTCAAAAGCAGCGTATTAACATCATCTTCATTTCCTCAACATTTGCTGAAAGCTTGTGTTGTTTGTGTCTTTCTTTGGGTCCTAATCAAGCGGATGTCTTCTTTTCTTGGAGTGCAAGACAACTAAAAGACAAAACTAGTCGGACTTAAGTGGGGGGCCTTTACTGGTAAGCTAGTTCGAGAGAGAGAGAGAGGAGAAACCCTAATCACATAAAGAACCTTTCCTCATGCCTTCACACTCCCTTGTGAGTACACAAACCGGGTTTATTCCGTTCAATCTGGTGGTGGTGCTAATCTTCTAGACTTGTGGATTGTACCGAGTTGAGTGGTCAATTCATCTCCTTGAGATCATCACAGGTATCAGATTGTATCTGCCTATCAATCCATTTCGACAAGGGATAAAACCGAATGAATCATTCTAGAAGATCTCGACATTCGAACTCGGTCGAAAGCAATAAGGAAACGACAAACTCTCAATTTCGAAAACGAAAACCACGTAAAAAGCGGGCACCTCTTGATTGACCGGAGCCCGCGTGCCACGGCAGGTCGCGACCCCTATGAACTTTTCGCCCCATTGGTCACTCTTTTTGGACCCCTTTCTTGGAACACTAGCGGCTAGTGGAGTCCAAGGGTAAGGATTCTTTCTCCGATCATCACATTGACATGTTACAATCAACGTTCCGGACAAAGGAACGGACTTTAAGCTTTTGCCCGCTTTTAAACTTTGTGCACAGAAGAGGTTGCATGCTCCTTACGGAAACACGAATCCATCCACAGATAATCCACTCGTGCACCTCGCAGCGCTTGCACTTTCCCCCCCGGCAAGTGGGAGGTCATCGACACTAATTCTCTTTTTTCCAATCTCTTGGATTCACACTCCTTCAAGAACAGAACACGCGCGATGCTAAACTTGTTCAATTGCGGCTCACGGAGTCGGCTTAGGAAGTGATGTGCATGACCGCAACCGCGACCATGACCGCGAGTGTCTCTTTAAACGAGTTCCAGTCCGACATGTCAATTACAAAACAAATTTTCGCAAACCGATCTCGGTAAGTCTCTGATCTGGAGATAGATTCCAATGAACGGAATGCATAAAGTAAAGGAAAAGTAAAGAGCGCATGTGGCAAACGGCGGATCGATAGTTATACAGACGAACGGCGGATCGATAGTTATACAAACGAACATTAAATTACATCGAGCTTTTTTTTTTAAAATGATATTGTTTCGCTTTTTGTTTCAAGCGACAAAAGAGCTATTTTTTTTTTTTAATTTTTGTTTCTGTTCTTTTGTTCTCCAAAGAACAGAAAAATAAAAAATCAGAAAGAAACTTTATAACAGGCGCCCCTAAATTCCTCTATATTTTAATATGAGAAATACAGTGATCACGCAGATAAATTAACTATATATGCTAATGCTATTGTGTGGCCTGTCATCTTTATCACTTTTACAACTGGCTCGTGCTGCGTTGCTCTTCATACGGTAATGGGATCTAGGAACTAGCCAGTCAAAACTTAAAAATAAAATAAAAACAAAAGCCACATCGTAAAGCCCCTATAAAATAAGGAGATAACGAGAGAAAAGAAAATTGGGAAATTAAAAAGGAAATGCGGTGAGCGTGGATCGAACACGCGACCTTCAGATCTTCAGTCTGACGCTCTCCCAACTGAGCTATCCCCGCGTACAATCTTAGCTAGAGTAATGGTTACATAAGTACTGTATATCCAGTTATTTCCAAGATTCCTAGGAGCAGTCAAAACGTTTTATGTTCACCCTCGGGACAATGACCAACGACTACGAAGAGCCATAGCTATCTCGGAATCGTAGCTGCACGTGACAAAGTTCGAAAATCATCGACCTTACGTAAGGATGCGGGAACTGTTGTATCTCCGCTAAACGGGAGCAAATTGTCCGTTAAAACCGCAAAACGGGCATTTTCTTTCGACCCAATTTCTTCATTTTTTTTTTCTCTCTCTCTCTCTCTTATCATTCATTCTAGGAAGGCAAGAAGATTTCAGGATTCCGACCAATTCTCGAGAGTTTTTCCCACACGGAAGATCGGTCATCATCATGACCAGACGATGCCCACGAAAAAGCGCAGTTACGCGAGGCTCATCCAATGGGCCCTCAACATGTGGGCCCATCCTACTTCGATATCAGCCCACGAGTTCCAGACTCCCGAGGCTGATAGCGATCCAAGGAGCACTCGCACGAATGCAGAGGTACCCCTCTTTCTGTATGTTGGGCTTCAGCTTAAAAAAAAAAAAAAAACCTTCGATTCGACTCTCAAATGGAGGCCACGGAATGAAAGCAACAATGGAGTGAGGCCGAGCGGGAACAATTATAGCACGTCCGTACTAGGAGGTGATCGGTTCCCGCTTTATGCTGGTTCCCACTCTAGAACCGGGAACCGTTAGGTCCTGTTTCGATTCCTGGATTGGACCGATCCTGTTTCGGGTTCCGGCAATTTTCTTTTCTTTACTCCTCAAAAGGAAAGGAAAATTTTAAATAAATAAATAAATAATACTGGTCCGGTAGGTCCAAGCAATTCGGTTTCGCACCTGGAATCGCTCCAAAAATTTGAAATCGAGAACCGACCATAACAGACCATTTCGCTTTTTAGGTCGGTTCGGTTCCCCGTGCACATCCCTCGTCTGCACGAGTAGGAGAAATGAGAGAGCAAGCGGCCACACTTACTTTGAGTTTTGAGTCATCGGGCCATGAAGCCCGTATTGATGGTTACTTGGAGGCTCAACTTCGATGAAACAATGAAGCCCTGTAGTACATGGTGCTTCGGCTGGATCGAGGGCCTTTCTCTAGATGGCGTGTGCGGTTGTGCCCGCAAATCAAATTCGATTGAGTTAAATGGGTCAATTTAGATCGGATCATTTTCGATCCGACTCGAATATGCCACATATTTGACCAGCCTAACTATAACCTCCCCATTTGTCCCGCTGATGCTTTAGGTCTTTGGGCCTAGTTCATCACTTGTTCCAAAAAAAAAAAAAAAACTCAATTTATTTTCGACCATATCGAAAACTAATCATATGTACTAAGAGTGCGTTTGGCAACAATTCTGATCCAAAAAATCAACTCTGATCAAAATTAATTATTTCTGATTATATTCCATAAATGAGTTTTAGAAAATCAGAAAGTATTTGATAATCGCACAAAATTTATATTTTTGAAACAAAAATGTGTCTGATAACTATACAAAATTTCTATTTCCGAGAACAATTTTTCTTCCCAATTTTTTTTTTCATTTAAGTAAGATAATTATGTATTGTCAATATAAAGTCAACTTATATAGCATCACTAATAAAATAAATGCAGATCATGCATAATCCATAATTATTCTATTTGTTTTGTGGAGCACGAAGATATATGCAAGATCCTTGAAATAAAAAATAAAAAAATTTTGAGTTCAATAGGCGATTTGCACTTAAATTTTGGTCTAGTTTCTATGGAAAATTACCGTAAAAGTCTTAAACCCATTGCAATTATGTTAATTCAGGCCTTAACTTTTTCTTTCTTTCAATTGAGTCATAAACCTTTTGCAATTGTGCCAGTTCAATCCATTTTATGGCCAAAGACCGACGTGACAAAAATCTTGATAATATTTTTTTATTTTTTTATTATTTTGTAGGGCTTGCGACCCTCACCCAAGACCGACAAAAAAAAACCTTAAAATGAAAAAAATAATTAAATATATTAAATATTATTAAAAAAAACTCACATCGGCGCCAGTTGGCCAAGTGGATTGCATTGGCACAAGATAGAAAAAAAATTAAAAAATAGGAAATTTAAATATTAATAAAAATATAAAATATAAAAAAAAATATTATTAAGAATTCGCCACGTTAGCATCGACCATCCAAATGGACTAAATTGGGGCATGACAAAAAAATTATTAAAAAACAAAAGAATAAAAAATTTATTAAAAATTTTCCACGTCAGCACTACATTAGCACCGGCTAGCCAAATAGACTAGGTTGATACAACTACAATAAGTTTATATGACTTTTTTAGTAATTCTCCCATTGTTTCTCAAAAGTAATTCTGAAACAAATAATCAGCTTTTTATTTATTCTTGTTTTTGCTCCAAATCTATTTTCGGGAACGGAATCGGAGGATTTGAGAATCACAATCATTTACATTATCAAATAAGTTTTTTATCTTTTTTTTTATTATGGAAAATAGAATCAGAGAATTAAAATCGTTACTAAGCATGCCCTAAGATTAGCCATTTTTTTCCTCTTCAAGGAAATGGTTACCAATGTAGTTGCCTTAAGTATCATCATAAGTAAGGGTGTGCAGCCGAATCGAACCACATGAAAAATTGGTCCGGGAATCGGTTAATGTTCAAATCAATCTAGGTACAAGTGCTAATTTTTGGAAACCGATTAAAATTGGCCCGGTTCTCGATTCCAAGTAAAGACCCACTAGGGAACCAAACCGATTTTCAAACTAATTTTTAGCTACTATTAAAAAAAAAAGTCTCTCTCACCTCACCTCCTTTGTTTTTAGTGGACTATAATTTTTATTTCTCATATTGGGGATTCTTGCTTTTGAAGGATAGTGAGTTTTATTATTTAATCTTTTACTTTACTCATATTATTTTGCTAAAAAAATGAAATTAGAAAAATAAACAAAAGAAAAATAGGTTCTCGGGTAAAATTTGGAACCGAAATAAAAAAATATGGTAGGCTCCGAAACAAGTTTAAGGACAAAAAGGGAGGATTTCGGTTTCCAAAAAGTGGGAACAGACTATAACATGGTAAGTTTTAGGTTCTAGGTATGGAGCCTCCCCATCAGGACCATGCTCACCCCCACTTATAGGAACCCTACATTCATTACGTGTTGTGCAACGTACACCATTAACTACTCAATCTGCATGGAACTTCAAAATTTTAGCTAATCGAAAATTCGACGAGGTAAATAACACGAATGGTCTCCGAACTTTAACTTAATTTGCAATGTGGTGCTTGAATTTTACTAAACTTTGATTCAATGTACAATGTATGTCCTAAATTTTTAATTTGTTCAATGTGTGTAACTGGACTTTTGGTACATGTTTAATTTAATCCTTAGATTATATGAAAATGTTTAATGTCACTCCCGAACTTGAATCTATGGAAGGATTTATGTCATTATCTCGACATGATAACATTCGAACTTGTGACTTTTCTAAAAGCATCAATACCATGGAAAACCCAAGTGGTATAGATGCAACAAATTTACCGCAAATTATTTTTTTTATCATGAAAAACTCTAAATTAGTCTATCTTTGATAAATTTAGCCCAAACTATTTTTTAAACCATAAAAAATCCTAAACTAATATTTTTGTGACAAATTTATTATAATCTAATTTTTTCGATAAAAAAAAGTCTCAAGTTGGTACACCTATGATAAATTTACCTTCTGTTAAATTAGATTAATATCACGAAAAATCTCAAAACGATAAACCTATGACAAATAAATGGTAAAAATCTCAAACATGTATATTCATGAATAGCCATATGCCATCTAACTTAGGAATTTAATGAAAATTAACGAAAATTAATTTTATTACGATTTGAGATTTTTTATTGTCAAAATAATAATTTAAAATAAATTTATAAATATATTAATTTAAGATTTTTCGTTATATTAATTCTTTTTAAAATGAGGCAGTCACTATCGTCGCTCGGCTTCCAGATCACCCCCCTGTGGTGGTCTCTGAAGATGAGTCTAGGCCTTCCCTAGGGCTGTGTCAGCTGGTCACAGCAAGCTAAAGCACGCGCCTAGGCCTCAACTGCCTCTTTGAATCTTATGCGGTTTGTCCGATAACGAGCGACTCTCGGACAAAAATTGCTCGTCCAACAGATGCCGACGACACGAGTCAGTTGATACCGCGGGAACGTGACATGCATTCGTCTTTATTGCTTTCAAGTTTGTCCTTTGTTGCTTCTTCGCGCTTTTCCCAAGTGCAAAGCTCGCTGGTTGATCCGCAGCGCATGAACATCCAAGAAAGATTCAGCTTCCGTTCATGTCGCGGACGTGTTGGCGCAGTCAATATCACTTCTCTTTGCTTGAATTAATGCGATTTGCAACTTGCAAGGTTGATTGTAGTTAAGGCCCATCAAATATGTGGCCGGATCTGATCGAAAATGGCCCCATCCAATTGACCAATCTAACCCATATTTATTTACTTTTATGTAAAAACAAATTAGTGACCCAAACCTAATTCCGACCCATTGTATTTTACTAAAACCCGCTCACATCTATACCAACACATTTAACCTACTTCAAGCTTGTTTCACCGAAAATTCACCAAATTTGGTTCTTTGATTTTATTAAGAGGAGACGGGTTTTATCGTCATTATAGAAATGAGTATTAATGAATCACAAAGAACGGATGTACTTTGTCGGTATATAATCGATGACGAAGTAAAAATTACTTTGCCGGAATTTAATCTACAACTAAGATACATGCTGTCATTTAATTGACGACGAAATATATAAACTATGACTAAAGTACGGAAAAGCTAAATTGCGCGAAAGTAAAGATAAAAATAAAGAATACTGAGTTTTATAATTGATTGAAGGGGCTTTACAAAGAGTACACTTGTGGTATTTATAATTCCCTACAAAGTGTTCACAACTTTGGAATTCAAATAAACAAATAACTTCCCAATTGAGGGTACTGAAGTTATTTCACAAACACTTATCGAAAAGAAATTGCACAAATCCTAAATTAACGAATATTGATACAACCACCCATCGGTTATCTTCTTGTCAATTGCATCACCGTGGATATCGATGACTTTGTTGAGAAATTTCAAGGCTCTCGTCAACTTCACATTACATGGTTGATGACTTCGCTAGTGAGTTGTCGATTCCGTTCAAGAAATTCATAAGTTTGTTCATCAATAACAAAACTCTGCTCTCATCAACTAAATGTATCACTCATCGATGATAACCAAAAGTTGATCATTTTTTGGTGTAAACAAAGCTCTTCACGTGAATATGTTACTTGGATAAATTATTTTTTTATCAAATTAAAAAAGTAAATTAACTAAATAAAACATGCTAGTAAATAAAAGAACAAAAAAAAAAACTAGGGATTGAAATGCTTATAAGAGAAAATTACTCATTCGGTCCTAAACATATTATATGGATGCCAAATCAGCCATAGATATTTTTTTATTTCTGCCAATTTAGTTGTAAATTCTTGTACGAAATTTTAATGAAGTCATTATGGCCAAGTATAGCCTAAAATTACTGATAAGGCAATCCACTCTTTGCTGGTTGTCTTACATGGCACACTACCATGTTAGCGATTTTCGACGAAGATTGGGATGATTTACAACTAAATTGGCAAAATTAAAATTTTTAAAACAGAATTGATATCCATATAATGTATTTAGGTTTGATTGAAAATTTCTCCATTGTGACGACACATATCATAAATGCATGCCTTATCGTTCCAAGTTTTTCTTTTTGGTCGCCAAATCCAATTTATCAGTTAAACATATAATCAGTTTAAGTAACATATTCTTTAATTAGATACTAGAAAATTGAGACCAATTTTACATAGCAAGTGAAAGTTTATGGTTTTCTTCATGGAAAACCCCTTGAACGATGACCAAGCAAAAATAGAGCCGTCAAATGGGTAGGTCGTGTCAGATTTGGGTTGGGTAAAAAATGATCCAATCCATAATGATCTGTTTTGATGCAATATAAATTTAGATATCCATATCCGACCCGATCCATATTGCTAAAACACTTTAATATTAAATCCAGTTTAGAATAAAATGCTTCTTATAATTTTCTAAAAAACATTCTCATGTTTTTATATTTTTTTCATTTTTTTGTTTTTCTTTCTTTCTTTTTTTTTTCTTCTACATCCGGTGATGGTTGGCGGCCGACCTACAATCGACGAGCGGCGGCAGCGGCGACCTACAACCCTCGCCCTGATTTTGTAGAAAAAAAAGGAAAAGAAATAAGAAATAAAATTAAAAAAATTAAAAAAATTAAAAAAATTAAAAGAAATTAAAAAATGACTTGTTTGTGACCAACTTAAACTTATTAGATTACTAAGCCGCCTATGACTCTATTTATAACCCATTTAAGACCCATTAACTTATTAATTTAACCCGTTTATAAGCCACTTAAGCTTATTTTTAAAACTAAATGCAACTCATTTATGACCAACATCATCAAATACAGGTTTAACCGTGGTTTCCAGACCCATTTTTCCACCTCTAACCAAAAACGTGAAAATGCTCAATCAGCTTAATATACATATACGAAGACTCTCGGAGACATAATAGTCATCAATGACGAAATTAATCCTGAAAGATAGAACTCCGAAAGAAAAAAGGAATAGAGTAAAATTAACTGGAGTCATTCTAATACAAGTTAAGCATTGGATACAATATTATTATCATCCAAGGTCTCAGTTTACCGCACGAGAGCATCACATTTCCACCGGACTCATCGGGGCGCTTCATCCTCTAGAAGACCAGTGAAAACTTCTTTGTGGGTTAGTTTTCAAGCCATTCAGACCCACTAAGTTTTAAGGCATTTTACTTTTTTTTTGGGGCCCACTTGAACTTATTTCCAAAATTGGGCAAAACCCACCGAAACCCTCAAATTATATTCAATGTGGCACATTTTCCTTAAACCTTTTCTTGTGACACCAAAGATGTCAAACTCGTACATGTTTGACGTGTTTACCCTCCTCCGTCAAGGTTCTTTTAATGAGCACCATTAAAAACCTACCCATATGGACGTTAGAAAGTAAATGGTTGGGACATCGGAAAGCAAACGGTACTGGCATAGCGCCCGCGTCACTCAAGTGAAACAAAAAAGACATTATTTTTGCTGAAAAATCATATGACGGAACATTGACGGATGGTAAATGTGTCACACAGGTATAAGTTCGAGATTTTTTATTCGACAAGAAAATCCTTACCGAAAATGTGTCATAGTAAGCATAATCTGGGGCTTTTGATGTCAAAAAAAAAGAAGTTCGGGATAAATATGTCACAATGAATATAGTTCGGAGTTTGTATTGGCTTTTTTCCTTTAAAATTTAGGGTAAAGTATTTGTAACTCGACTCGTTAAATATGAATTAAAGCATGAGTTCTAGTCAGCTCATGTGTACTCATTACTTTTTTGTGAGTCTATTTTCATCGAGAGATAAAAGAGACCAACTAGAGAGAGGGTGGCTCCATTTGCATGAAGCTATGTCAACGAAAGAAGAGAAGGTGGTACAAAGTTTTCCTCTTCGAGTCGTACTCGTGAAGGCACTTTGAGCGGAAAATTCTATTTTCCAAGATTGGTCGGCCCCACGGGAAAGAGGTACCAAGTGTCTTTGATTGGTCAGTCTAAGCTTTACCTCTTAGGAGGTGGACCTATCTTTATTCGAAAATTTAATTCCATGAGTTAAGGGACAATTATTATATATTAACCGTTTGATTTTTCAAATACGATTCGAACAGGCATATCAATAAAAATCGCTAAAAAAAAAAGAAAATTATAAATAAAATCCTAAAATGCCCTCGTTATCTTAAAAAAAGATCTCAAGTGCCCTAAAGGTATTTTCGTCATTTACATTTTCTGAATTTTCTTTATTTCTTTTTTTTCCTTTTCTTTCCCTTCCTTTTAGCTTGCACGCGTGAGGGCCATCCATCGCGTGGTTCCGCCACCTGCGGAAAGGAATGGGAAAAAAAATTAAAAAAAAGAAATTTTAAAAAATTTAAATGACGAAAATATCCTTCATCGGATTTTTGTTTAAAACAAAATTTATTTTTGGTCTTTATTTGAGAATATAAGGACATTTCGGATTTTTATTTGGAATTTTTTTTTATAACAAAAAGGGATTGTTTGGATAGAAAAGGCTTGCCGCGTTTCGATCATGTTGACACATGGCCAGTGGTTGAGGGGAGTGTGGTACAGTAGTGTGACCACCCACCCCGCACAACTGAAAAATAGATAACAGAAAAATTCTGCCCCGCAGGCGAGCAGTGACCAGCGGGACCCACACTTCACTGGATCATCTTCACGAGCTCAGTCAATCTCTCTCTCTGTCTCTCTCTGCCCCGTGATTGTGGCTCCGTGATTACATTGTCTTCTTCCTCTCCCTCCAAGTTCAACCTTCGCCGTCCAAGTTGGGTCATCCCATCGTCGCTCACGCACGACTTTCGGTTCCGCTCCAGCTCGCGAGCATTCCATGCGGTGATCTCCTGAGACTGGGAACCAGTTGTAAAGCATGGCGTCCTCAGCTCCAGCTGCAGGCTCGCCCTTCTCCGTCGCTGGCCAGCCACCTCCTCAGCCGTCCCCCCCGCTGCCACTAGCGCAGCCGCCGGAAGTCGCCTCTGCTCCGGCGACGACGTTCTCACCGCCTCCTCCGCCGCTCGCTCCGCCTCCATTGCCTCCTCCTGCTCCGCCACCTTCTTCGGTTCCGGTCTCCTCTCCACCTCCGCCTTCGACGGCCGCTGCTTCTCCATCGCCTCCGCCTCTGCTTCCGCCTGTTTCTCCGCCGGCGAAGCCGAATTCGACTGTGACGCCGCCGACTCGGCCTTCTACTGCAGCTCCACCTCCTACGTCCGCGCCGCCGCCTGAAACTCCGACTGCGTCCCCGCCTCCGTCGGTGATTCCAACAGCTCCTGCCTCTCCTCGGACTCCACCAACGCCGTCGCTGCCACCGGCGCGGCCGTACCCGTCAAAATCTACGTTGCCACGGGAAACTCCTCCGCCATCGCCTGGGAATCCGATCGCGCCGCCACCATCCGTGCCACTTCCAGCGGCTCCTTCTCCGCCGGGAGAAGCTCGGCCGAGTCCTACAGAAACTCCAGCACCACCGTCGCCGGCATATGGTCCTCAATCTCCGGCCATGCCATCACCAGTTCCGCTTGCGAACCAATCGAGTGGTTTTCCGCCGTCGAGCGTGGCTTCACCAGAGCCACCTCCTCTAACCCCTCCTGTTACGCCTCGCCAAGCTCCTCCAGAAAATTCAACTGCTACGCTGCCGCTGCCACGTCAGCTGGCTAATGGAAGTTTGCCGGGGGCCTTTGGAGGTCAAGCAGGTCAACGTACGGACACGGCTTCTCATATACCGGCAGGTTTGATTGCTGGGGCAGCCATGGGTGGGGTGGCTTTGATAGTGATGCTTGGTATTCTCTTGTTTGTTTGCTTCAAATGCAAGAGAAAGCAAGGACCCACCGCTGGAAAAGATAGTTACGGATCGTTTTCCTCCGGCGTAAAAGGTGAATTTTATTTGATCTCATCAGTTAAATGATCCGCAGGATTTGATTTAAGCAGTGCTTTTGCTTAAGTGAGGTCGACCACTGTCTCTGCATTTTCATGGGATTTGTCTGAAATTGATTTATCAGTCGTGTGTTCTTGTATGTGGCTAGTGATAAACTTTCACATTGATATCTTTGTGCCGGCCAACTAATTGTTCGGTCATGTCAATACACGAGAGAATGATCCTTTCTGCTGGTCCCTATTGTAGAAAGCAATACTTCAAGTCACACTTGTGCCGCTGGGGCAGAGGGGTTTGAACTTGACATTATTAAGGCGAATTTATAGTTAGGAAATCTTGTGGATAGACATGCTTCGTCTCTATATGCCCTTATATTAGGCAGTTCCTGGAAAGTTCAACTTCCAATTTGTTTTCTGATGCAATTTAACAGCTTGATCTAGGAATTATATGGTCATTCATTCTACCATCAGGCACATGTCACATTACTGACATCAATTAATCTTGGTTTGCATTACTAGATGGTGTTAGTGCTGCTCCTTCTCAAGGTTTTCAGCGTCCAAACGACAATGTTCAGCCCCAGTCAAGGGCTCATGTCATTGCCGTGCCCCCAAAGGCTTTTGCCATTGCCCCACCTAATCTTGTGAGCGGCAATGGAGGCTCCGGTACTGCTAACTGGGTGCCTGAGTTACATCCGCCGCTCAAAGCTTCCTTGAGCTTCTCTAGGGGCACTTTCACGTATGATGAATTAGTCGAAGCAACTAATAGCTTCTCCGAGGCAAACCTTCTCGGAGAAGGCGGTTTTGGCTATGTCCACAAGGGAGTCCTTCCAAATGGGAAAGAAATTGCTGTTAAGCAATTGAAGATAGGAAGCCACCAGGGAGAACGGGAATTTCAAGCCGAGCTCGATATCATCAGTCGTGTGCATCACAAACATCTGGTTACCTTGCTTGGATACTGCATAACCAGGGCAGGGAGGTTTCTGGTTTATGAGTTTGTTCCCAACAAAACTCTAGAATTCCACTTACATGGTATGTTCAGTTTCTTTGAATGCTGGGTGTCATATTCTGAGTCTGCACCTTATATACAAATGACACAGAGATTATGTCTTGCAGGAAAGGGGAGGCCTGTTCTCGATTGGAGAACCCGATTAAAAATTGCAATAGGAACCGCAAAAGGACTGGCCTATCTCCAAGAGGACTGTGAGTGTTCTTCTAGATTTGTTTCTAATGATATCCCCTCATCTCTATCTTGATCTTACATGATCACTGTATGCACCTGATACCATTACGATCGAGTTCTTCTGGAATTGGACATGCGTACTCTAAAAATCAAGCTCTTTTTTTTTTTTAGGTAGCCCAACAATCATTCATCGCGACATAAAGGCAGCCAATATTCTTCTTGATTTTAATTTTGAGGCAAAGGTACAGTATTTGCAACTACTTTGTCCAAACCTTTTAGTTAATTCAAAAGGATTTTTTGCTTGGCCTGTAAAGTTTGAAGTAGACGAGTTTTTACTGACTAGTACTTTATCCTGATGAAATTTTTATCTTCAGGTTTCAGATTTTGGGCTTGCCAAGTTCTTTTCTGATAGTACCAATAACGTCTCTCATATTTCTACCCGAGTGGTAGGAACTTTTGGGTAAGACCTGCTCTTTTGTTGCATGCTACGCATGGTCATCAAGAGTAATGCTCACAACTCTCATATTTCCGTCAATGAAATTTTTGGAGAAAATATCTGTTTCATATGGCGAAATATGGCTTTTAAACCAGTTTTAGATCCATGTACAATGTGATGGCACATCCTGCTTGGACAATTTGGGGCCAGAAATGCCTTATTGGTCATGCATGTGCCTCTTAGAAGATGGAAAGTTTTGGTTTTATTTAATAGCACAAGTCCTACTGATTCGCCATACCCGCTATTAATCATGTGCGTGAGCCATGACTTGGCTAATTTATTTTACTAGAATTTTGTAGCACTTTCTGATGTAATGATTGTCTGATTGTGCCCTCATAACTCCTCTCTTGGCCAAGTGATGGCTTCTGCTCATTTTTGCCTTCCTTATGATCCAACATACTGATAAATTTTCCCAGGTACCTGGCCCCTGAGTATGCATCAAGTGGTAAACTGACAGAAAAATCCGATGTATATTCATTCGGCGTCATGCTTTTAGAGCTTATCACTGGAAGTCCACCTATCATGAGAACAGAGTCATTGACAGATGAGGGACAGGGGTTGGTCGATTGGGTTAGTTTGTGTTTCCGATATATGATCCTCTCATTGTACTTTTCCGCATAAACAACAGGTTTGATGAGAGGAATGTCAAGCATTACAGGTGCCTCAGTATATTTTCATTACTTAATCAAATGGACTTAAGTGGGTCGCTTTGTTTTCAGGCTAGACCTTTACTTAACCAAGCTAGTGAAACCGGCGAAATGGACAAAATTGTTGATCCGAGACTGCAGACGAATTATGATTCTGATGAGATGTTGAGCACGATTGGATGTGCCGCTGCTTGCGTGCGTCATTCAGCGTGGCTGCGGCCACGAATGAGCCAGGTAATTATAACTTCAAAATTGTTGCTCGACCTGCAATTGCATAGTCCATCAGCTGGTAGAATCGAACCCCACTCATCTTCTTGTCACAAGGACCTCTTTCGCCCTTCAAGGTCTGGGGTCATTCAATCCCTAATGACCAATCCAAAATGCTGCAAGATTTGTGCAAAACCCGAGGATCCCATGCTTTATGGCCTTCTGAGAGCAAGAATTACTCACAATATGCAACATCCAGTACGTTCACTGGCAACATCGAGGTTAATTGTGCTTTAGGGGGTGACTGAGTTCTAAAAACATATATATTTATAGGTAACCAACGATAACATTGCAAACAGCCTGCTTCGGGAAATTTATTCAATCCCTCATGAAAGAAGAATATGCCACCGATTCCGACTTCCTGGCTCAACTTCACATTGGATCGCCATGACTTTCAGAACATTGCTTGAAGTAGTGTCAGTCACCAACCTTTAGAGCCCTTATTATCCTACGATATTTACTCTTTAGAACAAGTGGCTATAACTAGGGGTGAAAATGAAACTGTCATTGGTAATTGGCAGAATAAACTGCCATCAGTTTGCCCTGTTTAATCTTCTGAATCCTGTCAAATGAAATATGCAAAAGCAGATGGTTCGTGCGTTGGAAGGAGAAGGGTCTCTGGCAGATCTAGATGAAGGAATCAGACCGGGTCAAAGCAAAGTTTACGGATCTTCAGAAATGAGGAAATTCTCTATGATATTAGGGAGTCACGAAGACGGCATTAGTCGGCAAAGCGATAACACCAGCGAATATGGCCTTTACCCTTCTTGTTCAAGCAGTGAAACCCAAAGTCGATGAGGCATGTACAGTGAAGACAAAGGAAAGCTTCAAATTTACTTGCCCAACTGAAGTTATCAAAAGCTTTTCTTCTCTCTCTTTGGATTATCACTCCTAAAATTCCTGTCGAGGAATTGTTTGAGGATCACAGACCGCTCGATGTAGATACTTTACTCTCTGCTGATTCTTTCCTAAAATGTATCAGATTTTTGTAACGTGTAAAAATTCTTCTCCTTCGAGATGATCTAACAAAGCCTGTATCTACTACATTCTCATTTTATAATGTAAGAGCTCTCTGAATTCGGCAAATGAGCTCGTTGATGATCACTTTTACACTTATGCAAATAGCATGATACAGCAACTCAACTTTCATGCTGATTTGTCGGCCGGCAGGAGAAACTCTTCCTAAAACCGGGGTCTATGTGCCGCTCGTATGATCAATGGCCAAGCAAGAATTTTCGGGCCTACGGGGAACGTAACGGCACCTTACTTGTTAAGAATGTTATCATATTTACCAGGAAACAAAGCCTACTTATGCCAAAAGTTCGGGGTAACATTCGGATTAGAAAGAACATAGGATGCGTGCGATCCCTTCAAATAGAAAGCCGACCAAACATTATGTCTTGTCAGATCTCTATTTTCCCAGTTGCTAGGTCATGGTTCTAGTCAAAAGCTTGATTGCAAATTAATGAAAGAACGAAGAAAGAAACAACGAGATGGAACCATGGAACCGGGCAAGAGGAATTTAATTTCCTTTCTACCATAGTAGAGAATCCGAGATGTCGTTCAACCCTTCTAGGAAATTCACTTTTCCGAGAATTCTCAGCATGCTGTGGAAGTGGAACTACACAAGCGTTCTTAGTCAGGAAAGATCGATTCCGTCCACCGCAATGAGATTGAATAAATGAACAGAGTAAATCAGCTAAAATGCCCTCTAATGAAAGAATTTTGAAAGTTTCACGGAATGACAACAATACATACTATACCAGCCTATCCTCACACCTCTACTATGATTCATTCCACCGCTCATACATTCCAACTCTGAAAATACAGGTCGGCATACCAGAATTTTCTGTTTTACACCTTCATAGATGTTGAAAGAAGGAACAAGAAACTCAAAGTAGCGAATGGCAATTATCCATCTTTGTCTTTCTCATTAGTTAATGGTATCAAAGATTTCAACCACTCTTTCCACGGAGCATCCTCTTGTTGCTCGATCCATGACAAGAAGCAGCTATCTAACAAGCAGAAGAAATTCACATAGAGGAGTTGATACCTAACGGGTATGAATCGGAAATTAGCCACTTGAACAATGGGCCAAATGCCTCCCTCTAGAATCAGGGCAGGAATGAAATCCCTCTTGACGTCTTCTTTAACTTGAGGTACACTCTTTCCAGCAGATAAACCCATGTACGTGAAGAAGACGAGTAGATCCAATGGCCCAAAGAGGAACCCGTCAATTGCTACTTTGGCAGCGACAAACCGCAAAGAGTTAGGTTGCATTTGAAGTCGCAACCTTATAAACCGGTCCAAGCCTTCGTACCTGCATGCAGGTATCATAAGATAAGAACTTCCAATGGCACTTTATGCACAATGTTCAAATCAAAGTGCAACACATGCGCCTCGCCATGCCAACTTATGGAGATCATCCTTTTGCCAGTTGCACAGCAAACAGGAAGCACATCATCAGTATAGAGACTTTATGAAGAAAATATAACCTAACTGATTCTTTAGACAAGTGAAATTAAATTATTCAAGTGAGTACCAGAAATGGCCAACTGGTCCAACAAATCCAAAGCCAAACAGACTGGTAGTTGCCACTCTCCTCCAATTGATCTTCAATTCCTTTTCTTCATCCTGATAGACAAGAAAACCCTGACATTCAGTGACGCTTCGTCTAGCAGTTACAAGATGTGGTCTGTCCCAATAAAATTACATGCAAGCATGGCGCTCTAAGTCACTGTGGTTCTTGTTACTTCGCTGTGTTCTTCACGGATAACTCAAATTTGCCAAACCTCTGCATCTCTCAATGGAGAAGTCACACATACATCCAGTCATAATAGAAACAGCACCGCATGAACTTTGCTAGTTGCAGGTCATATCAACCCTTCCACACACTACATTAACACAACACCAGCCTTCTCCGAAATGTGCTTTCTCCAAGAAAACATGGATACCTCAGGCACATTTTCCATAAAGCCATATCGCATGTGTTGAAGCATATGTCGACCAAGAGTATCACAAACCCAACGCAGTTGACATGCTTGAACGCGATTTAAAAGTAAAACCATTGAATACCCTCCTCATAAATGGAATAAACACCAACTTCACCATAGCCATATACCACGTATGGCTCCGATTAACCCCCAACGAGGCCGAAGCATCATGGACCATGGAACCAAATGCAGAGAGAGGTAATGCATGCTTGTGCAAGGAAACCAACTAAAATAGCACAGTAATCAAACAATGATCAAATGAATAGCACCCCATAATGATGTTTGACATGCCCAAGTAGGTCCTTACACCAGATAAAGAGAACAAATTTATGCTCTTTACACGCAACGCAGGGTTGAAACGCGTCGAAATACATGTACGCCAAAGACTGTTTCTTGCAAATTTCCGAAACATAAGAACAGAGCAAGTGATTCAACCATCATCGTTAAGGGATCGATGAGAATTTTCTCGATCGGGTTTCATGATTCACCTGACGGTGATGGTGCCTCTTGGCCGTGGAGTGAGTGATGGTCTGAGCAGCGACGTCGCCGACGCCCCAAATTAGGCCGGAGCTGATGATCTGGGTCTTCACGGGATGATCCCGCAAGCAGTTCTGGTACCATTTCCACAGCCTCAACATTTTTCCTTGGAGTCGAGCTCTATCGAAAGAGAGGATCGAAGATCAAGCGTCGCGAGCGACCATTGCCCTAAAGGTCGAGAGCGCCCTTCGCAGACAGAATCGCGGCGCGGAAGGATCCCACTGTATCTTCCATAACCGGTTCTTGTCCGACTTTGAATCCAGGAAAACTTGCCGTCTCTTCAGCGATTTGAGCTCGGCTTTGATTTCGGGGATCGTCATCTCCGATTCTCCGAATCAAGAAATCAGTTTTCATAGCCCAATGAGAAAGCCCAGTGACAGAAGAGCCCATATTTCTCATTGCCAGCAAAATGTCTTGTATTCGATTCCATGTTCTTCAAAACTAGAGATCTTCAATGAGCCGGTCCGGGAGAACTCCGACGGGGCCCAATGAAATTTTCCAGACCCGAAAGTCAGGTCGGATCGGGTCGGATCGGGTCGGGTCAGGTCAAGATCGAGCATGAAACTCCGGTCAATGCCGGCCAATAACTTCAAAAGCAGCGAGTACTTTTTTCGGTTCTCGACAAGCTAGGCCTAGCTCTTAAAAGGAGAAAAAATTGTCCAAAAAGTGTTAAAACTCATTGCACTTTCGCCAATGTTGTCCTTGAATTCAACTTAATGGAAGGACAACAATGAACATTTTCTTATATTCAAAGGGCTAAATTAAACGTGTACAGTAAATCTATGAACCACATTGAACAAATTAAAAGTATAGGGATCGCATCGCATGTTGAGTTAAAGTTCATGGATCATACCGAACAAATTAAAAGTGCATTACACACATTAGGTCATAATTCGGGATTTGTGCCACTGTTCCCTTGAATTATGACAAAGTTTAAGTGATGCTTCAGTGTTGCAACCAAAAAAAAAAAAAAAATGCCGCTTTTTATGTTAGAAATAAAATAAATTTATGGTGAGAAAATTAACAAATGATTTTTTTTTCTTCTTGTGTTTCAAAAGAAACGTTAGAAAAAAAAATAGTAAATGAGAAATAAGATGGGGCAATATCTCCAAATTTCGGCTCAGCCTCTCTCTTTTTCCCTTATCCTTGTTCTCTTGTCCTCAAGCTCTTTTCCTGGATAATATATTCTTTTTTTTTTTTGTCCAAGGATAATATATTCTATTGATCGATGAATTTTTTGCATATATATTTTTTTAAGTTCAACGTTTTCTTTTTAACTTTTATATAACAGCACGATCAGACGATGCTTTCAAATGTTCCTGGGCTTCTTTCCTGACTGCTCCAGACCCCCAAACCAAAAGGTACCACACTTGACTCTCTGTTCCTTGGTTTTATCTTCTTCTCAGCAATTTCTGCGCTTTGATTTCTTGAATGCTGTCATTGTGGTTGATGAAAAAGGTGGGATTTTTCTTGGTTATTATTCATGGGTATTGGTTTTTCTTGCTGTTCATTTCACTTGAGTAGCGGTAAGGCATCGGATATGAGAGGATCAAGATGTTTTTGCGACTTGTGTGCTTAAGCTGTGTTTCTTGGTTTGTGGGTTGTTGAAAAGAAGGATCCGTTTCGGGGGTAGTAGACGATCTCTGACTTTTGCGTGGTCTTCGCTCTGCAAAAAACTCTGTCCTTATCACTGTATCGACGTTCATGGGTGCTGAAGGGCTTTTTGGGTGTGTCCTGTGCTTGGTGTCATGAAAGGCATTGAGATGAGAATGGAAGCGAATGAAGCTGAGAATGAAATCGCCATTTCCACTCTTATGTTTGACTCCGAGAAAGGGATGATGTGAAATTTGCTTTTCTTTTGTCGACTCCCTTCACTTAATAGATTGTACTAAGTTAAGTGAGGCTGTCGAAAAAGTAATGAAACATTTGTGATTTCCAACTGTTTGAAGAAATGCCCCATTTCGGTACAAACAGGATTGAGCTTTCTATCTGCAATGCCTGTTGCAGCCTCAAAAATTGCGATCCGCCATGATTAAAGTAATAGATATCTGCATCATCACTGGCCCTTTGTCCATGTAATTCTGGTACTTCAAGGTTGATAGGCACATATAGGACCGACAATATGGAGAAATCCAGCAGACATGGAGCTCTTCCTCTGTTCATAAATGAAGATAACGTTGGACCTTCCAGCACAAAGAAAGCACCTGTTCAAGAATTACTTACTAAGAAGGTATATCGTTTATTCCTGAAAATGGATAATGTTATTCATGGTATTGGAATTTCATTGGCTCTGTTTGAGAGCTGACGTGTGTGCAGCCTGTTCTGGTCATTAATAAGTAGCCGTGGTCATATCAAGATGCATGTGATATCTCTTTATGTTCGAGAAATTTTCAAGAAAGAACTAACATTTTGTAGAGCTTATATCTACAAGTTTCTGACAATACGGAGGAATAACTTAAATAATAAACACAACCATGTTTAAACATATTGTTTCTCTGTTGATATTGAAAAATGTATTATGTTCAGCTTTTCTTTTCTTAATTTCCTGCTTTTTGATGTAATTATATTGCATTTTATTTCCTTCTATGTTTTTATGTTGAGAAAAATTATTAACCTAACAAGGACCACGCTGTGCAGTCTGAAGGTCCCCAGAATGAAACTTGCTGTTTAGATTGCAAGAACAAAAATAGTTGCCGAACTGTGTGCTCGAGGACCAAAAGGATGAACATTCTTATAGAAAGGGGGAAACCTCAAGAAGCCGAGTCCATCTTCAGAAATCTCATTGCAGGAGGGCATATACCTTCTCTAATATCTTACACGACCCTGCTCGCTGCATTCACTATCCAGAAGCGTTTTGATTCCATACACTCAATTATCATGCAGGTGGAAGAGAATGGAATGAAGCCTGATTCAATCTTTTTCAACGCTGTTATTAATGCTTTTTCAGAATCTGGGAGTATGGACGAGGCAATGGAGGCCTTTCGTAAGATGAGGGCGAGTGGAATAAGACCCACTACAAGCACTTATAACACATTAGTCAAAGGGTTTGGCATTGCTGGGAAGCCTGAAGAGTCTATGAAACTTCTGGACCAGATGTCCCAAGAGGGAAAAGTGAAACCTAACATAAGAACATATAATGTCTTAATCAGAACATGGTGCAGTAAGAAGAACATCACTGAGGCATGGAATGTAGTTAACAAAATGGTGGCCTCCGATATGCAACCCGACGCTGTTACTTACAACACTATAGCCACATCATATTCTCAGAATGAAGAGACGGAAAAGGCTGAAGATCTAATCCTAGAGATGCAGAAAAATAATGTGGAGCCGAATGAGAGAACTTGTGGCATCATCATATCCGGTTATTGTAAGGAAGGTAAAATGAAGAAGGCTTTGAGTTTCGTTTACAGGATGAAGGATCTTGGAATGCATCCCAATCTCATTCTTTTTAATTCTCTGGTCAGAGGCTTTGTTGAAATTATGGACAGAGATGGTGTCGACGAGGTGAGTATTAGCTAGTTGCTTTTTTAAGTCTCTAATCCTATGCTTGTACTATGTAATGGCTTCTAGGTGATTATATACGCCATACACTCACAGAAAAAATCTGAAAAAGAAAAATTAGGATCTGATTCTGGCTGGTTTTCAAAAAGAGCATCCCTGGTCAATTTATTGGACGCTAGTTTCTGGAGGAAGTTTCTATTTTGATGAATTAAATTAGACAGTAATTTCCGGAGGAAGTTTTCATTGTATTTTATGAACTTATTCATTCGCTTTTGGCAGTTATTCATTACCTACCTTCAATACTGTATCTATGCTTTTAACTAAAAAATTCGCGTTCTCTTTTGCTTAGCTTCTTTTTTGCTTAGTTATCAAACAGACATTCATGATAATTGTGATCAAGACTAATTGACAGATTGGTAACATTATATTTTCTGCCAGCTATAGACTTTTCATGAATCTGCTCCGTCTTTTTCTTTTTTGGTTTCTCACCGAGGGAAAAGTAATATGATCTAGATGGAATCATTTCAGGTATTGAAGTTGATGAATGAATTTGGGGTCAAACCAGATGTTGTGACATATAGCACCATCATGAATGCGTGGAGCACGGCAGGATACATGGACAAGTGTGAGGAGATCTTCGATAACATGGTGAAGGCTGGCATACAACCTGATGCACATGCATATAGCATCTTAGCCAAAGGCTATGTCCGTGCAAAAGAAACTGAAAAGGCAGAAGAGCTCTTAATGGCCATGATTCATTCGGGTTTTCGCCCAAACGTGGTCTTCTTCACAACCATCATCAGTGGATGGTGCAGTGACGGAGACATGGACCGTGCAACTAGAGTTTTTGACTGTATGTGCGAATATGGGATTTGTCCGAACTTGAAAACTTTCGAGACTCTAATTTGGGGTTACGGAGAAGCGAAGCAACCATGGAAATCAGAAGATATCCTCCAGATCATGGAAGAGTTTGATGTTCGGCCTGAAAAATCAACTTTCTTGTTGGTTGCAGAAGCTTGGCGAGCTACTGGATTATCCAAAGAGGCGAAGAGAATATTGGGTACTTTCAAAAGCAGAAAATTGGCCGAGGCGAGGAAGTCAGAGGAAGAGAAACCCGAGGAGAACTTGGAAAGAATTTATCAGAGGCAAAATGACGGCGCACAGAATTCTCATATATTACAGATACCCGGCATAGTGGGAAGTGATCGTGTGAGAACTGTTGCAGCTATGAAAAAGAGCAGAATGCGATCGAGGGAGAAAGAAGCATTATTTGAGGGCACGTTGTTTGCCATGAGATCTATGTATCTTTCTAGTACGTGTAAATTTGGGTCACGTTTGCCAATCATCTGCCAAAAGCAGTCTCAAGGGGGTATTGGCGCCGGTGCCCAGATCTCTCAACCGTGTACAGTGGTTTTTTTGAACTGATGACAAGAGATTCTCTACCTTTTTTCTGGTGTAAGTAAGCAAATTGCTGTCCCTCAAGAAGAAATGTGCCCTGAGGATGGTGTATGTAGATACAGAGAACTTCTCTACTCATCAAACAGGATTTTGTTCCTTTTTGTTAGTTGGCTTGGGCTTACTCGTGCTGTGCTGCAATGCAGGTTGACCGCTCTTTACTTGCACTATGGTCAAAGAAATTGTTGGTATGCTACCGCAGCACAGATCTCTCCTCTGCTGAAATGTTAAAAAGGAAAATTTCAAAAAGGAAAATTTCAAATAAGGGCTTAAAGTGCCTTTGTTTTCTCAAACAAGGGTTTCGAGTGGATATTGTGTCAAATAAATACCTAAAATGAAACTTGTCGCTTGAGGTGACCCTGAAAATCCCAAGTTAGGACCTAACCTTCAGGGTGGTCAAGAGCATTTTTCACTTTTACCTGTTTGAATATTTTGAATTTTTTATTTTTATTTTTTTTCTATTTTACTTTTCTTTTCGCCAATGGCCGGCCGTTGGCCACCGACAATGTCTAGAAAGGCCTGGGCAAGGATCACCCAATCTGGCAAGGCCGGTGACCTCGGCCAGGCACCACCCCCCTTGTGGTAGTTGAGGCTAGCAAGGGATGGCCTTGCCCGTAGCCACTAGCCAGCAAGGGTGGTGAAAAGGAAAGTAAAAATAGAAAAAAGACAAAAAAGGAAAAAAAATGAAAAGATGAAATTTTTTCCAAAAAGTAAAAGACGAAAACGCATTTAACTACCCTAAAGATCACGTCCTTATTTAAGATAAAATTCACTTTAGGTCTTATTTAATACAACAAGAGCACTTTATGTCCCTGGTCGGAAAAAGCTAGCACGACCCAAGAACTTGACTTTAGACATCTGTTTTCTCAGAGGACATGAGGTTGCAATTTCAAAAATAAATGACGTCATCTATGTCGTCATTTTTCGAAGCATGTGACTCATGAGCATAGAGGGAGTTTGAGGATATATGGCCATATGTAATTTATTCATATGACTTAGCGATAGTGCCACGCCCCTCTATTTTTACCCGAAAATCAAAATGGTCCGCTCTACTTTTATTTTCGTTCAAAACCGTTCCTCTGCGTTTTCTCTACCCGGTCGGTTTTTTCTTTTGTGGATTGTTTGGTTGCCGACACGAACGTTGAAATATGCGTGGTGTCGTGACATGCTCAATATTATTAAGTGGCGCCATATCGAACAACATAAAAAGAAAATACGAAATTGAGAGAGATATCACGGCTACCATAGCCTCAAGCTCTAAGCTTACGGCAGTTATGGCAGTTCGCTTCTTCAACATATGACCAATACGTGATCGGTGCTTCAAACACGTCAACGACACGTGAGTCCAGCATCATAGCACGTCATTTCGACAAGCAAGAGATCAATTTTAAGCATTTTCAATAAATTAGAGGCCAAGATATAAATTTATCAAAAATGTATATACTTAAATCATATATCCAGTCATCCCAAAATTAATATATCCATTCAGTCCAAAAAAATTTAATCGTAAATCCCTAACCGAAGAAGTAGAAGAAACTCACCGCTTATATTTTCATATAATTTGTCATGTCTATATAAAATTATATATTTAATATATAACGTATCCCAACATGTCAGAATTCTCTATTTTTTTTTTTAGAAGTGACATGTGACGAGTCGTGTCGTGTTGGTGCTATTTAGGCTCCAACTTCGGCGCTTATGGTCATTGTCATTCGCCACTCATTGGTGTTCGTGTGTGGGTATGTAATGTATCATAGTTTTTGCATTGTTGTGAGTGTTAAATTTTGCGGGTTTTTCTATTTGGAACGAGGTTTGAAGAAGAAGAATAATAATGGAAGTTCACATAAAAAAAAATAGTAGAAAGACCGCTTTGATTTTCGAGCAAAAGTTGGCTCCCACCTTACTTAATTAAGGGAACTTAATTGAATACTCGCATTATCCTTGTCACTTATCATGTTACATATGTGTTGTGCATGATATCCTATAAGATACAGATCAATGTCTTTCTTGGTTTAGTTAAAAAGGAAGGCTTTACAATTATTATATTTTTGGGTTAGCATTGGAGAGATGGGCCTTTTTTTCATACAAAAAGAAGACGGGACGAAGATTCTAGAGCGCAATTAGGAGGGGAAAACCCATAATTACTGCAGGCTTACCAACTAATTAAGAACAAATCAGATGTCCACTGTCTCCTAATGAAAAAAGAAAAAAGAAAAAGAAAAATCAGATGTCCGACCCAAAAGATGGAATTTGACGAACAGGGACTGCATGCACTCGAGAAATAAATCGATGGTAAGACCATGTCAAAATATCAAACTCGAAAGCTCAAATTAAATGATAACGAGAAATCGTATCTTTATAAAAAAAAGCATATATAGTTTCATACTTAAACAATGTGAAATGCTTTTAACATCCACGTCCATTTCGGACCGGATGGATGCATGCATTACACTTTTTTTCGATTAAAATAAAAAAAAAAACCATAAGCATTTCATTTGAACAACAAAAGAAAGACGTAAGGCTTTCATTTTTTTTTTTTAATTTTAAATAAGAGCCTCAATTGCTATTGTTTTTTCAAATAAGGGTCTGAAGTTGACTTTGTTTAAAAAAATGGCTACTTTATTTCAAAAAAAGGGCCTAAAGTGTTCTTTATTTCAAAAAATGGCCACTGGTGAGGGTGTGTACTCGGCTCGCCCAGGGGAGGGCCGTTCTTGGATTGCGCTCGAACGGAGACGTGGGCCTTCCTCATCGTGGCTTCCGTGGACTGATCGATGCTTGTCCTCGTCGCGGCATCCAACTTGGGCGCCTTGCTAGGAGCCCAACCTTGAGTTTCAGAGTCATCGGGCTCTTGTTCCTAACGCTTATCTTGCCACCATCTCTAGCGCCGAAGCTGTGGCTCCCGTTCCTAACGCTTCTCTTGCCACCATCTCCAGCGTCGGAACTGTCTTGGTCCACTTTACTCTTGAGCGGTCGACGATGCGACTTCCATGTTGTGCAATAGGGAACTCGAACCGCCCCTCGTTCTCTCTTCCGGCTAAGAGTTCGAGATCTCGTCGGCCGATGCCGGGCCGAGATCAAGAAACCGCCTCGGTACCACCGTTCGGTTCTTCTCGATCATACCCTGCAATTTTTCCGAACACATGGCGTCAGAACGATTCAGACCCAAGAACACGTTCTTTTCCACGACGATCTTCTCCTTTTACACTCGCCATTAAAAACCCCAAGAAACTAAACTTACCTCGCGATCTTGTGTGAGCTCAGCTCCATTATTCGGGTGCCGTTGCTGCTGCTGGAGCAGCGAAGAGAGGTGCAAGCTGCAATGAACTGTAGTTGCTTGTGACTTGGCCAAGCATCTCTCTCAACCTCTGGTTCTCTGCGTTCATTCTCTGCAGCTCCACTTGCAGGTGCGCCAACTGCAGAAGAAGAAGAAGATGAGAATCCGTAGTCCACTGTTGACCGGTTGCTCACGGTATCAGCAGTGAGGAGGCGCAAACCAGTCTTTCGACAGAGAATTTTTAAGATAAGAAACCATTTTTTATCGACGAAGAACACCCTAGGATCATTCATACCATTCAAATAGGCAAATTACGGCCCTCGCCTGGGTTGCCCTATCCACGCCCAGGCGAGGCCCTCGCCGGTGGTTGGCCAGCCTCCGGCGGGGAGAACAAAAGAAAAAAAAAAGTAAATGACAAAAATAAAGAGGGTAATTCATGCCATTTTTGAAATAAAATCCACTTCATATCTTTATTTGAAAAAATGGCAACACTTCATGCCTTTATTTAAAATAAAATTTATTATTTATTATTATTATTATTTTTTTGCACCAACGATGGATATTGGACTTCCTTTCGTTTTGCCATCGAAGCAAATTGCCGTGCTTGCTGGTGTTGGAAAACTTTCGTCGCGAGCCACATTGCGACATCCTACTCAATTCCAACTCGCATTATCACGCCACAAAAAAAAAAAAAAAACCCACACCCGTAGCCTTGTCATTGGGGAGGAAAATGAAATTGCCACGCGCTAAGGCTTGACAAGGAGTAGCACCACGATCGAGTTCGAGAAGGACGGCCACTAAAGGCCACATATTATACAAAGATTATAAATCTAAAAAAAAGATGTCATGTCTTGGACCTACACCCACCAAAGGGGAAGGTCGGATCAGGTTTGGATCGAGTCGAAAATGATCGGATCCAAATAAATCAATTTCACCCGTTTTGTTCAATTTCCCATGTAATTCAAATATAATGATCCATACTTGCTCAATCCTTATCAAATACATATCGGACCAACCCATGTTTATAAACCACTTTCGTATTTAATCAATTCTATGAAAGCTCATATTTAAATTGAGGTGAAAGTGCGGAATGAGTGAACGCGAGAGAAAATGAAGAGGGAGTCGTAGAGGCGCATTGCATCTAAGTAAGTTGTGAATCCCCTAACTGACCCCCTTTAACACCCTTTTAATATTTAAATTTATTAGTAACACGATTATTATTATTTTTTGTCTGATTCTATCATATTCTATTATACTATACAAGTCACACCGTATACGCTATATGCCGTGTGTAAATTATGAAACTCTGCTCCCTTCTCAAGTGTCCCCATCTCACTTCTTCCGAAGGTGGGGATTCGAGTCTTCTACATCTCTCTTCTCAAATGAAAAGAATGGCCATTTGAGCAATCTCTCCGTGAATATGTAGTTAATTTATATAACCTTTCAACCCATTATATACATAGGTTTATGATTATTTTAATGGATCCTACCGGTGTCAATAGACTTTGGTTTAGTTTTCTCTCCTGTGTGGTCCCAGCGCATGATTAGAAGCATTGGACAAGACGGAGATCTGAACCGGTCATCGCAAACAATAGTGGACAAAGCTCCCAAAAGCATGTTAATCATGGCGAACTGACTTGAAAGGGAAATGGATGATTATCACCACTGAACTCATGTGCTATTCCTGGCCGATCGATCATGTGATTTCAAACTCATCAAGGGCGAGTTCCTTTCACTTGAAAATTTTACCGAGGAGGAAAAAAATTTCCTATGGCAATTATTTTCGATGAATATAATTATATTTTTTACTTGGCTATTTAAAAAAAGTTATTTCCTTCTTATAAAAAAAAGATATTTTTTCACGGGACTCACTGAATATAAATCGATTAATTTTTTACCGTTCAAGTCAGCCAAATAATTTTTCGAAGACGATTTTCTTTTTAACAGACGGATCATAATAAATATTTGCGAACTGCCTCGTCGTTTTGCTCTTTATTGAATCTCGTTTTGGCGTCCACTTAGAAAGACAATGCCGGGGGGGCCCCGGCGGAAGATGCTGCATGATTGTCTCACGCCCCCATCTTATCCAAAAAGCTACTTTTCAGCTTATTCAACGTTCTTCATAAGTCGACCCCCCCAAAAAAAAAAAAAAACTTAGATATTATTATATCTTAGAAGAATATCCGTATCGAAAATTACACTCGAGCGGTTCGTTGCTTTTTCATACGAGAAGTGACTCGTTCATTAGAATTGGTGGACGATTCTACAGGTTGTTTGGGAAGAAGTGATCAGTAATTTCGATTGTTCCACAACTTTTCCTCGATAAATTATGGACATTTATCCGATTGCTTCGGATCACCAGCTTCTATTGGGTTCTTTTATCAATTCTTGCACCGGATCACCGACCTTAATTTAGTCGAGTTACCGAATTTTCTCGCATAAGGTCACCGGTTATTTATACAGATCATAAGCTTTTTTTATCATCCACAGACGTTCGTTTTCAATCGATTTCGTATTAACTGCTTTTCTAATAACTCATCGTTTTCTTTTTGGAAATTATCGTCCATTTGAGTCGTTTGCCAACTTATTTAACCAATAGAATTGCTAGTTAAGGCGTGCGTGTTTATCTAGCGAATAATGAATGATTTTAAATATATTTTTCTAATGATGATCGCCTGCACCGCTTATAAAAATAAACCAACAGAAAATATTTTCATCATTCTCTAACTTTTATTAGTAGCTTACTTTTTGTTTGATTCCCATTTACAAACTTTCCTAATTAATTTTTCGTGAACTGCTTGCGTGGAGCTCGTCGACATCTCGACCGTTCATGACACCGTACAATTGTCCAACGGTCCCGTCCGGGTGGCGGACCTCGGTGATCCACGGGTCATCCATGGGTCGAAATGAACGAGGACGGTTCGTCTCTCTGTCGTGAGGCTTGCGGTTAAGACAGAAGGGAAAATCACGACCGTTCACGAACCCATCATCACTGTGACGGCCTCGTGCTTTTCCTTGACCGAACATCCAACTCGCGAAATCAGTCGGGTCCGTCCGTCCCCGCGGTCCCCGCCGTCGTCGCCCGACGCGACGCAACACACGACACTCCCCCATCTTTTTCCGATTCGAGATTCTAAGAGAAACATCAATGCAGAGAGAGAGAGAGTGATTTTGCTTTGCTTTGCTTTGTTCCTGCCATTACCAGCCTTTTTCAAAGAACCTTTTTCGTCTTCTCCTGCTCAAATTCACACGCGCATCGCACCTTTCTTTACCCCCACCAGGGCTTCTTTCGTTTTCCCTCCCCATTTTCCCTCTCGCTTTCGTGTTCTTGTTCTCGCTGTGCGGGCTCCTCCCAAGTCCCAACCCAAGCTTTTTTCCTTGGTCGTTTGCTATTTGGAGCGGATCCTGCATATCCCCTCGAGTAGATCACGCCCGTAAAGCTCCCTCACTTGTTTTTCTCCTTCTTCCCACTTTTTCCAGTATCGTTGTCCTGTTCTTTTTCTCTGCTTTTCTTTCCTTTCCATCTTCCTGTGGGAAAACGAAGCGCCCATCCTTGTTTCTGCGTCTGCCTAGTGCTCGCGGCGTTAAAGTTGCTGAACACGCTATCTGAGCATCTTTGTGAGAGTTCTTGGTTGAGATGGCTCCGTTTCGAGCCAAATGGGTTATATGCAGATGCAGATTGTTTGTGATTTTGTTCCATCTCTTGCTTGCCTTCTTCTTTGCTTCAGCTCAGAGGAGCTTCAAGCATGAAGTCTCGATGTTCAATCGCTCGGAGCAGGAACCCTTCTCCAGTTTCCTTTCAAGGACTGTGAATTTCCTGTGGCAATCTGACCAGACCGGTTATCATCATGTTTGGCCGGTAAAAGCACTGTTCATACTTCGATCAAGCGTGACTTATTATTTCATTTGATTGTGTCTTAATTTAAATGGGTTAGTGGAAGTTGAAGCTGAAGTTTGAGTTTGTCTGCTTCATGTCGATTATTGCTTGATGACTTCTCGTGCTTTACTGGGTTTCTGGTTTTGAACTTGTTTTACGCATTTTGTGGTTTGATCCACATTGTCATTATTTGCGTGGGATCCTTAAGCTTCTTTAATCTTATCTCCCTCAGTAGGTATACCCAAATTTTATTAAAGAATGGGGTTCGTTCCCCTGAACGTGTCCCTCTGTTTTCTTTACCAAATGAAGTAAAAATGAACAGTTCTTGATATTTGTTTTAAAATTCTCTCAACAGGAATTGGAATTTGGCTGGCAAATCGTTGTCGGCACCCTAATCGGGTTCCTTGGAGCGGCATTTGGGAGCGTGGGTGGTGTTGGTGGTGGTGGAATTTTTGTTCCCATGCTTAGCCTAATCATTGGGTTTGATCCAAAGTCAGCAACAGCTATGTCAAAATGTATGCACAAGTTAAACTCTTACATAGTACTGTTTCAATTTCTAAAGTACAAAGTAAATCGAGTAATTTCTCCTTTTCAGTTGAAAATAGTTAATTCTTAAGCCTTTTATGAACAGTTTTCAATCAATGAAGTTGAAAGACGGGATAGGAATTATAAAAGGAAGGGAAACTGATGTATTTTTTTTTTTGACTGAATTACTTCACATAAAGAGCAGTCATTCACATAATCTGGAACTAAAATTTAGGAAGTTCTGAGCATGTTTGTGTTTCAGGTATGATCATGGGTGCTGCGGGGTCAACGGTCTACTATAATCTTAAGCTTAGGCATCCCACACTGGATATGCCCATCATAGACTATGACTTGGCACTGCTTATCCAACCAATGCTCATGCTTGGCATAAGCATTGGCGTTGCATTTAATGTGATATTTGCTGACTGGATGGTCACGGTTTTGCTGATTATTCTCTTCTTAGGTAATGTTTGTTGCAATTTTTGTTAGGGAAAGGCACTGCGTTGCTACAGAACTTACCTGATTTTACACATGCAGGCACATCGACAAAGGCATTCTTTAAGGGGGTTGAAACATGGAAAAAAGAAACCATATTGAAGAAGGTAGGTCTGTTATGCTTGTGATCAAGTGTAAATTAGATTATCGGGGTTGCGTCTTGCATAAGTAACAGGCCACCTACTAACTCTCGGAAATTACAACTGTGCAACACCTAAAGAGATTGATGAGGGGTGGTGTGAGGCAAACACATAAAATTGAAACTTGGTAACATTCTTTGAAAAAGATAGCAGGATGGAATTCATTTCCAGGAGTTTGCTGAAAATTCTTGCCAATAATTAGTCTTTATTGACATGAATGTCTTCTATGCATGAGGACTCTTTCATAACTTAGACTAATTACTAAAACAGATTATCGTACTTCCACAAAATTTACTTCTTTTGGAATGAGAACTATCCAATATCTATTACCACAGTTTGCCATCCCCCTTTTGTTGCGTTGACATTGCTTATATGTCGTGTTAAAAATGTGCCTCTTGACCATAGGCAGAAGCATTTAGTGTGCTTTGCAAAATTATTATTTCTTCAAACTGTGATTGATATTCTTGTCTAGCCTTGTTTTGAGTTTGATTGCTTGATTTTGACTTGCTTTTTTCTTTCTTCATGAGTGACCATTACCTTCGTGATGTCACTATCTGATTTTCACATGCTGTTGTTTTCAGGAGGCTGCCAAGCGCTTGGTGTCGAATGGTGAGTCATGATGTTATTCCTTTCATCCTGCTGAATTTCAGTCTGTGCTCTAATCTGCGCTCTATCTCTTCCTCTCTGATTGCCACTTCCTGGCTTTTGCTCAGGCACTGGGAACCCAGAAGTGGAATACAAGCCTCTTCCTAGTGGCCCGGGGAATGTCCCTCAAAGGAACAGTAGGGAACCGGAGGTTAGTATTGCCTGGTAGTTTGCATGAGATGCTGATGATGCCTGATTTCATTTCACATGTCATTTCAGGCGACCATTCTCGAAAATGTTTATTGGATGGAACTTGGACTCCTCGTTCTTGTTTGGGTTGCATTTCTTGGAATTCAAATTGCCAAGGTGTCTCTCCCCTTTAGCTTTCTAACAATTCTGGAAATGCAATAGATCACTCTGTGTCACATTCCTCTTTCCTGATGTATATGTGTTGACCTTGGAATTTTCTGCTGTTGCTGACAGAATCATACAACTACCTGTTCAGTTGGCTACTGGGTATTAAACTTACTGCAGGTACTTTTCCCTGTATATATAAATAATCGAAAGCCTGCATGTCTCTTTGGAAATTGAGGGTTTTAGATTGTAGGAGCTGGCACAAGAGGCCAATTTGATCCCAAAAATGCAAGTTCTACCAGTTCCTCTTACAGTGTTTTGCCCGCCCCTATATAACCTATTTTTTCATGATCATTTTTGCAGGTCCCGATAGCATTGTCGGTGTCGCTTTATGAGGCAATTAGCTTGTATAAGGGAAGGAGAGTAATTTCGTCTAAGGGAGATCGGGAAACTACTTTTCAAGTGCATCAGCTTGTATTTTATTGTGCCTGTGGGGTGCTGGCTGGAATTGTCGGAGGGCTTCTTGGATTAGGTGGAGGATTCATCATGGGTCCGCTGTTTCTGGAGCTGGGTGTCCCTCCACAGGTGAGTTCATGTTTCTCTTCGAGTCACGGCAAAGGAAGCAATGGTAGTCAAAAGATTGGTGTCCATCAACATCATATAAGTGCAACTTTCCTTCTCGAGTTTGCTACATCATGAAAAACTACGATGTCTATCTATTTATTTATTTATTTGTGCAGTTAGGATGCACCAATTTTCGGCTATTGAGAGCTTCATGGACAGTAATTATGTGCTTTGGTGTGTTCTCTGGGTAGTTGCATCTTCTATATTCTAGTGAAATTGAGTTTGGTACTTTCTCTTTCCTGAGGGGAATTAACTGAAGTCCAGAAAGTTTCTGCTACATCCTGAAGTAGATATATATTTTAGTAGCTCCACCATGTTAGTAGAAATCACTTAAAAGCTGCTTGCAATTTTATGGTGAAAAACCTGTCTTTGAGACTGACTATATCAATCAAAGAGGGTTTGTTCATGTCGCTAGAGACATAAGCCAATGCTGAATCTGTGCTGTCAACCTTTTGCTACTTGCAGGTCTCAAGCGCCACAGCCACATTTGCAATGACCTTTTCCTCATCCATGTCTGTCGTGGAGTATTATCTTCTCAATCGCTTTCCCGTTCCTTATGGTAAGTTGATAGATGGCGACTTTGTCATGGATGCGTAAAACCACAGGCATTGCGATGCTGAAGTGATGCCTTATCTTCATCTCTGTGAAGAACGAAGTAAAAATTTTTTTTGAAATCTCACGAGTCGTCAAATATGTTCCGCAGCACTCTACTTTGTTATCGTGGCTACGGTGGCGGCTCTTGTCGGGCAACACGTTGTCAGGAAGCTGATCATCGTGTTCGGAAGGGCATCGCTCATCATCTTCATTCTAGCCTTCACAATATTTGTTAGCGCAATCTCGCTAGGTGAGAATGTTACCTTTTCTCGGGTTTCCTTTTCCATCGGTAGATTTTATGCAACTTCTTTACAGCTTGTTCAAATATCAGTCTGGTTTGGCTTTTCAATTTTGGCCGATTAACCTATTGAGGTATTCGAAAGTTTTAAGGAGTGTCTCTCGGCTTCCACTTAATAGGGGGAGTTGGCATATCAAACATGATCGGAAAGATGGCACGCCACGAATATATGGGATTCGAGAACCTTTGCAAGTACGATGGATGAGATCGTGTTCATCTATTCCTCTTTGTTCTTGTATGTAATGTATGAAACTACTTTCAACCAACCGAAAATTTTGTCTTTTGTTTCTTCTCTTCTAAGACAATTTTGTTTTTTCTCTCCTTTTCATCATCTCAAGAGTTTTAACATCCCAGTCAATGATTTGCTTACTAATAGACGCTGTACTTTGCAATCTCTTTCAGACAGGACCAACTGGTGATAGATAATGAGACTTGGATTTGAATCCTGCTATATGGAAAGACTTTTGACTTTCACTTAAACAGATTTTTCTAGGAAATTTTAGACTTGCAAACTTGTTCAAAAGCTTTGGAGAGAACAGGCTTAAATGCATGATTTGCCCTATTCTAAGCATATCATCAACCTCGTCTAGAGTGAATAATTGCAACACAATTGAATGGTCAATGTGCTACTTTGTCTTGGGCGTGTACCTGGATAGAATTTGCCCAGCTCTATGTTCTTTTTTTGTTTTTTTAAAACAAATAACTCATTTTTTTAATGGAGAATATCTCATCTCACCCGATCGGGGGTGAGCGGTTTTTGATCCGATTCTCCTTGAGATGTGAACTCCGTTCGGATATCCCTATAAAGGGCCTTTCTATTAACCTTAAATGTTAATAGAAGATGAACACAACGAAAAATTCATTGAAGATTTTCAGTTTCGAGGCGAACGGTCCACGAAAAGCACAACTTAAAATCTCGAAAAATACATGCCCTAGTTAGTACTGGATTTGATATTCTTTTAGTGATCAACACATTAAATATTCAAGTCTTAAGATTATGTCTAGGCCCAATCGAACGACCATATTCAAATTTTACTGGTCTCTTGAAAGTCAACTTGTCCAGCTTTTTTTTTTTACCCCATCCAAGTCTTGAACCTATCTTTCACGCTCAAATTTCTTTTTCCTACACCAGCTAATTTTATTGTAAAATTTGGTAAGGATCCATCAAATTCCTTTTTAACCAAAAAAGTCACATGTCAAATACGAAATAGAACGGACCATCATAGGATTAATTATTTACATTTATCGAAATTGAAATTTCCGTATTTAAATTAGTAGATTTAAATTAAGAAAAAAGGAAAATGTTTGTGTACCGTCGGATTTGAGAGAAGATTGATGCCGATTATGATCTGGTCCTTTATATAGGCATCCTACAAGAACCAAAAATTATTGATCGACAAATTACATGAAAAGAGAAAACAAATCAATATAACTTCCGTGAGATGAAATAGGTTTGGTTTTCGAATCGAGAGGGTCATTGTAATTTTTACCGAACGTTACATGAAAAGCGTGACTTAAAATCTCGAAAAATAAATGCCCTAGTAAATACTGAATTTGATAATCTTTTAATATTCAACACATTAAGTATTCAAGTCTTAATAGTATGTCCACGCCCAATCAAACGATTACATTGAAATTTTAGTGATCTCTTGAAAGTCTGTCCAACTTTTTTCCCAAACCAAGTCCTGAAGCTATCTTTCACGCTCGAATTTCTTTTTCCAACTTCAGCTTTTTTTATGGTAAAAGTTGGTAAGAATCCATCAAATTCTGTTTTAAGCAAAAAAAAGAAAAAAAGAAATATCTCTCATATGTCAAATACGAAAAAGAACGGACCGTCATAGGTTAATTATTTACATGTATCGAAATTAAAACTTCCGTATTTAAATTAGTAGCTTTCAATTGAAAGAAAAGGAAAATGTTTGCGTAAACCGATGCCAATTATCATTTGGTCATATATAAGGGCGTCTTACAAGAACCAAAAAAAATATTGATTGACAAATTACACGAAAAGAGAAAGCAAATTAGTATAAGTTCCGTGTATAAGTAATAGGTACGATTCTCGAATTGGGAGGATCATTGTACTTTCTAATAAAAATGAGAAACGATACTTCATAAATTTTAAAAAAATAAATATAAAATTAGCTTACCTAATCTCATTTACCAAACGGTCAAAGCACGACTTAAAATCTCGAAAAATAAATGCTCTAGTTAATACTGGATTTGATACTCTTTTAATGCTTAACGCATTAAATATTTCGAGTCATAAGAGTATGTATACGCCCCATCAAACAATCACGTTTAAATTGCAGAGATCTCTCGGAAGTCAACTTGTCCTACTTTTTTTTTTTTTTTTTCCAACCCAAGTCTTAAAGCTATCTTTCACATTAGAATTTCTTTTTTCAACTCGAGCTATTTTTACGTAAAATTTGGTAAGAATCCACCAAATTCCTTTTGAAGAACAAAAAAAAAATAAAAAGGAATATTTCTCGCATGTCAAGTACGAATAGAACGGACTAGGACCGACATAGGTTTAATTATGTACATGCATCGATATTCAAACTTCCGTATTAAAATTATTCGCTTTAAAACGCCAAAGAAATTTTGAAAAAACGAAGGGAAAAAAGAAAGAAGTCGGGGGTTCGAATTTCTCCCAACTCGTTTCGCGGACTTAAGTGGGGGCCCTTGCTGGTGGGGCTGCGGGGCCAGCCTCCCTCTAGGTATAGTTGCCTTTGCCCCTCCCTAAGGGTGGCTGGTGAGTTGGCGGATCTTGGATTAAAAAAAAAAAAAAGAAATGTTTGTGTGCCGTTGGCCTTTGGGCAAAGAACCGAGAAACTCACCCATAGTAGATTACCAACTGCAAAAGGACTATGACTTAGCACGGATGGACGGCCCAGATCTGTCGAATCAAATCATCGCAGCGAACACGTTAGACTTTTAAGCATAGGGTTTGAATCATCGTAGTCCGCCCCTTCGCGTTTGAATACAAAGCCCTCAGGACCGTTTTACTTGAAAAATAACTCACTTTCAAAAAATTCTCTCTCTCTCTCTCTCTCTCTCTCTCTCGCAGAGCAGCATTTGTAGATTCACTCGCCCCTCTTCGTGCGGGCTCCGGAGCTTCGGATCTCCAGATGCGCGAGGCGTCTGCTCCGTCGATTTCCTCTCGCCGTGCGACGCACTTCGTTCCGCTTGGTAAGGTCTCGATCTCGTCTCCGTTTCGTCAGCTGCGTATGCCGACGGGTTTCTTTGGTTTTTTGGTAATCGGATCTAGGTTGAGAGTTGGATCGATCGAGTTCGCTGGAGTTTGGCCGCTCTTCGAGGAGGTTTCGAGTAGGTCGAACCAATTCTACGATAAGCTGTTTAAGCATTCAGTTGGAAGAATTCGAAACTCCCTGGATCTTAATGAGTTTAGCTAGAGTTGGAGATTTGTTTCCCAGTGCTGTTTAACGCCCAATCTTCTACTTAATTGAGTGATTCGGCGATTTTTTTTGTAATTCTAGGGTTCGGATTGTGCGAGTAAATTGTGCTCTGGAGCACATTTAGTCACGTGAAGATCGTCCCCTTATTCATTTCAGTGTTGATTTCACGCGCCTTGTGTATGCAAGCTGTGTAACTAGCATTTCATTATTGGCACTTGCCAGCTTTGGAATGTTTCTTGATGCCAGTGCTTATTTTTGCTATTTACTTGTTGAATTTGTGGTTCGAAGACGTAGGCCTGAACATTTCGGCGGGTGGTTTATGATGATTTGGAGAATACATATTGGAGACAGTCACAGAGTGGGAATCGGCATATGTAGCATTTCATGTTTATCCAGGAAATATGGAAAGTGAAAGGACAGCATCAGCTCCGTTGGATGGGAGCAGAGATGGTGTACCAAGAGCGCGGCCATTGCATGGGTACTGCATTCAAAACCTTAGTACATACATGCTATGCCAAATGGCTTCGATCAATATGCTTGGTCACTTGGCTGCTATTTAGAAGTAGAGACATGGTCTGGATGGGTGAGAGCTCATTTAATGGCATCTTTGTGATATGATGTGGTACACCTTTTCCTTTGCAAGGAAAAAGAACCCCTATTTTTTTTCGCATCATTCCTTGCTGCAGTTCTGCTGAGTGTGAAATCAGGCAAAGGCTATCAGTTTCTTTAAATTGGTGGTCTCTGCTAGATCCTTGTTGCAGTTTCTTCTGGCTATTAGTGTGCTCAAGAGCTCAGTTATTTGTTTTTGTTTCTTAGTTTGGATCAACCAGGTCATGATTATTTTTATTTTGTGCTGACTTCCATAGATTGCATTAGTTTGTAAGCATTAATAGAAGTTTTAATGTCTTGCTATAATGCCAAGCTCTCTTTATACGATGCTTTTTTTTTTGTAGGAGGACAAGTGGGCCAACTAGACGTTCAACAAAGGGACAATGGACAGCTGAAGAGGTAAATGTTTGTACTTTATTCTACTGCGGGAATTTTTTTTCTCTGTTGACTAATTCCACTTCAAACCTTCCTAGGATGTCTAACTATTTTAACTGCACTCTTTCAAAATGATAGATTAGACAATGCACCATTTCTTTTCATGAAGTGAATTCTCAGTTCGACTTTCTTGATGTTCTGTTGACTGATTTCTTTTTCATGGTTACATCCTGGATAACCATTTTTCATCTTAATTTTGGTTTATTGTCTGATGTCCATCCATTTGCAATTGGAACAATAGGCTGAGCATTGGATAATGCTATAACAAGTTGAGTTTACGTTGTTGTCAGGATGAGATATTGCGGAAGGCAGTTGAGCGTTTCAAAGGAAAGAATTGGAAGAAGATAGGTATGTCTTTTGATGGTGGAAATTGGCAATGTTTTCCTTATCACCAAAGTGCTGGTCGTTGTATTATCATATATAACTTTTCTTGAAAGGAAAGTACCATTTTTGCTATCAATTATCGAAGTTGAAGTTGTATGAATATGAGCCAGACAAATGTAGAAGCTTTGATGAACATTTGCTTGTCGCTTATGGATTCTAATATATTCGCTATCTTCTTCTGTAAAATTAGGATTATTGTGTTGTGACAATATTCTTCAGCATAAATTTTGCTTATGCTGCCACACTTGATTTGCTTTTAACTAATTGTCTTTTTAATATTCAATCAACTTTAGTTTTCTGGAGTTTCTACAGCAGTTTCTGGGATTGATGAAAAATACTGGTTTTGTAGCCGAGTGTTTCAAAGATCGGACTGATGTACAATGTCTACATAGGTGGCAAAAGGTCTTGAACCCTGAACTTGTGAAAGGTCCTTGGTCTAAAGAGGTAATAAATTATTTTTCCTTGTCCTTTTTCCTGTCCTATCATGATTATCATTTTTACCATGTAAATTCACATGGCATGTCTATAACATCACATGATTACTTGCTCATGTGATTTAGGAGGATGAAATCATCGTTGAGTTGGTCAACAGATATGGTCCAAAAAAGTGGTCCACAATTGCACAACATTTACCTGGTCGAATTGGAAAGCAGTGTCGAGAAAGGTGTGGCAGAAAGTTTCTTAATTTTAATTTTGGGTATTTTGTTACCCTTCTGATGAGAATGTCTAGTCATCATTACACATGATGCCATTACACTGAATTATGTCGAGACACCCTTCTTCCGTTGATAGGATAAACGTATTGCATTTTCTATAACCGAGGACCCACCTCAAATGTGGCAAAGTCTCAATGCGAAGCCAATTATTACCGAACTTTTACTTATTTTCCTACTATGTTTTAATTGTTCTGAGACTTGTTTTCCACCTTTGCTCATTTCACATGCTGATTCGTAAATTTGGTGATCAAGGTAGTACTAACTGCCATAACCAAAATGCTACACTTGTGAACTAATTTCTGTAACAATTCACAAGTATGTAATGGCCACTCAAGCAAAGCCACCAAGACTACAGCTTCCAGGTGTTGTTAAACAGCTAAGAAATCTGGAAGGCTGTGCCCAGTGAAGGTGACTGCTTTATATTACCGCCATGTCCAGGTTTTTGACATAGGCCGGTAAGGGACTCATAGTTAGGCCACAACAAAGCATGTGGTGACTGAAGAGCTCTAGCGAAAAGAAATGGAGAAAGCTTATGGATTGCGGAATGAAGAAGAATGAGGAAGTATTAGGGTGAACTGAAGCTGATTTTGGGGCTTGAATTTGAAACTGAGTAGAGGGGAAGTCGCTAGGACAAAGTTGAGTGAAAAGTTGAACTTGAACAACAACTGTAGTGGCTTTTCTAATACCGTTCAAACTCTGCTTCAGGCAATCTCTGTTTCTTCTGTGTTGCAAGCTTCCTCTTGTTCTAATTGCATACTTCATACCACAATCCAGATAATTTTGATTGTTCTTTTTTTTCTTTTCATGCTTTGATTGTTCACCCTAACATCCATGTCTCTGCCCTCAAGCTCATTCTCACATGAGTTTGGGTTAGCCATGATGAAGTAGATGAGTGTTCAATTTGAAATTGCTATATCTGAAACCGCAATCATGTATATATAATTTCAGGTGGCATAATCATCTTAATCCTGCTATAAATAAAGAGGCATGGACTCAAGAAGAGGAGCTGGCCTTAATTCGGGCTCACCAGATATATGGAAACAGATGGGCGGAGCTGACCAAGTTCTTGCCTGGCAGGTTTGTGTCCTTGGTGTTTCTTTATGTTGCTTTTCCAGCTTAAAGTGCAACAGGAAATGTTTCTTGTTCTGCGGATAAATCAGAATTGTGCTGATGAACAGGACGGACAATGCTATAAAAAACCATTGGAACAGTTCTGTAAAGAAGAAACTGGACACTTACTTGGCATCAGGTTTACTTGCACAGTTTCCAGCTTTGCCTCACGTTGGATTCCAGAATCAGCTTGTTGCTTCATCTTCCTCAAGGTTGCAGACTAGTGGAGTTGACAGTGGTCCTAAAGGTGGGGTAGAGCCAGAGGAAATTTCAGAATGTAGTCAAGGTTCGACTGTGGGTTGCTCTCAGTCTACTAATGACATGGCTGTGGCCATACCTAAGAGCGAAGAGTCTTCTTTGGGAAGAGATCACAACTCCAGTCCAGTCTCCTGTTCAGAGCAGTACTATCCGTCTATGGATGAGGTCAATCTCGCCATTCCAGATGTGCATCCTGAAATATGTGGCTCTTCTAATTTGGTGCATCATAATTTTTCATGTGGCAATGAAACTTCTCTCGAGGATTACAAGTTTGGTGGACATGACCTACCAAATAGTTCCTTCTTGGATTTTGGACCAGAATCATCAGGAGTTAAAACAGAGTCCCTAGGTGCCAGTGAGAGTCATGGGGATCTTAATCTTCCTTTTCAAACTTCTTTGGCACTGATGGTTCCTTCTGTTAGCAGTTTGGGCATAGGAGCCGATCAGTTGCATCAGATTTTGATGTCTGATGATGAATGTTGCAGGTTTTTATTCTCAGATGCTATGGCCGATGAATGTTTATCCTCTGAAAATATTGCAAAAGAACCAATCAGAACTGATGTTGGTGGATGTATAGATGCACTAATAAGCCAATCATCAAATTTTGAATTATCCGAATCTTCTCAGCTGTATGATCCTTCAAGAGCCGTTGCGGTGGGTTCTTCATGTGCGCAGCCTTCTAATTCTGCTCCTCGAGAAGGCGACACAACAGTGCCTGGTTGCAAAACCAGCCAGTATCCCTCTTTTGAAACTCGAGAAGACTTTGAAACTGGTGTGCATAGTGGTTTTGTTTTTGCAGATGGTTCGGCCAATTCTCCTTGTGATAATGGCATGAGCTCCAGTATGCTAGAGCAATTGGAGTTGCCACCTGATCAATCGAAATTAGTACCTGTAAATGCTTTCTGTTCAGGATCAGATGTCATGCAAACTACTCCATTGAAAGCTGGGCTGGGCATTGGAGCAGTAAAGCAAGAGCCAGGGTCACTGTGCTACGAGCCCCCTCGTTTTCCTAGCTTGGATGTTCCTTTTTTCAGCTGTGATCTGATACAACCAAGTAATGACATGCAGCAAGAATATAGTCCCCTTGGTATACGACAGCTGATGATGTCTTCTATCAACTGCATATCCCCATTTAGGTTATGGGATTCTCCTTCACGTGACAAAAGTCCTGATGCTGTACTGAAAAGTGCTGCCAAAACTTTCACGAGTACCCCTTCTATCTTAAAGAAAAGATGTCGTGACTTGTTGTCCCCTTTGTCAGATAGAAGGATCGATAAAAAGCTGGAAAAAGATATAACATCTGACCTGACAAGAGACTTTTCTCGTCTGGATGTTGTGTTTGATGAGACTGACACTCAAAGGGCATATATGCTGTCTCCACCAATCAGCATGGAAAGAAACTTGAGGAACCTTGCTGAGGACAAAGAAAATTCATGTGTTATTTCAGAATGCAGACAGGAAAAGAATGACAGAAGTGGACTTCCAGGCAATAAAAGTTTAGAGAATGATTGCAGTAGAGATGATTATGTGAAAGAAGTGCAACAGATTAATGATGATATTAAAGCTAAAACTGGTGCAGAAGCTGATGCCACAACTGAAAGTGTGAGTTTGTAATTTCATTTTGTTCCTTTATTTCTTTGGTGATTCTTCTGCACAAGGTTTTGCACCAAGAGAGGATAAGTTTCCATGCCAGCCAAAATGAGTGAGAGTATGGATCTATTAATTTATCAACATACTTGTGGTCTGTGTATAATGCAGTGGATAATCTACAATTCTTTATCCTTCCTATTAGTTTGCTGGTCAACTCTCTTTACAAAGTTTTAAGTGCAGTGTCTCATATGAGGGATTCAGCAGCACTTGAAATCTCTTTTCTTTTCATGTGAAGCATTTACATCAAATTGCAAATACTTCTCTTTGCTGGAAGTGTCTTGGCCATTTCAGTCGTCTTTTTTCTTTCGTTTCCTCAATGACACTGAGCCTGCTCTTTTCTTTCCAGGTGCCGCAGCCTCCTGACGTGCTTATTGAACATGACATAAATGACCTCCTGTTGTTTTCTCCTGATCAAACTAGTAACCAAGCTCATAAAGCAACTGGGTCTACTGATGGAACTCCCAGAAGACAGTCCTCTCAAGTCGTGGCACCTTCTTCGACTCATGGAGTTACCTTGGAGTCCTCGTCAGGGAATTCATGCCAACCTCACAGATCTCCTGCTAGTGAAGCAAAACGTGGAAGCCACAAGGTCACTAAATCTTCACTGTCTCTTCCATCAGGTCCCTTGGAGATCACTGTCGACAATACTTTGAATGATGCCAGCTTTGAGAACTCAAGCATGTAAGATTGTGCTAACATGATATAATATACGGGTATTTGTGTTCTCCTAGAAATTGTATGCAGTTCTTTCAGATTGTTATGTTGCTTGAGGTACTCTCTGGGGTCCTAGGAGCGAAGTGTGTATTAAAATGACCTTTGTACATGTAAACTGAAACAGTGGTGGAGTTTGACTACGATTCCAGACTTTATATTAGAGTCTGTTGCTTAGGTTTTCCTTGTTGATCTACTTTTCCTTAAATATAAGGGGATTGTTGATTTGATGACATTCCTTTTCAGATTTGGAGGGACTCCATTCAGAAGAATTATTGAATCTCCGTCAGCGTGGAAATCGCCTTGGTTTATAAACTCTTTCCTTCCAGGGCCCAGAATTAGCACTGAAATTACGGTCGAGGTATTGTTGTCTCGTCTATACATCAAGCTAATAATATCGTCCTTGGCACACAATAAGAGAATGATATAACATGATGTCTGTTTCGTCTTCTGGTTTGTTTTCAGGATATGGGGTATTTTATGAGTCCTGGAGACAGAAGTTATGATGCTCTTGGGCTCATGAAACATCTAAGTGAACAGAGTGCTGCTGCGTATGCTACAGCTCAGGAGGTTCTCGGAAATGACACTGCGGAGACAGTATCCAAGAAGAAAAATCTTAATCGCCAAAGTCCTGGCCAAGATAATTGTATATTAAATCAGCAGACGGAGAATTGTTCTTCTACGGGTTCAACTCTTCCGGTACGATTCTCTTCATTCTTGGATACTACATTGTTTATCTATTTAAGAAAGACTGTGTCTAGTCTCTAGTGGTCGTAATTTTAAAAGACAATCACATAGACCAAACAGAAGTCTGAAATTCCTCGTCCGTAGTTATTGTATTCTTGCACCTGGACATGCGACCTGCTTTCTACATGAAGTCTGTCATTAGATGGCTGTGTTATCTGATTAATTGGACTTTATGCAGTATTTGGCAATACTTATGGGAGAAAAGAAAGGGGTTTCTGGCATTGTTTAGGGTAGTAACGCCTACCTCGAAAACATCAGGATATAAAATGTTTTAAATATCAGGCATTAATTGGGCTTCACTACCATATGAGGTCAAGACTAGACTTGTAGAGGGATTGTGCTATTTTTTATGGGCAAAGTCATCGTGAACCATGGAATGAATATCAAAGTTCTAGAATTCCGAGAACTTCCACAAGGTTTCTCATCTTGATGTCCACCTAGTCCAATTTGATGACTTTGAAACATTTGCAGGTGGAGCGCCGGACACTCGATTTCAGCGAATGCGGAACCCCCGGAAAACCGAAAGAGAACGGGAAATCCTCCATTGCCGTGAGCTTCTCGAGTCCCTCTTCCTATCTGTTGAAAGGTTGCAGGTAGGAATGCTAGGTGCTGAAGGTGCTGAGCTCTGCTTTACTATTCATAGAGGTTCATACAGTATATATAGACATTCTGCCTTGTATCATGTCATTTTATGTAGCATCAAACTGCCTAAGTCAGAGCGTTGATTGGAACTCAAGTTAAATTATTGGAGAAAGGCTCTCTTGCTCCCCCATGTTTATGGTGTCTCGTCGTTTATAATCTTTCAGGTAACTTGGGCATGGAAGAGCCTTATCGGTTCTTTTGGGTGCAGGCCATAAAATGGGCCTTAACTTCGGCCTGGAAGCCCAACTCTTTGGGCCTTATCCGCCCATTGCCCATTCCGAAATTTGGACGTTAGCTTGGGCCTGGAAGCCCAATTATTTTGGGCCTCAAAGGTGTCTGGAAGTACTCCCTAGCCCTATTTTGCGCCTTACTTGGGCTTGTCTAGAAGCCCAACTCTTTGGGGCTTATTAAGTAATTGAGCTCATCCCAAAAAAAAATTAGGCCTGCAAGGCCAATTCTTTGGGGCTTAATATGGACCTATTGGGTTATACACGGTCAGGATCATCAAGGTCCATGGCTGGCCACACGACAAGCCTGGCCTAGCCCAATTTCTAGGCCTTAAAAGTTGGCCCCGAACTAACCCAAGCGTTGGGCCCTTGGGTCTTGTCGAACTGATTGAGCCTTAACTCGGGCCTGGTCCAGCTTTAACTTTATCTTGGGCTGTGGTCTGGCCCAACTTTTTCGCACCTTAACATGGACAACTCAGGCCCATAATGTAGGCCGGATGCGCGGATTTTATGCCTTAACTTGGGCCTCCTGGCCCATTGACCCCAACCCAATATTGGCCTTCTGTGAAAATATGGGCCTAGATGTCCTACTAATTGGGCCTGGAGCCCATCCTTTTGGGTTTTTGTCGTCATATTTACTTGGGCGTCCTCGACAATTGGGCCTTAGCCTGGTCCAGGCCCTGGAAAACGAACTCTTTAAATTGGCCTTCACGAAGGTTTCTCAGCCCATTGCACCGTATTCTTCGCCTTCAAGGCCCAGTGCCTTTCCTGGCCTTCTATTTGGGTAGAATTTTTCGGTGAAGTTCAAACTTAGGTGTTTCTTGGCCCATAAGACTTAGCTTAAAGTCTGATCTTGGGTTGGGTGTCCACGCGCAACTTTAGACGCTTCACAGAAGAACCTTTTAAATTGTCATGGTCTTTTGACCAAAAAAATTGCCATGGCCAAGCTGGCAAAAAAACCTAAAAAAATATTTTCATCGCCAGGCCCCACAATTTCGGAACTATTTAGACCCGGCCGAGCAGATCCGACCAAGTTCGACGTTGCACAAAGCAGGTCTGGGCCTACAATTTTGTGCAGTTCAGCCGGGCCACGGCACATGTTTGAATGACAATTTATTCTTCTGCACTATACCTGAGGCAAAATTTGGAATGCCAAGCAGTCTGAAGCCTTTGTCCAGGCATACGACAAAGAGCGATACATGTTCCCCACTTATACATAACCATGCAAAAGACAGACTCCCCATTTATTTTGCCAAGATTAATTAAAAAAAAGGGCCTAAATACATTGAGGCAATAACTAGTACAACATAAGCAAGGGGAAACCAATATGCCTAAAACCGGACGGAGAAATGGAGGGAAGACGCCAACATTTTCTTAGACAGCGCGAGCGACGGCAGCATGTATAGCATCTACAAGATGAGGGACTGTCCTAGAGCTCAGTCCGGCCATGCTAATTCTCCTGCATGAAAGCAACAGCATAAGCATCGGAATTGCACAATTAACAAATATACAAATGAAGTTGCGGACAAACATTTGACAAAGTTTCGAAGGAGGTGGTCTGATGCGGTGACTAGAAATGCTGATTATGCTTAGTACAAGTGAAAGTTCTCATCTGTTGCAGTATGAAACGATAACTGAAGTTACCAGTATTCATTCATTCTATCCCACCTGCAATTCTACAATATGCGCTAAATGAAAGAAAAAATTATCTTTGGAGGAAGAGAGACTCCCGAGATAATGTCAAATCAAATCAAGTCAAAATGACCCAAATAATCGCAACATGTTAATAGCACAAAAGGATTTGACCAAAAGAAAAAAGCACAAAAGGACAAGAATTTATTACCCATCAGAAGTCATGTAGATGTGGTACTCCTTCGTCATGAAAGCGACTTGTTGCGAGTTCAACCCTGTGAAAGTGAACATTCCAATCTGCTTGATAATATGGCTCCAATCACCAGGTGTGCCTGACCAAAACATGGATTAAACGAGACAGCAGGGTAAAAGTCGAATGAGCAGCTGCCTAAATGGTATTCAATATGCACGCGTAAACAAACAAAATGAAGGCACAGATGCTGCTACCATAGAGATTTATCTAACAAACAACTATATATTAGCTGTAAGCTTTTCACGTATTATAGATCAAGTGCAATAATTGCGCGGCGGTGGTAACCAATTGGGGTGAGCCTTGCACTACGCATGCTGGGACACGTGTATTCGTGCAAATGAAGAAAAATGTACCCCAACTAGCTGTCCTGAAGATGAGAAACAAAGGCAGAGCATGGATAATATTCTAAGAAAATAAGGATTCTTACCTCTCCCACGCAAGGCATCAAAAAGCTGATGGCGCATACTGATAATACGATCAGCCATTGCTTTCAATTCTATAGTCCATTCATTGTACATCTCCCTGCAGGAGAAGGATTGAAGATCAAAGTAAGTAATTTTTTAAATAGCAGCTTAAGAGTGAATCCATCAAGCGATAGGCATAGGCTATGGTAATGGGGAATAAAGGAAAAGAAGAAAGGACATGAAGCTGCCGAGAGTTTTTTATCTGACCTGTCTCTGAGGATGGCTGCCACAATAGATGCTCCATGAATTGGTGGGTTCGAATACATAGGCCTTATCACGAGCTTCAGCTGACTCTCTACCCTACCGGCCACATCAGCTGTCCTGCAGACCTGGCGAAATTCAATTGTCACAAATAAAACTACAAGAGAGGAAATTGCAGATCGATCTTAAAAAAGTTTTCCCTCAAAGCATTATGCCCGTAAAAGACCAAAGACTAGTTATTCAATCATATTTGCACATAATACTTGCGAAGGAAGGAAATATGATATGAGGACCCGATCCACCAACTATTTGAAATGTTGGCAAACAGATCCATAGTAGTGACCAAACACAACTGATTGTTTTCCATTTTGTAATTTCACTAATTCACATTAATACGTATCCTAGAAAAGTCCGAAAAATTTCATGATTGGCTTAGATGAAGATAGTCCTTGAATTCAAAAGTCATGACTCATGAGACAGGCCCCACTAAAAGATGAGGAAGGGACAGTAATCAATAGTGGTAGCATGGATTGAGTCTTACAACGCTCAGGGCTCCAACACGCTCACCATAGAGCCCCATATTCTTTGCATAACTTTGCGCTACAAGGCATTCGCCACCATCAGCCACAAATGAACGAATTGACTGAGCATCTGCATCCAGACTTCCACTTGCAAAACCCTGGGTCAAACAAAATGGGTACGACCAAGGATTAACTCATCAGTCATCTGCAGCTAATTAAAATCCTAGTAAATGGAGCTTCCATGTAACTCCTGTGTATCTGCTATCCTGCAAGAAGATACCTGATAAGCACTATCAAAGAAAGGTAACAGTTTTCTTGATCGCATCAACTGCCTGATCTGCTCCCACTGCTGAAGAGTTGGATCAACACCAGTTGGATTGTGAGCACAAGCATGAAGAAGGACAACAGCTCCTAATGGGGCTGAACCAAGGTCTTCTAACAGCCCTATGTTTTACAGACAACATTATTGCATTAGTTTAAATTGTCAAATTTGCAACTGCATCATCAATCAATCATGCATCATTCTTTGTAAAGTGGGGAAAGATTGCAACTAAATATAAGATCATTGGCACTGTTTAAATCTGAGAAATATAAGCTGAGAAAGGAAATCACAAGTCACCAATCCTTACCTTGGAAATCCAGTCCACGAGTGGCAGGATCATAATAGCGATAGTATTTCACAGATAACCCAGCCAGAGTGAAAACTTTCGGGTGGTTCCCCCAGGTTGGTTTAGGTATATATATTGTGTGCTGCACCGCATGGTTGAGAAATTGACAATAAGCTTTATCATAAAACCACCCACTTATACCTGCAAAGACAAGGAAATCATCTCAGGTGAAAAATGCACTTTACCTGATGATAATGCCTTGCCAAAAATTCACCCCCGACTCTTAGTGAGCCAGTGCCTGACAAGCATTGCACTGTTGTGACCCTATTCTCGAGAATAGCAGGGCTATTCTCAGGGAAATCAAGAAAGAAAAAGTCAAGCACAATAGACCACCAATAAGATGTTGAACATAAGAAGATTAATCACAGGTATTATGTCACTGTCAATCATTTATTACATTAATTTTCTACCTGTCAGCACCAAAAATAAGCTTGGCACTCAATTTGTTGAATTCTGCCAATCCAACAATTGGAAGATATTCCTTAACACGTGTCCTGAAAACCAGACTAGATAAGTCAATAAATTTCATATTACTGTAGGCATTTAATGTTACTTTCCATCATATCATCACTAACAAACCTGTCATTTATAAGCTGCTGCTCAGCCCATCTCACAACATTCAGAACAAGAGGTTTTCCTTCCTGTACGCATATAGAGCCAAACAAGAAAACACTCCAAAGATTAATGGTTTTTCAGGCCAGAAGGATTAATGAATTGACAGTATCTGTGATTGTTTGTTTATAATGCATAGCAGGGTAAATACTGACAGCCACTGCTATTGCTATGAAAATCATAAAGGAAAATACTAGTCAGTGAGTACTGAAGAATCTGTCTCTAACACTAGGTATGAGCACTGGGCAAGTGGCCCAGTGGTAAGGAAATTGGGTGGGTGGGCACATTTAGTTTCAGGTGTGGGGTTCGATTCACATGCTATGCAAAGAGGCAAAGTAAAAGTCTAAGGGAGAGAGAGAGAAGAGTTCAAGGAGGATAGGCTGGAAAAAAAACACTAGGTGTGAGAGGATGCTCGTCTTCTATAGGCCGGCATTGCAGTATGGGCACGTATCTTCTCAGTAGCAGAAGTTCAGTAAAATATCAACTCAAACAGTGATATCAAGTTTATATGAAAAGTTACCTCTGTACGATAAGCGCCAACACCCAAATTCAACTTTACAGGACTTGGATCTTTGTTGAACGCAACAGTCACCTATTCATTATATAATAGAATAAATCATCAGACAGAGAGCAAAAATTACAGCCTTCAAACAGCATTTGCAATGACACACATTAGCTGACTAAAAAAGTTTTACGTTAGTCATGATTCAGAAGGAATTACGTGGTGAGTGAAACAACTATAAAGGAATTTCAATACTCCCCACTCCACAAATCACATATGAAGCTCTTTCAGCTACCACCATATAGATAATTCCATCTTCACAATAAAACACCCTTCAGCCAAACATAGAATATCTGTCTCCTTTCCAAAAACTCTACCACCAGACAGAGTCTCTCTAGAACTCCACCGAGTGACAATTACCGTAAGCAATGGCCATTTAGAAAGCAAAACAGTCCAATACAGCACGACTGATGCACTCCGACTTTGACAACAGGCTCAACAGTTTGAACCAGAAAATAAGGAATAACTAGTAAGAGGACGAGCTTTAAGGATGATCAAGTTAATACACAACAACCATAGCTCCTTCAACAAAACGATGTGCTCTCCTCATCAAATAGCAAAATCGAAAAGACTTTTGGTTAACTGTCCAATTTCAACCTTCGCCTTTTTTTCCCCAGTTCAACAACAAAAATGTGATAGCCATTTCTATTTCCAACATATCTGAGCAACAGATCAGAGGAACGCATTCGCACAAAACATTATTAGGCCAATATTATTCCTTAACTTAGATAACGACGAACAGGAGTTCCACAACAAGTTCCTGAAGTCGTACACGACGACAACTGGACAACACATAGGTCGGAGGTACTTCAGCAAGCCCGTATATATCATCGTCTCCGAAGAAGAAGAGCGAGTAATCAAAACGGATAACAACCTATTCTCCGTCTGCATCTTCTTTGCTTTTCCATCAAGCAAAACCTGATCGCTGAACTCACACGGACTAACGAACATTCTCGCTAAGCTCTACACAAGAGGGGGATCGATCGCCGACATATGAAAGGAAAAAAGAAATTCACAAGAGAAAGAAAGAGAGAGAGAGTTTACGCCGAGAATAGGATCTTCAGGAGCGCGAGAGACGTGGCTGAAGACGGAGTCGCCGCCGGCGAGGGAGTACGAGGAAGCGAGGGAGCGAGAGATGACGTCGGCGCCGCCGCGAGAGCCGGCCTCAGAGGGGGAGATCAAATGGCGAGCGAGCGCGCTCAGCCTGCGATCGCTCGGAGAAGGAGAGAGGGAGGAGTCGCGTGGGTTCATTCTCGGGGAGGTTTGATCGGTGCTGCTAGTGCTTGGGCGGTCGACCGGGCAGAGGACGTGGAGTGTTGGCGTGTTTAAAAAGGAAGTTGCGCGGCGACCGATGGAAGCCCCAGCTTGCGTCGGCGATCACAGGTGGGACCCACCTTGAGCACGCATCCCAAGTCAGTTAGAGCTTAACCCATTCGGTCAGAAGTGGTCCAAATCTCAACGAGATTACATTGCTACTTCATTCCAAGCTGAATTATGACGTAATATAAATCCGGTAGAAACCAAGTAGCTTGAGCCTTGAGGTCTGTTCCGCAACAATTCGATTTTCGAGAACAGTTTCCGAATAAAAATTATCTTTTCTGATTCTATTTTCAGAAACGAAAGCGAAAAGTCAACTTAACGTTGCGTAAATCAAATACCGTCGCGTAAATCAAATACCGTCAAGCTCAGAGATCGAATCAAGCTATTTTTTTTCTTTTTTTGTTTAAATCTTTTCTCGAGAACAATTCTTATTCTCGAGAATAGAAATATTGAATGAAATGACGTTACCAGATAAATTTCTATTCTTTTTTTGTTCTTGACTTTCGATAACTTGAAAAATCGAAATTTTAGGAACAAAGAAAATGAGAGAAGGAGCAGCACTGTAGAGTCCAATTAAGGTAAATATTTCAATGTTCTATCCTTCTCCTCAGACCAATTACAACAAATGGGACAAAGGATAAGTTTCTCGATAAAACATTTATAAAATGCGAAACTCGGCACAAGAATCCAGATGAAGCGATTGGACGGGACGTGTCCCCGGGCCTTTGGCTGTTCTTGGGGACCATACGTAGAAACAAATCTTCCATGGCCAATCTCTCATCTCCGCATGAATTTCAACAACACGATCATCGTCTGATTCCCCCTGTTTTTAGCAAGAAAGCTGGAGTTTCTTGGAGCGCGCGTAAAAGACCAGAAGAGGCAGGGGCAAGAACTCTCGTTTGGGCCCTGGCTTCCTCGTACTGATTTCATGTGCTCAAACGAACGAATGTCTCCCGAGAACTAGGAACCTCTCCCCCAACTGCAGTTTCGCCTTTTAGGGGCGGCTCCGGTGGCCGCCGATGACGCGAAGGATCTGGACAACGTATTGCATTTCAAGAATTAGACAGATCAGGAAGTGGTCGATGTGCCGAGCTAATAAGTCTGCGGCTCACGGGGAACCCCATTTCTTCGATCCCGAAACCGAGCGAGAATGAGAGCTCGGGATAGCCTCTATCTTGTGCCGGAGTCTCAGTGAGACTGATTTCCAAAGTTGGTCCTTACCTGGGTTGAATGCATAGACCTTCCACCACCACCACCACCTCTAGTACTGCTTCTGAGCCTGTGCTGTGGAGGATGAGCTTTGCTGCAAAAGTGACCAGTTCATCTAAAGAAGAAAGAATCAATCATCATTAATTGATGTCCGCTGAAATCTCGACGTGATTACACCCTTAAGATACGACAGGAAGCTTTGGCGGGGATTCCTGCTGTACATTTCTGAGCATCCTCTACAAGTTTGCGAATTCTCGACGGGCGTGGGAGTGTTGGGCCAGACCAGAAAGGATTGCCTGAGGCTCCCGATGTCCAGGGTCTGATCGGTCCTCGGTCCAGTACCGACAGCCCAGAGGATTACCGCTAACACGATGACAATGATCTGCAAAAACATGGAGAGGGAAGGAGTGAGTTCTAGCGCCAAATGCTCTCACTTTCAGATGCACTAGAGTTACAGATGGTAGCTGGAACACAGTTCCCAGAAACAATCGACATACTCCGAAGTTTAAACCACTTTTTTTGACACTTTGCTAACAAAGATAGCTGATGAATATCGTAGGAAATAGCGAAAAAATTAGCTTCAGCAAGAAATTAGGTCCAGAAGGAGTTGACAGGACAATGGAGGAGAAGGAGAACTCGATTTTTGAGCAAGATTTTCTATGTAAAGCACACAGAACAGACTTGGCGTACATGGTCAAGAATGCGATATGAACACACGCTCATTCACATGAAAGAACAAGAAAAGAACAGATTTTCTGGTAGTCACTTGCTGTTCTTCGGGTCGCAAAAGTTAACAGTAATGATCTCAATGCAGTAAAGATTAAACTGGAGATGATTTTCTACTTCTGTTTGATATTGTCAAAGATTCATTCCTTTCTAAATTCACTGTAGACCTTTTCTTTCGAAACTAAGAAATGATTAAGAGCATTTCATTCATTCTATTCATAGAAGAATCAGTTACCTGTAGCATCAACGTCAGGAGTACAATCAGGCGACACATTTTTACGTGGAAGACCACAAAAATCTTGAAACTCACATGGTCCTCCTCAATATACTCCAAAATTAGCTGTGTATAAAGCCAAAGAAAAAAGAGGAGGTATCAAAGAGGAGCAACGCCCATCGATCGAAAGCAAAACACATTTCAGTGAGATGTGGAAGCTCATGGCTGCGACTCCACGATGAAACTGTGAGAACTAGAATCAAGAAACGGCTTCAAGATGCCATTAGACTTTCAGTCTACAGAATGGCCTAACTTTTTGAACTTCAAAGAGTCAAGGCTGTCAAGAACGGACTGTCGGTTTCTGGGCTTATCATCAAGAATTTATTTTCATTTACCAAATCCAACTAGTCATTTTACGTGTGAATAATGAAAGCGGAGTGAGGATATCTTACATTATCCTAAAGGTGAAATTAGCCTCATGGATCATGAGAAATATAATCTGTCCTCAACCAAGAATATGCAGAACACAGGGTGGTCATGTAGGATCATGTCACCTAATTAACAGTTTTTAATGCCACAAATGTTTTAAGTTTTTCCTTTCCAGCGGACATTCCTGCCGATGTTTGCTTCCACCAAGTCCAAAATCATAACATGTCCAACAAGATTTCCATCATCTCAGAGATAAGGCATGAAAAGAGCTATTGACAAGGTACTAGTAAAAACAAGCTGAACCACGAAAAGTTTTGAGAGAGCATACCTTTGCCCAATTCATCTTGAAGAATATCAAGACCAGAACTGTCGCTTCAAGAGAAAGAAGGGATAACAAAGTGATAATGTACTGAATTACTGGTTGAGGATTATCATGAGCGAACTACAGAAAACATCAAATACACAAGACACTTGACAGAAGCTCAGGTTCTCTTGAAAGCCAATAAGAATAATGAATTGACCAACTTTGACAGAAAGTATTAGAGCCTCAATGAAAGTAACTTCATGAAGGAGAGAGTAATGATTGGGAAGGATACGATGCACAAAGAAGAATTGCCAATACAATTAGCAACCGCGTGGCCGAAAACCGTGCTCAAGCAGACGGCGATACCGACGCCTAAACATGTGTATATAAACCTGTTAGAAGGAAGAACAATACTTATTGTACAATTCCATAGCATCAAACGAAAGAACGTTACACAAGAATGAAGCAATGTTCCGCTTCTCAGAGTGGGCATCATGTTATCAAGAAAATGAACTTGATGAGACATCTGAGATATATTTTCGCGTCTAAATTTTCTTCTGGCACTTCAACCAATGCCTTTGGTACTAGGAAAAATGAGGACTGCTCTCCAATTTGGCGGCGTTCGGAGCTTTTACAAAGAGATGCTAAAAGATTATGCACAGAATTCAGATATCATCTAACATACTGCCTTATGAAGGCCTGGAAACTATGGTGTTAGCCCAACCACTGTAATAAAGATACAGACTGAAATTGAATAAGACTCTCATTGCCCAAGTCAACCATTTCGATGATTGCGAAAACAAGAAGAAAATTTAACTGGATAATTGGAACCTTCAAAGGGAAAACAATACCATCAAGACAAGAAAAAACAACAGATTTTATCGAATTCCAGAAATTGGAAAGAAGGAATTGAACTAGGTCTGACATACTGACTGACATCTGACGATGACAACATATCATAAACAAATCGACGGGCTTCTTTCATTCAAGAACAGAAGCAAACACAGAGTAGCAGAAACTGCAGGCGCTGCTGTATGACAAGCTCTGCAGCAAATTTGGTAATTCCTACTTTAGCATTAGAAAAGAAAAACGTCAAGAGGGACACCCACTGAAGATTAAACCGAAATCTTCAAGTTGTATTCGAAAAGGAAAGGTTTTTTTGTTTTTTGCTCTTCTTGTTCTTTCTTTTGCTTACCATGGTCGAGGGAGGTTGGCGACGGTGGGAAGCAGAGCAACACCGTCGTCCCACATCTTCTCAAGCCAGAGGGAGTATATGATCATGCCGACCCCACAGAGGTTCACGATCACATTCATCGCTCTCATCGTGCTGTGGATGCAACACCTGGCACATCCCGCCATAGCCCGCCCGTCACAAACTGTGAAGAAGAAGAAGAAGAAGACGGAGGATGAGATCAGCCCCCGCTTCTATCTTCCCCAAGCACTTCGCCAATATTTATCAGCTATTCCTAGTGCCCACACAAGGGTGGAGCCAGGAGGGAGGAGGGAGAAGCAGAAACAAGAAAATCAATATTGGGGCGGAAGGAGAAGCGGTTGGTAGGTGGCGAGGGATGACGAGGTGGGGGGGTAAGTGAGCAGGTGGGAATCGGCATGCGCGACTTACCAGCTTCTTTCTCCTCCTCCTCCTCCTCGTCGTCTTCATAAAAATGGAAAGAAGAATCCGGCAAGATCACCATCGCGACTGACAAAATAGTGCGATGAATTCCCTTGTCCGGGTCTGCATGTCGAAGAAAGATACTCGCGTTTCGCTTCCCCCTCAAGGAATTACCTATCCATCAAGAGCGATGCCACCTGTCAAAAATAATGCGGAGAGAGACAGAGACCCACCACCTAATAATAGACGTGTTAAAATGTCATCTATTAATCCATGTGCGATGAAATAAGATGGTATGTTACATCAGCAAGTTATATTCGGTACATGAGTAGCAAATAGGTTTAGAATGATTAAGTCTACCATAAAATAGGTGTTAAACAGATTTATAACTTACTTAGATCAAATTCAGCCTATTACTATCTCTTCATTCTCTTTCACCATTACTCAATCTTGCCCTCACTCACATCGCACTCGTACCTCAATTTAAATATTGAAGTATTTTAACAATATGCACAAAATCGGGTATGGGTTACTGAATTTGCATTGCATGAAAAATAGATTAAAATTGATTACATGAATCTATTTAGATCAAACCCATCCATTTGATCGGTCTACTTCACAATTAGAGTCCCAGGGGATGAAACATTAGGTTGCATGTCCCGGTCAAGAAGAAGACTTCTTTTTCCAACCAAGTGAGTCTTCTCGTCCATTTAGTGTTTGTTTTTGTGTGGAAAAAGGATCGGTTATCTTGTTCTTTTGGGACTTAAAGATGCTTGGCGTTGAATTTATTGTCATTGTGCTTGTCATTGAATTTTCGAGATGGATTGTGAAGTGGTGGTCAATCGGGTTCTGAAAAAGACGCACGTGTCTTGGGATATGGATTGTTACAGATCCGCAAATAGAGTAGCGGATTAGATCGCAAAATCTCTTTTTTCCGACAATCTGTCTTTTTCGTGATTACTTAAGCCTCCCCAAGCTCTTTGAGATCTTTTAAGTTTAGATGCCCCTCTTATGGGTTTTTTGTGTAAGAACTCGTAAATGGGAGGTATCTTTTAGACCCAAAAAAAAAAAAAAACCGAGGTACTATGGGAATTGGAACAGCTCCATCGATTGAATTACTCTCAATTGTGATTCTTTCATGGCTTATAATCCTTTGTATCAATATATTTTCGCAGGAAAAAGGTTTCACGCTAAAGAAAGTTGCTTGAACATAAACAAGTGTATGCCAACAACAACAATAGCAGCAATAGCAAAACAACAATAATAACATAGCCCCTCCAACGATTTCATATCCACCAACAATGAAAACCACTTCCCCGAAACCCTAAACCATCCACCCACCCACTGCTTTGCCCTCCCCTCCCCGGTGCCGGCGGTGCTTGCCATGCCGTCGCCAATTGCCAGCCGTGACCCATTGACTAGGTAGGCCCTCAGCTTGACCCGGATCTGGCCAAGCTCCGCTGCCATTGAGCTTGACATAAACGAGCTATCGAGCTCGACGCAATCAGGTCGAGCTTTGGTCGAGCTTGAACATGGTCGTGTGTGTGCACCCGTCGACGGCGGCGCATCGTCGATAGTGGCTAAACGGGTTTGTCTAATGCTTTCATGTTGTATAAGAATGTGGAAAGATAAGATCATCCCGATTTTCTTATACAAATGAAAAGTAAGTGACACGACGCGTTATCCCATGATATGTCAAACCAATTCTTAAAGCATAAGTAAATGTAAGAGAAAGGCAATCGACGTGCCCTCCACCACAGATTCTCAAAGACTTAATTTTCAATTATTGCCAAGATGAATGGACATCGTTGGATGTGACTCGGGTCAACATTTCAGCCAACCTGCTCGATTGTTTTGTCAAACGCTTTCATCATGTATGAGAATGCCGAAAGAGAAATTCATCACGATTCTCTCATACAAACGTAAGAAAACAGGTAAATGATGTCGCCCACCACCGGGGACACTTCAAAGACACAATTCACAATTATTGCCGGGATGGATGGAGGGATGGATGGATGGATGTCGCTGGATGTGACTCGGATCAACATTTCAGCCACAACAGCGGGGGTGGGAGCCGAGCCATCGCAATCTCGTTCGTCGGAACGTGAAGCTTTTAAAGAAAAACATTATCGAAACGATTTTCACATTCTCTTTCTTTGGTCCAATGAAATCAGAGCGTCGTCGTTATCGGGAGAATCGGGGCTTATACCGGCGGCACGTGTCCATCATCAAATGACAATTACTCCTCGCCTTAGAACGCGCTGTCGTACGAGGATGGCTCATGCAACCTGCTGCAGCTATAATTTCTTCGACAAATAATGCCCAAACATCCCACGATCACTTTGCAAAATGAACTTACAAGATAATAGACAATGCAATTGTACTGCTGTTACTCAAGACGTTCAATATTACTTTGTTTCCTCCCTCTGTTTGATTATCAAGACAAGATGTCGGCGGCGGAGGCGGCATAGCACGACCCCATGTCGGGACGCACACGATCCAAACCGATCTGCGTTCAAGAACCCTGTCGGGAGAACAATCAAACCCATCAGCTCATCAGTTAAACCGAACATGACTAGCTTAAAACACCACAACCGAAAGGGAACATAGCACGTCTGTTGTCACCTCCGCAAACCTAAAAGAGAATCAATGAGAAAAAACACAAACAGGGCAGGAACAACCAACCCAGTCCACATCAATCCTATCCATAAATCCATGTGTCCTTCCCCGCTGATGAGCCACCGTCACAGCCGAAGGGGGCCCTGCCGTATCCTAACCGTCGAACATTGAATGGTATACTCCACCTGCATTATTGTGCCCATAGACCACAATTCACATTGTAAAGGCCGCGGATTTCCCTCCTGTGTTTCTACCTGTTCAAGTCTCTTATGTAACAGCAGATACAAAAGATAAATCGATATGAGAATGAAAAATAGAGATGCTAATCCTAAAATTATCAGAACTCATGATAAATCGATATGAGAACGGAAAATAGAGATGATTTTTCAAAATTTCCCCCCTATAATACTATCATTATTGCTATTATCACGTACCATCCTCTTTAATTTGGTGCTGTATATAGATATGATAATTTTTAGCTTCAACAGTTACATTTCACCTAATGCTTTCATCTTGCATGAGAAAATGCCGAAAGACAAATCACGATTTTCTCGGGAAAAAATTCAAATAAGGGCCGATGCGAGATGCAGATCCATATTCTCATAAAAGGGCTTAGTGCGGATCTCATTTCAAATAAATGCCCGAAATGACCATTTAATTTCAAATAAGGTACTCAAGTAGCTATTTGGTCTCAAGTAAGAGTTTGAGTTCATCGGCCGGCCAAATCTTCGTCGGCCAATAAGTACATGTTTAGGGTGCGTTTGGTTCAGCTTTCTCAAGGAGCTTTGGGCCTCCAAAGCCCCTTGGAAAAATGCTGGGTTATTTAACAAGTCTTTTCAAGGGGCATTAGATTAAATGCCAGCCTTGGGAAGGATGAAAATCCAATGCTGGTAGGGATCAACATTGAGCTTTTGGCATTTTCAGAATGTTGAAGGACACATTGATGAAAATTAGTCAATTACCTATTTTGCCATCAAAACATTACTGAAAATCCATTTTTATCCCTCCTTTGATACTAAAACTCTCATTATTGTTCATGGAAACCCTAGTAACTGTTCACATGGGGCTGGTGGAGAGCTGGCCAGGAGCCGATGAAGGCCGACGAGATCTAAAGAGCCAACCAAGAAGACTCTCTATGGCTGGCCAACGGCCATGGAAGTCTGCTAGATCTAGATAGAAACACGGGTGGAGAAGGAAGAAGAGAAAAAAGTGAAAAGACACAAGAAAAAAAAGAGTCTCTGAACGAATATGCCCTGATTGTGCTACTGAAATAAACATGTGCTCACTAGCCCGGGAAGATTTGACTGGCTCGCGAGCTTAAGCCTTTATTTGATACTTAATGGACACTTTCTATCATTATTTGAGATAACATTCACTTCTAAACTTCTTTTGAGAAAACACATTCATTTTGGATCCTTATTTGGAATTAGGGTAAATAACACATATGGTTCTTGAACATTGACGCAATATGCAATGTGATTTCTAAACTTTAAATTTGTTCAATATGATCCATTAACTTTAGTCCAATATGCAATGTCGTCCCTGAATTTTTAATTTATCCAATATAATTCATGATTTTTTTTATACATGTTTAATTTAGTCATTATACTATTTATAATGTGTAATGTTATCCTTCTATTAATTCAATTTCAAGAACAATATTGAATATTTTCATAGAGTTTAGGGATTAAACTGAACAGATACCAAAAGTCTATGGACCACATTAAATAAATGTTCAAGGCGACTACATTTCATATTAGGCTAAAATTTAAAAATCACATTGAATAAATTTGAAATTCAAAAATCACATTATATATTGACCAAAAATCGGGACCATGTATATCATTATCCCCGTAATTTTTCCCTTTTCTTTGTATAAATAAATAATCAGTGATCCCATGCACGTGTCAAACAATTCCTAGAGCTCATGTAAATGTAAAAAGAAGGCAATTTACGTGCCCACCGCCTGAGACTCTCAAAGACGTAATTTCCAATTATTGCCAAGATGGATGGTTGGATGTGGTTGGACGTGTCGTGGGTCAACATTTCAGCCACTATCGATCAGGTGGGAGTCGAGCCAACGCAACCTTGTCGAAAGTGAAACTTTTACAAAAATATTATCGAAACTTTACATTATCTTTTTCCGGTCCCATGAATCACAGCGCGACCTTTATTAGAAGTTTTGGGGCTTATACTGGAGGGGCGAGTCCATCAAACGACAATTACTCGACGCCTTAAAACGCGTCGTCGTACGAGGACGCCTCGTGCAACCTGCTGCAGCCATAATCTCTTCAAAAAATAATGCCAAATATACTGCAATCAATTTACAAAATGAGCTCACAAGATAATAGACGGATTCTCATTTAACATGCAATTCCAGCGCTCTTACTCAGACGTTCAATATTACTTTATTTCCTTCCCCCTGGTCAGTCATTCATACATAATGTTGGCGGCGCACAACCCCATGTCCGGATGCACGTGACCCAATCGATCTGCTCTTGAAAACCCTATCGGGAGATCAATCAAACCCATCGGCTCATCAGTTAAACCGAATAGGCTTGGCTTAAACACGATAAACAAAGGAAATATAGCATGTACGTCGTTACTTCCGCAACCTTAAAGAGAATCAAAGAAAAAAACACTAACACCGTAGGAACAACCGACCCTATCTACATCAATCCCATTCATAAATTCATGTCCTTCCAAGCTGATGAACCGTCATGACACAGGAAGGGGCCCTGCCTTATCCGTTGAACATGCAATAGTACTCCCACCCATGAACCAATTCATAATGTAAAGGCCGTGGAGTTTACTCCTGTGTTTCTACTAGTTCAAGTTTCCAATGCAACAGCAGATACAAAAGATAACACTAGCTTGGTCAACTGTACTGTTAGGAGCTCATTGAAATGCCGAAAATAAGTTTAAAAAATTAATTCTAAAACCCGGTGGGCACATTGACTCAGTGAGACCTCCATACTTCCCATGTCTTTTAGCATACAGAGACCCAATGCAGTCAAACTAGAAACTACAGAAAAAGGCTGATCGAAGCGCCAAAAAAATGCCGACCTTCAGAGAAAGAGAGCCAGCAGAGGGGACAGACAAATCAAGAAGACAGTGCGGTTAATCCAGCTTAACTCTGTCCATGTCGTTCATCATGCTTTCAAGCTGTCAAAGAAAATATATATAATCATGTAATAATGTCCACCTACGCAGCCAATAATTGTCATGAAGACAATTGTTTACACGTACCTTGACAATCTGGCGCAAGAAATAATCTCCATATCTCTTTCCTGGTTTGGATTCGATAACATGAATCATGTCCTGCATTAACATGAAATATGAGCTCCAAATCTATGGGAAAGAAATCATTGACAGCAAATGTCAACTTGAGAATTCACTGTGGCTAATTGTTGTCAGCCGCAACCTCAATGCAATATAAAAGAACCAACATAATCGATTGTGACATCTCTCTGACCATAAAACACGTACTCATACAACTTCACTGATCACGACAGATGTATAGCGCACTAGGAAAACTACCAATGGCAAAACATTCTGCATAACCCTTTCCTCTTCTTAGAAGACATTTGTATCTGGTGATTGGGCAAAAGCATCCAAAATCTAATATGCTTTGAATTGTAACTCTAATGTCACTCTCTAAGAAGGATAATTTTGCATCACATTGCTATGCTAAGAAATTTTAACAGTTTCTGCAATGAAGCAGAAAGGACTATCATATTATTTATTTCAATACATACATTTCTTGGGGGTAGGATTAAATAAAAAAGCCTGTATGCTGATTAGGAGGCGAACAAGACAACAGAAAGCAGTCAGGCTTACATCATCTACAAAGAAATCGATATCGGCATTTGAGATGATCTTTCCATCTGCATCAACAGCATGAGTCTTGTGCTTATATGTCAACAATATAGTTCTGCAACAGACAAGCAACCCATAGATAAGCAGTGACGACTACATAGGACAAAGCAAAAACAAGATTTATCTTACTCCTTACCGTAGAGTGGGTTCATCCACTTCCATATAATTTGCAAGCTTGGCAAGTGAGATTGTTGAATACACTTTCAAGAAAGTCCTGACACCTGATAGTAATTGCTGCTGCTTCACTTCATAAAGGAACAGCTTTAACTGAAGCCTATAAGCATCCTGGAATAATTGGTGGATGGTGCATCAGGTGTCTAGCAAGTTACCAGTCATGTCAAAAAACGGACAAGAGATTGCACAGAACGATGCCTTCAAGACAAAACACGCATGAAAAGAAAATCTGTTTTTCCCAGCACGAGTAGCAGCGCACTATGACCAGAGGCATACCTATACACGCTCACATGTTGCCTTGCACAATACACACTACATGGGAGAATAGAGATTCTAATGCCATCATTGGACAAGCAGCAATATATCCCAACCAGCTGAATACCAACATCACATTCACAAGTAAGTACACTCGAGCGCCACCCAAAAAAAATAATAAAATAATAAAATAATAAAAGACAACCATATTCGATCCATGAAATCAAGCCTCGTATTAACTTTGTGAATGCCCCAGATAGACAAAACAAATATCAGTCAAACAATTCTTTAGCAAGATGAAAAGCACTATACGCATCACAGAAAGCTCCAAATAACCACTGAATTTCATTTCCCAAGAGATGAAAATAGGAATTACATACTTGATTGTAGTTTACAGGAGGCTCCTCAAAGCTTGGAGCTGAGGGTGTGATGAACTTAGGACAGGCATATGAGAAGAGCTCATCATAGATGACGAAAGCCTCCTCATCGTATCTCTGCATTCTGAGCATTTTTTCACCATATTTCTCTCGCAACTGAGAGTTCACAGTCTCATCAACAAGCTTCACTTGGGGACAAAGTGAGATACAAAGAGCCAGCAAGGCATACATCTGCTCGTTCTTCTTGAGTATCTGCTCATACTGTGGAGACTTCTGATGGTATTGCTTTGTCTTATAGATGTATAAGAGAATTTTATTGAACTCTCGAATTGCATCTACATACCTATTAAAAATTGTCAAGAATTTGGCTCAAAAGGGAGAGATTGCTAAGCTAGCAAACAAAACCAAAGATCACAAGAGAAATTTACCTCCGCAGCATAAGGTTCGCAAACCCATAGTGATAAATAGTGGTAATGTGGCTTCCGATAACACTAGTGTAAACACCTTGTTGGCTAATGTCAATTGGGAGTAAACACTTCAAGCCAGTCTGATAATCACCTAAAAGACAATGAACTCGTAGCAATCCCACCATGCTGAAATAGCCAAGCACCTTCAACACATTGCTCCCACCATTGTAATCATACCCATCAGTGGCAGTGAATTGTTCAAGGCCTTCCTTTTCCTGATCCAAGATCTGAATGATCATGGACTTCTCCACAAGTGCTTGCAAGAAATTGAGCACACCATACACATTCCAAGCCTGCAAATAAATACTATATTACTAACACTACTAATAAACAGGAAACAGGAGCATTTAATAAATCTGCAGAAACAAAGGCATACTATGAGTACATGAGCTTGAATTTGAACGTATGTCTTTCAATTGACTTAAGGATAAACTCTCCATAGACATATTCTAAACTTGAGAATAGGCTTCATGGAGTTGGAACTTCATTATCACAATTCACAACAGAAACCAGAGTTTTTAAACACAGCTCTGGTCTTTAGAACAGATCACGCTAGCAGTTCACAGGTCACCCCCTAGGTTGAGTTGCAAGGTCATTAGATGCTGACTTCATCTACTTGTTCATATATTAAAAGAAAAAAATCCTAGCGTATCCGCTATTGTTGTCTAGTTCAGCAGGTTAAAGACACACTAGCCATAATTGTGAGGCGCAGGTCTTTGAGTCACATCCATCAAGCTCCTCATTTGTTATTAAGAATGACCAGATCTAAGCTTTAAGTAAATGTCTCATACAAACAAGCAACAGATAAGACTTTAGCTTTGTGGTTGGAGCTCCAAATGTTGTAAACTGGAAAGCATTGAATCCCATCTTTTGAAAGCTGATAACTTTTCTTTTAAAAGCAAGTCTATATGAACCAGTCCACTTGGATTTTTCCCTGTTGATCCAACGGTATGACCAGGTCAACTGGGTTTGACAGCTTTTTATCTAAACAATTTATTTGCAAAAACAGCAAGTTCAAGTGACTGGTATAGTCCAGTTTTAGAACACTGCAGAGAACATGCAAATTAGGAGAGAAAAGTACTGAGATTCCTAATGTTCCCAATTACAATTACCTGATCATACTGCTTCAATAGTGCAATCTCCTGCTCAGTCTTGTTCTTCATCTTCGCCCTATACTGACAAAAGCTCTGAAACTGGTAAACAAACTCGTCCACCATGTCCCACAACCACTGATTTGGCAACTGCATATTCACCACTCCATGCAAGACTACCTGATATATGAAACCAAAAAAAACAAACAAAAAAAAAATCCCAAAACTGTCATTCCTCTGGTTCAGCTTCAATGATAACAAAGATACCCACAGCAAATAAATACGCGTCCTCTTAACAAAGGACAACAATCTCCCATCTTTCGCATATGGATGAAAAGAAACTTTGACTGGGACAAAATTATGCTTTCAAGGGTCCAACATAAATACGAGCAGAATGTGTCTTCATAAGTACTCGTAAGCTGCACCCCAAGTGCCTAACTACTTCAAAGAGCAAAAGCCCACCTAAAAGAACCTCTAAACTACCAGATGTAAAACATGTGCCAACATAATCTCCAAAGATGAAACTTTCGGAGCAATTGATAGTGCCACTCAGTTTAAAAAGTTAAGGTAATGCAATACATACACTAATGTGCATATATTATACAAGAATACATCGCCCCGTTCCTTACTATTAACCTTTTGAAGCGATAGACTGCGCACTTGATCAAACATCTCTAGCTACAGAAACAATAACTCTGAGGCCACTCGTACCTGAAAGAGACTACAATAATTATCCCACGAATCAATCCGCTGCTTCAGCGTCGGCGAGAGCCTCGCGTACAGATGCCGGAACCACATCTCACGGTAAAGCAAGCAGAAGACGTGGTCGTTGTCAACGTGGTGCGAGACCGCGTCGACGGAAGGCCAGGGAGTGTCCTTGAAGAGCCGGTCGGACAAGGTCTGGAAGGAGGTCTCGTACATCTGATGGATCTCGTACACGTTCTTCTCGCGGATGTGGCGGTAGAGGTGGACGACGAAGGACTTGACGGAGTCGGGCACGAAATTCGGGTCGTACCCGAGGTCCGACTGCGGTTGCGCCTGGGGCTGCCGGTGCGCATCGTCGAAGTTGCCGGGAGTCTCGTCGTATTCGTAGGTGGCGGCCATTGTTGTCGGTGAAATAAGTAAACGACTCAAGTCCCTGCCGACGGCGATTGTCACCGGGACTACAAGCGATCAGAGGGTAGAGAGAGAGAGAGAGAGAGAGCGCGCGAGCTTACCAGTTAACAATGAGACGAGCTTCAGCTGCGAGAGCGAGAGACAGAGCCGAGTCGGGATCAGAGAGAGAGAGAGAGAGAGTAGGGTTTAGGGAGGGAGGAACCGGAGATGGAGATGGAGATGGAGATTTGGGCTCCTTTCTTGGACAAATAAAGCCCAATTTGAAAAATGGTACAGGTAACCCACGCTTCTGTCCATAACCCGGCCCCGAACTCCATCGAGTCATAGGAGGGAATATAGGTATAAAAATAGCTCCAAATAGATCTTGGATTGAGTATTTATCGAGTTGAGTACGAGTCGCTAAATTTTTATTGCACCGAGATGAAAAAATTGCTCAAAAAGTTCTAAACATATTACATTTTAGCCAATTCAATCATAAACTTTTTAATTATTTCAATTAAATCATAAAACTTTTGACAATTTGTCAATTTCGTCCTTCCGGATAATTTTGTTAGGAAATTGCCGACGCGAATACCGCCCGTCTCCATGGCGCGATTGAAGTTAACGTGAAAATTTCTTTTAGAACTTTTTCAATTTTTTTTATTGTTAAGGGCCAAGTAGGGGCCACCAATCAAGGCACGGCAACCCTTGCCGGCTACTAGGTGAGGACCTGCGATCCCTCACCGGCCACGAGGAAGGGCCGCGAAGCCCCCGCTAGCAGGTGACGAGGCTCAACGTGCGAGGGCAACAAGCCTTGCCGATTGTGGGCAAGGGTCACGCCTAGCTATGAGCGAGGACCACCAGCCCTCCCCTGGGATCGGCAAGGGCTCACAAGTCCTCAACCAATAGTCGATGGGATTGTGGGGCCTCAACTATTGGCCCCCTTCCAACCCTTAACAATAAAGGAAAAAATAAGAAAAAAAATTTAAAGAAGTTTCATATCAACGTCAACAGTGCCATGTGGGATATGATAGTAATTTCCGACTAAAATTGGTCCGAATAACTAAATTATCAAATTGTTAAAAGATTATAATTAAATTAACACAATTTCAAAGTTGAAGACTGAATTGGTCAAAATGCAATTTTAAAACTTTTTAAACAATTTTCTCCTTGCTCCAAAAAGAAAAAACAATTTTCTCCACATAAATAGAATAATTTAGATCGGATCATTTTCGATCTAACCACCCGAATTTGACCTAATCCACCTGTTTAGCGGCAAAATATTTGCAACGTAACGTCACTAAAACCTCCTTGGGTCGGCCTATACGCGCGACACATCACGCCAGTAACTACTTTGTTCTTAAATTTCTTCAATTTACTCGTGCAACTTCCGCTCAATCTGTCGGAACGAGTACTACCTATTTCCTGTTGTATTCATACGAACCCGACATTGTATTTCTCAACAGTGGAGCGTGCCCGTTTGGTGTGTGAGCGGATAAGATCTTGCATCTCTAGATGACATTACTCTGTGGATTTGAACAAAAACTTCTGCGAGCTAGTATAGACGAAATCGATTGGACTGTCAAGTGAGTCTGGGAATAGCTACCCGTACAGAATCAGAGTCATCTCCTTCCTTTAGGAAAAGGGCCAAACTCAAATTAGGCTGCTTTGATTCTGCAGAATCCAAAGTCTTGCTCTTCTTGAGCTTGGCAGGTGCATTCTAAAAACAGAGCAAACCACGTCCAGAGACTGACGCAAGGTCATAAACTACACAGCGTTTCATTTCTATCTGTCCCTAAAAAAACTCTTAACATGAATTAAGTGCAGAAGCCATCAGCAAAAAAGTGCTTCCTTTACTGCTTTACCGTGTGGGTAGACTATTTCCAAATGAGAGGGCAAAAAATCGTTCATTATTCACAAGCTATGAGGATTACCCAGGGTGTAGGTCAGAGCCAGACGTCAGAGACGAGACCTCAGTTGGCCGAAGATTGCCGAAACTTATGTAATCTAAGACACGTCGTTCATCAGTTGCAATTTCTTTCAGCAAGATGATGCTCTGCAGTGGTCCGGGATAACATGCAAATGCTATCGAGTCTCAATCTAGGCAACTCTTCTTTCCGAAGTCACACTCTTTGCCCGTTGAAGCCAGTGAGATTTGGTTGAGGCACTTCCATGTAGCTTTCCGGCTCATCCTCTTCATCGGAGGACAAGAGGGATGATCCCATCCATGTTTTGAACCCTTCATTGACACGTCTTTCCACATCGGGAGTGACTTCCAATGGATTAGCTTCGAGCATTTCGAGACCCAGGGTCCGACTACCATATTCTCCTCCATCGAGGATAACGGCCGCTTTCCTTCTCAGGAAAAAGGCAGTCCCTCCGTATAAGATGACAAGCCCCCAAGTTGATATTTCATAGCACCAAAACAAGGGCACCGAACAGCTGCTGCCTAATGTGAGGAGGCTTGAACCAAGAAATATCGCAAGAAGGCCAAATACAATAGCAAAGACGACATTGAGAATAGAAAGACACCGGACCCCACCTGCATATTAATTAAGAACGTTAAAAATAGTGCACACTAAGGGAAATTTTTTCTCTTTTAGATTCCACACACCATGCAGGATCAATTCAAGTTGACAAAAAAGTTTTCTGGAGTCCCAAACAACAAACAGAGAAAACTTGCAGCGACACAACCAACAAAAGCAATTGCAAATAGTTGTTATGTTCTCAATTAGCAGAAGCTGGTGGAACAATGTGTCCACAAGATTGAAGAAATAGCACTTACCCCTCCTCGAAGCACAGTAATTATTCTCGACCACTTTCAAGCACGCATGCCTTGTTGGAGCAGAGTAAGCGATGATGATTCCTGCGGAATACTTAAAACCATCAGATACTGAAAATGATCGTATCATATGCATCTTGATAATTATATTTGTATTATAATGAAGAAAAAAATTGGGATGTCTAGCAAGAAGGCACAACACTGTAGATCTCAAAATAGAGAGCAGACTTGCAACGCACCGATTGGCCAATGCATAGTTATAATCAATCTACTCAAAATCACATTTCCATTCACAATTACGCATATTTAGCTCCAGTTCTATGAGGATATAACCATCCAGATGGTCAAAGGGCTGCGAAAGAATCGAACTATCTATCAATAATGGGTGAGTGTGATCATTGTTCCTTTGTGAAAGCTCCCTGGCCGAGAGGTGCATTAGCAACGATAACCAACTAGAGAAATACTCCAGCTCCACACTCCATTCGATATTTCAAAGGACCATGGAAGACTCAGGCGAAACAAATGAGGCAAGACCACTGTGCAAAGTTTCAACTTCAACTTGTTCTTTTTCTTAAGAAGGCTCGCTGCACCAGAATGCAACGTAGTCCCACTAGAATTTACAGCCATTTTCTGATTTAGCCAATTTCTCATATAGAATATTTCCAACGGCTATGGACACTCGTCCACGACTTTCATGTCCACCACAACATTCTACTTCTTCTTCAATTATTTCACAGAAGCTCGTCCATGACTTCCATTTCCACCATAACATTCCACTTCTTCCTCGATTATTTTCCGCCTGGGTTCTCCGTGGTAAAACATGTTTCAAATTCTAATCGACATTACCCTTCCAAAGACCTCTCATAAGACCCTTCGCACATTAAACCTAAAGTTAAGACAAGGGCACATAACTAGGTAACGGCTCATTTCTTCGGTTTTCTTTCTCTTTCTTGACAGCCACTAACTTTTGCAACTACTTCGAGGATAACAACATTCCACAGAACCGAAGCACAGAAGGCTTGCTCAAGCTCACCTGCAACAAGGTAAACAGCGGAAACCGCGAAAATGATCATTGAAGGAACGAACACGACCATCCAATAATAATCAACCGTCTGCGCATCTGTCAAGTAGAACGCGCCCGGGAACGACTCGGCGGCCCCGCCTTTCTCGCTGATCGACAGAGGCAATACCCTCCGGTCGCCGCAGAACGGTCTCTTCACGCTATCGTCTCCAGGAAACAGTATGTTCAAGCTAATGATCGTGCACACCAAGATCAGACCGCAAACCGCAGAAATCAGGATCAGCAGAGCAGGCCTTTGGAGCTTGAGCCACGCCTTGTCCTCGTCGCGGAGGCTCTCGTACTCGTGCTTCGGCATGAACGCTTGGCGCAGCGCATCGCCGATTATCGCCATTGGGGTCGCCAACCCGATCGGCGACTTGATTTTGATTGAAGACGCAAGATCCCTCCCAATGCTCAAGCTTTCAAGGATCGATGTTCAGAGATGGAGAGCGGAAGTGAATTTGCTCGTAGTCGAATTCGATCGATGATCTGGAAGACTAGTTGCAATATCGGATTGAATTGAGGAAAAGTGCGAGCCCTAATTTTCGAATCGTTAATTTGGGGCCCAACGAGAGAGCTCTCGAGCAGTGCATTCAATTTTCGTTATTTTCTTTTCCCTTTTTTTTTTTTGGCCAAAAACGCAGTGCGTTTCAGCCGCGTCTCGCAAAACTTGCGGGGGTTTTCTTCCTCTGCGGTGATGTGCAGAGTTAAGTCCCGACTGGACGACCTGACGTCTTTTGACTCTGATTAATTAGCACCGAATCTCCCTCTTATTTGGCAAAAGAAATTGGTTTTTGAACACGAGATTCTTCATCGTTGTCGGTTTGGCCAGTGCATTATTTTTGAAAGCACAATCACATATAAAGGCAGTTTGTGATTAAAAAAGAACTTTACAAAAAAAATGTGCACCATAAATCAAGTTTAGGGTTGTCAAAATGAGTTGCAAACTCGTACTCTATTATAACACAAACGAGTCATTCTAAACTTAAAGTATGATTAAAAGCTCAAAATAAATTGATTTTAAAGGATTTATTATAAGTAGACTTTCAACCCATTTAATAAATAGTTTACCTTTGATTTTAATTTTGCCTCTATTTTGCAATGTAAGAAAATTCTTTCGCATGGGATATTAGAAGCTAAACAACATTTTGGTCGACATCGAGCCTCTTAATATAATTGTATTTTTTTTTACCAAAAATACTTAATTTTTTTTACATTTAGCATCGTATCTGGACTTGTGTCTTTGGAAAGAAGAAACGATAAGTTATGTCGACACCCTTGACACTATTGAGCAATGGTCACTCAAATAGCATTTTGGTTCACGATGAAAGGTCGACCTATCTGCCCTTTGTGGACGGTGGAGGGTTGACGCGTCTCTTTCCCAACACGACATATTGTTTTTTACTTTAGAAGTTGTTTGAATTACAAAAATAAAAAATTAAGTTGACTTTAGAGGCATTTGTCTATAAATAAGATAATTCTATGACTTTCACTGTAAAAGCTTTTTGCCATGTTAATTTTCATCGATAATTTGAAAAAATCAAACCGGTGTTCATGAAATATGCTTTACGAAGCTAAGTGCCTTGAACACTTTTTTTTTTTTTTGTTTGGGGGGGTGGGGGTGGCGCGGCGGGGGAACTTGAACAAGAAAAAGAACATTTTTCGCACGCACACACAAAAAGCAAAAACAAAAGCAAAATCCCGAAACAAATTTGTCGAAGCGTCGTGTAGCGCCGGCCAATTTGTTTCGACGGAGGTCGGGATCAACCCGTCGCCACCTCCTTGGCTTCACTCGCGATGGCGAGAATCTCGTCGCAGAAGAAGCAGCCCTTTTTCCTTTGCCTGTTCATCCTTCGATCACGAACTTCGTCTTCACCCTTCACTTCTCTCTCTCTCCCATGGCTTCCCTCACCTCCTCTCTCTCTCCCATGGCTTCCCTCACCTCCTCTCCCTCTCAATCCGTCGCCAAGCTCGCCGATCACGCGCTCGATTCCAGTCCTCGCGCCACTCTGCTCAAGCTCTCGGCCCCGCGCGCGGCTCGCGGACGGACGGCAATCGTGAGAAGCTGCCATGGAGCGCAGACTTTGGTTGGTGAGTTATCTTCTTATTGCTCCCGAGTGGTGCTCTGATTCTATGCTGGATCCTCTCCATTCGACCGTAGACTGCTGATTTTGATCGGTGATGTCAATGGGTTTGTAGATAATTGCAGCCAAGCGTCCAATGTGCCGGTGCTGACTTGTTCCGAGGTTAGCTTCATTTTCCGCTCTCAAGCTCGCGAAACACACACACACACTCTCTCTCTCTCTCTCTCTCTCTCTCTCTCTCTCGAGCGCTGCTACTTGATGAAGGAGGGTCAAAGTCAAACTGGTCAAGTTGGAGTAACATCTGTTAGTCTTCGTGATCGAGGAAAGTTGCAGCGATTTGGGCTGATGAATTTGGCTTTGGTGGTGTCTAGGCCGTCGAGAGGCTACAGGCGAAGCGGAGAGGCTGGAGAGGAAAGCAGCAATATCTCGCCATGTACTCAAGCGTTTCCGGCGGGATCGTGACGGATCCGGCGGCTATGGTGATCCCCATGGATGACCATATGGTTCACAGGGGACACGGCGTCTTCGACACCGCCGCGATAGTGGATGGGTAAGTTCGCATTCGCCTCCATAAATTTGAAAGCTCATTCAGAGAAGAACGAGTTCGAATACGAGTGCATTCGGGAATTTGAGGTCGGGCACCATCCTTTTCGACTGCTCCCTGTTTTTTTTTTTTTTTTGATTCATAATTCTCGAGTTGTTCATAATGGCAATCTCCTGTCTTGTAACGATTAACCTGTCAAATGAGTTCAAGGTCCTCATACGAGAAATCATGTTCACTGTTCAGACACTACTCAAGAAAAGTTGATTGAACAGAACACAGTGTCTGAAGTAGCTGGAATTTAGTTCATAGCTAGTTAAACTACTTTGTGTTGTGTTTATGGTTATCGCAGACATCTCTACGAGTTGGACCAGCACCTCGACCGCATTATGAGATCCGCGTCCATGGCCAAGATTAGTCTTCCATTCGATCGAGAAAGCATAAAAGGGATCCTCATTCGAACGGTGAGTGTTTCCGGGTGTAGCAAAGGGTTCCTGAGGTACTGGCTTTCAGCAGGCCCGGGTGATTTCCAACTCTCTCCTTCCGGTTGCGCCGAGCCCGCTTTGTACGCCATCGTAATCCAAGACCAGTTGCCATTTGATTCGACGGGGGTCAAAGTAGTTACTACGTCAGTTCCGATAAAGCCTCCTCAATTCGCCACCATGAAAAGTGTCAATTACCTTCCCAACACGCTGTCGAAGATCGAAGCTGAAGAAAACGGCGCCTATGCTGCCATATGGTTAGACAGCGAAGGATTCGTCGCTGAAGGGCCGAACATGAACGTGGCATTCGTCACAAAGGACAAGGAACTTCTGATGCCGCATTTTGACAAGATCCTCAGCGGGTGCACCGTGAAAAGGGTCCTGTCCCTTGCCGAGGCACTGGTGAACAAGGGTAAACTTCGGGGGATTAAGCTAGGGAACGTGACAATAGAGGAAGGAAAAGCAGCGGACGAGATGATGCTCATCGGCAGTGGAGTTCTTGTCCGCTCCGTCATCCAGTGGGACGAGCAGGCAATCGGCGACGGTAAATATACATATTTTGGTCGTGTGATGCGTTTGACTTGTTTTGGTAGCGTCGCACGGGTCATGCTGACTAGTTGCATTTCAATTCCCTCTTTGATAGGTAAAGAAGGTCCCGTAACCCAGTCTCTCTTGAATGCCATCATTAAGGACATGGAATCAGGACCCTCCACAGTCCGAATTCCCATTCCGTACTGAGCGCCGAGCCGAGACCGCTCCTCTCGTCACTGTCTCGTACGGTTCATGAAGGATCTTGACGTAGATGTCACGGAATGATGACAACAATGTACAGCTCCATACTTCCTTCCGTCGGTCTTGTAAAAGGATATGCTTGTCATCGAAGATAAATTGTTGACTCAAATGTATCATCTCAAAGCGACTTCGGTAGAAATAAAGCTGTGAACTAGCGAGCGTTTTCTGCCATTTTCTCTCTGTTACATCTTCTTACGTGAATAAGCAAGCAAACATTTTAATCTACCCCGGCAATTCTTTCTGGGTTTGACATTGAAATGCGTATCTAATGAATTCATCCACGTTGGATGATCTCCGCCTACTCATCTCCTCTGTTCCTCATTCAATGCGATGCGATTGTTGCTGATTAAAGTTAATTTTCCTCGGATCCACAAGAAGATTGAAGATCATATTAGTAATCTGCTAACTAAATTAGACCTTCATCGTGCGAATTGGCTTAACATAACCCAAGGGTTGAAACTAATTAAAGTCGCAAACAACGTACACATCATTTTGATGATCCTTGGGAAAAGCCAAAGGCAGCTTGATGTTCACTCATCTTCTGAGTACCACTATTGTGAACGAGCAAGTCAACATCCTGTTTGCACGTCCGTAGATCTTTTTCGCATATCTCCGGTGTATGGTTTCTGCAGATCACTGGACCATAATTCAACCCTGTAACCGTGTTACTTCATTCCGAATACATGACAACAAGGGAACTGAACCCAAGCATAGGAACTCAAAAGCTAGATAGCTCCTAAAATGATTCAATCAAGCATTTCGGACGATTTAAAAATATCAGTGTAGAACTCCTCAAGCACTCTTCCCTGGAAGCACTGACCTTTACAAATTAGTGCTCACTATCTCTGCTTAATCACATTGTATGCTGTGGTTTCCCTTCACCACATGGAGGAAAGGAACAGACTTCAATATCAGTGTAATGACATTCGAGCAGTGTAAAATGGATGCTTCATCCTTTGCATGAGCCACGCGCATTTACTAGAGTATTAGCAAATGATCACGTGCAATTAAATTCTTTGTTGAGCCTAGGGGTCTATAGCCTGATAATGAGTCCTCCACCAGAAATATATACTGCCGAGGTTCATGCATGGACTTCAGAAAAATAATCAGCCACATATATATAATGTTAATCATGGGGAGGAGAGAAAACTAGAAAAACCATTTTCCAATCGTTAAATTGAATGAAAAAATGAGCAAAGCTACAGTTAGTTCTGACAGGATATTTTTTGGACCTAATAAAATATTGCAGCTGCATAATGAAAAGTCAAAATGTGCTTCATTGGCTGTTTTCTTCAAATCACAACTTATTTTCAATCTTGGACGTTAGCCGAGCATTTTCAGTAGCCAATCCCATAGTTAAAGTTGAATTTTCTTTAGAACAGGAGACTCCACTGTCTATCTGAGATTCCACCGTAGTTTCTGTAAGAGGAAACTTTACCATTCCATTGCAGTTACGGTGATTCTTTGGCTCACTTCCAGCTTTTGTGTGGTCATTTTGTAGTTCTGGCCATTTTCTTGTCCCAGTTTGAAGCGCTGGACTGAACAATGTGTCTGCTGCATGGTGGAAAGGACATATTTTCCTTTAGAGTGGATTGGGAGAACTCAAATAAGAGTATCTACACTTCACGTCAACCAACAAATGGTCCTTCTGAACCAAATCTCCGAATTTCGAAGTTATCTAACATTAGAAATCGCAGAATATTCTGAGCAAAGCTTCTCAAAGATGAATACTAGTCCAAGGAAGTCTGTCATAATTGATAGAAATGTTGGACTTCTGCAAATGCCACATTTAATTACTGAAGAAAGGCAACAACCATGCCAACAATAATTTATATGCAGAAACAGATCATCTTGCAAGAAAAAATTAACAAGAAGTACATGACCATTAATAGTTTTCTCCAATACGTGGCTCCTTTTGTAAACAAATGCTTATATTTTGAACATGCCAACACATCATCACATCAACTGACAGAACAAGCAGCTATCAAGTGCAGACAGACTAAGATATTGCAGATTAGGAACAACCCCAAAAGGTTGAAAGGAAGGATATCCAGTTACTTACCTTTACTTCCATGAGTGATGAGATTGTCAAGGAAGTGCAAGAATGTTGTTAGGACAACCTTTTCCTGCTCCACATAGACCCCTGTACGGTCTCCATTATTAAATTTACTCCTCGTGGGACAAGTATGGTCATCAACTTCATTTTCAATTCTATCTTCCATGTGCATAGCATCTTTTTCCTCACACATCAACGCAAGTGTTCCTGGAGAAACTGGCCGATCATTTTGCAAAGCCTCTCCACTGGACGCACAATCAACTGTTCCTTCTCTTTCTGCTAGACTCCTACTCAAGTTGTCATCATTCGTGCCTTTCTGAACATCACAATCCTTTTGACTACGCTCTGTTGCTTTAGCAAACAGAGAGAGTGAGTTTTCAATGTCTTCCTGTTCTTTCTGCTGATCTGTCTGCGTTTCCTTCTCTAGATAGAGTGGCGAGGCATATTCAGATGACAAAACTATGCCAAATCAAAACAATCGAATCCAACTTATACAAAATCATAACTATTTCAGAAACCCGAGGACTCAATTGTATGGATTTAACAAACATCAAATCTGACAAAAAAAAACCTAAATAAACATCAAAACATAAAATGACAAACTATGGCATAAAGGCAGCTCCAATTAATGCAACTCTCTATAGATATTCTACAATCAAATTAAGCAAATATTAAAAAACATAAAAAAAAAAAAAGGATAACGTCCATCAACCTAAGTTTTGATTGCCATCTAAATGAGACAGGCGAAATGTACTATTCCAGAACATATAGAATCATCCAGAGATTTAAGCATTAGCGAGTTGAAAGCCTTCAAAGCTCTGATTTAACTGGTAAAGAACTACAAAATTAAACAAATGGCAAGACACAAAGGCAAGCGGTAGCTGTAAAACCTCATACATATTTATAAGTTTAAACGTAAGATGAAGTTCATGAAAAACAGCCAAATTACATTTCTATTGCATGTAATAGTTGAAACCTGCAAATGTAGTCCTAGCTTCTGAAGAGATCGCAACCAGGAATGAGCAGAATTTCTTCATGTCCTCTGGTTGGAGCATGTTTGCCAGCAGAGATCTTCAGTGAAAATTACCAATGCTTGGTTAGATACACACAATCACCTCTTTCCATAACATGTTCAATTTCCAACAAACAATGGAGAACCTGTATGTGAATTTGGAATGTCCTGGCATTGCTGCATTAGCTGTGTAAGCTGTAGATGTGGATAGGGAAGAAGCCATGCCGCCAACATAAGCTCCAGACTTTCTTCCCTAAAGAAATTGCAAGAACTCACCATTATAGGTCAGTGAGAAGAGAGATACTCGATGAAAAGAAAGAGAGTTTGAATATACTGAAATGGTCTTTTTTAAGAGCTTTGTCCTCTTAAGAACTCAAGAAGCATGGAAATATGCATGATAAGTCACTGTCTCACAAAAATGTGAAATGTGTATGATGAGTCACTGTATCACACGAATGACCTTTTCAAACAGAATCGGACATTAAGCCACCATCGCAGGTGATTGTAAATATAGATGCTTATGTATGTCTAGATGTAAGTGCATGCACAACCACATGAATGTGTGAATCAATATCTTTTCTCCAATCTCTCTTTGGTCTCCCATCAATCTTCTTAACAAACTTAGATAGCTAAAATGAATTGATAAAGACCAATCCCGTGATGGAGTTGTGCCTTCTCTTTTTCCCATTGTACCCATGAAGGTGCACAGGAGGACCCTTAGAAAGGAAACATGCATAAGGACGGGGATTACAGATACCAAGTTCCACAGCTTCCAACATCCAAGCATACACATCTTGTCTATTCTGTGTAGTTTCAAACACTAGACTAAACCCAAAAAGGAAATGAAAATCATAACTGCTCGAAATAATCATATGATAGTCTGTAATTCATCTTTTCCGATATTAAGCACCTAAATTGCTCCGTCCTTTTCTCTCACTTAGCTTCAAGGGTGACAAGGGCATCATTAGAAAGGTTTATCCAATTAATCACAGGTATATGCTCTACTTTACCATCTACATGATGGTCATTGTAGATCTCTATTTTAGCTTTTCATCAATTTTCTTAACCGATGTCATTAGACAGCAAAAATAGTTCGACAAAGGAAAGGACAAAATTCTACTGAATTATTGACTCTTCTCTTTCTCAAATTATCATGGCAAATGCCCACACCGTCCCTTCAACAATACAAAATGGTTAAGGACGTCTCTCAAATCCGGGTTTCATGGTTTCAACAGTTTTAAAATATACACATCTCACGTTGTGTATAAGCGTGTGTAAGTGTGCGTAGTTCCAAAGACTATAGTTCCCAGTTAGTCTCGATTATGACACATACATCTTAGAGAAGATATCCTCTACAGAATTATCCAAGCAGTAGACAAATTGACATATACTTGTACAGCCAAGGTTGCAAAAGAGAAAAGACCTGCTGACACCGGGCACTTGCTCGGCTGGATCTACCATTATGGACCATACTGGAAAAATTTTCAAGTTTTATCTTCTTCATAGCTGGAGGGACCCCATACCCTGAGGAACCAACTGCTCCGTTGATTGCAGCATTGGCTGCTTGTTGGATGTAGGCCATAGCATCATGGGTACCATGGAAAAGAGTCATTCTTTCTTCACTTCCTTCAAAGTTCTTGCAATCCTTGCATTTACAATTTTCAGAGCACAAAACACCAGCCTGGAAACATTCACAGTATTTCTTGAGGCACCCAGATTTCTTGCACTGACATCCTTTGTTGTGCTTTCCCACGATTTGAATTCCCCCCGCATCCTGTGTTTTGTTTTCAATGTGTTTATTACCCAGCAAAACTTTTAGACATAGTAGTTATGTAATCAACACACAGAGTCATAATAAAGAAAGCGTATTCACAAAAAGAGACATACCCCATTGTCTTGTAATCCATGAGGACTGGTAGCAATCTTTGGTCTAAACGCTTCTGGATTTCTTTCTAAGATTGCTCTAACAGCAAATTTCCTTGTGGACTCATTTTCTTTATTATTCTGACAGTTCGTGCAGTTGCAACCATCACAATAAACTCCAGCTGAAAAACATTCACAGTACCTAAAAGCTTCAAGGTCAGTTTCCTCATTGAGAACAATAGTGCAAGAGATATATGAACGCATTGCTCTCACCATCTCTTGTCACTACCCAGAAGCCAATAAAAGGACAATTTAGATATCCATTTGATCAATTACATCATTTCTGGCATGAATGCAAGGATACTCTCAGATCAAGAGACTACAATTATGTATCGTGGAAAAATATGTATTAAACATAGGAGTGGCGAGAGACAAAGTTCTATTGTACTATAACACTGCTAGTGATTAAAGATGCCCATGCATGCGTGACCACACACATCGAGTATTCATATTTTCTCTCATTGTACAGCTGAATTCTTCATGCTCAGAGAAAAGAGGACAAGAGAAAGACGTCACCATACTAAAATATGTCCAAAATATTTGGAAGCAGAGTTGTGTATTCCAAAAGTAAGTATGGACAAGGAAATGCTTACAGTTTCAGACATCGAGAACTCTTGCAATTACAACTCTTTGGCTTCGTAGGAGTACAATATTTTGCTTCATTAGCAATATGTGGTCGGGAAATGGGAGATTCTGGCTCGCTGCAATGTAAGTGATTCGATTTAGTTTACACAGATATAAAAAGAATTTTGGAATGTACACATTGTTATGTGCGTCTGTGTATGTAGATGTGTGCGTGTATACACCCAAACAATTATGACAAAACTCAAATCCGTTGTAAAGAAAAACGTTTGACGCCCAAGATTCAAAATTTCAATCCAGTTTTATGGAAATTCTGGACCGATTTGCAACACAAATAATTAGCAGCAAATGACCTCTATTTGTCAATAGAAGAAAACAGTTTAGTGATCATCAAAAGAAATTTTACCCAACTTGCACTGCCGGAACTGGAACCTTATGCAGAGGATGCGGTATCTGCTGTGTCGACGGAATCAGCCGCAGCTGTGGCTGTGGCTGTGGCTGGGGATGTGACTGCAAAGTCGAATTCAAGATCATTATCCGTGGCGGTGGAGACTGAGCCTGTACTTGTGGCAGTTTCCCCTGCGGCAGACAGAGCTTCAACTGATACTTAACCTGCGGTGGCTGCAATGGCGACTGAAGTTGCACTGGGCGGAAAGAACGTGACTCAATTGGCCGTGGCTGCCACTGAACTGCCTTCTGCAAGTGCGATTGTTGCTGCGATTCTGATTCAGATGGCAACCGAAGCTCGAGCTGCGTACTGAACTGCGGGGGCGGCTGTGGCCTCGTTGGGGGCTCTTGATGCTCTGTCAAAGCCACATTCGCTGCCGACGATCTACAAATTTCCGGGAAATCCAACTGTCTCGCTGGCTTTTGTGGCGCCAAATCAGACACGGTCTCGCTCTTTTCCATTATTCTGCAATCAGCCTGAGCTAGTTCAAAGGATTTCCCTCTCAGTCGCTCGATTGAGTCCTCAAGATTACCTCAGACTCCGCAAGATGAAACTTGATCGACGGCAAACAAATAGAAGGCTGCATATAAGTCACAGTTGTCACCAACGAACGACATCATCAATGGCGCAACTGCGTTGTCTCCGAGATCCGAAGCACGAGGACGTCGACTCAAACGGGAGAAAAAATTACCGAAGGTTCGCTCTCTGTCGTAACGGCGACGACGCATAACGGCATTGCAAGGCGAGGAGACGTTACAGTTCGCCGCAGACCGAATGCGTTACCGACATCTCCGGCGATCGTCCGGTCTTCGCCGGCGAGCCGCGAACCGTATGGAGCGGGGGAAAGGTTTTGGGTTTAGAGAGAGAGAGAGATGTAGGGAGAGAGAGAGAGGTGGGACTGATAGTGCGATTCTGCATCGAAGCTTGCAAGTGCGTGTTCATCTCCCTCTAATGGTTTTGAATTTTTTGATCTTCTCGTGATCGGACGGTGAGATTGGTGATATCGATGATCGCGCGGATCAGATTGAAAGTTTCGCTGGACGGGGGAGATAGGTTGAGAGCGAAGTCAGTGACGCAGAGCCGTCGGATGAAGTTGCGCTCTTTAGGTTTGCTCCTTTTTGCTGGGAAATGGGTAAAGCGACGGAGGTCGAGCTTGGCGGTAAGGGTCAGCGGGGTTTCTTGCGTCAAGACACGTGTACGGCCGATGTTATGGGTGAATTGAGATGGCCTTAAATGGACGGTCGTAATTTGAAACTCGAACTCCAATCAAAACGCGACGCTGACCCTTTTTGCTGGGTTTGGAGCTTGGGGCATTTGAAAGGGTTTTAAATCCCTGTAGAAAAGCTAGGGATTAAACTAATAAATCGAGTTTAAGCTTTAATTAAGTGATCTCTTATCGTTGGGATGCTCATTACTGAGATAAAAACTTAAATAAATGAAAGAGTTCAAATATTTTTATTTTTATTATGATTTTTTTATCGATACCAAAGCAATGAATTAAACGCATCAATTTCATCTATCGATCAATCACAAATAAACTCATCTAAGCGGAATCGGGTAAATTGTGAATATTTTTGTGTTTCCTTCTCCTTCCCTTTTTTCGGAAGAAAAGGAGGATCTGGATCTTGTTTGAAAAATGATTTCAATCTCATTATTTTATCTCAAGCAAAAAAAATTAAAATTTTAATTATTTTTCATTTTCTCCTTCTACCTCGTCGAGCGAGCTCGAGCTTTTTAGCCTGCGCCTATAGCCCGTCACCGGCCATCGTCGAGGCCCGCCGACCCTATGAGGGGAAATAGAAAAGGAAAAAAAAAGAAAAATTTAAAGAGAAGAAAGTACAATAAATATTAGGATACTACAAAAATTTGAGAGAAGCAATTTTCGGAAAGTATTTTCACCTTTTCAAATTGGAGAATTCTCTTTCATGCATTCATGTATGAATATTTTTATTGACCGGAAAGTGTTTTCGGGTGGCTTGTCATTTTCGGCTAACCAAACGAATAAAAGTTCGGAAAACGAATTCTCGAAAAACATTCGCAAAAAATGAATAATGCGGAAAGCATTTTTCTACAAAAAATTGCTTATATTTCTTGAAGTAATTAATCGATAAAAAGTGTTTCTACTATGGACAATAATTTATATCTAAAAATTTTCATGAACGATGAAGATATTTTTTGTTCGTGCATTTTTGTAAGAGATACAAACGATTATTTTGAGGAGAATATTTTTCAAATCATTCATTTTTTGTTAAATAAACGAAATCTTAATTAAAAAAATTGCTTTTCTGATCATAGTCCATCAAATTTAATCATGAAATTCCTCAGGTTACCCTTTTTAGGTTTTTTTTTTTTTTTTGGCAAGGAAGTTAGCTTTTATCAACAAGCCAATGTTGTAATTTGTTAGACCAAAAAGATCTACTCATTCACCACCGGATTGGCGACATATCTATTCGAAATTAGTCTTGCAACCGAGTTCTTTTACCTCTCGATCATCCGACGTGTCACTCGTGTTTTGCTGTATTGACAGTGAGATTAACTACTGAAAAGTCCTTTTAATTCTGTTTCATCGGAATTGTTTTCCCGACGAAATATCTTTCTCTGCAAGTAGTTCTTCGGCCTTTAAGTATGTTAAAGGGTTCTATGGAAATTCCAGATAGGCATAATTCAGACGGAATAAGGAAATCAAATGTGACTATACAAATGCAAATCGAACAAGAATTTGACTTAACGGAAAGGTACAGAAAATATGTCAATCACAAATGAAACCAATATAAACAAACTTCAACGGAGTTTGACTCGAAGACAAAGCTTGAGAACTCATAAGTATTACGCCGGAATTTGACTCGCGGCGAGAATCTTAGGGAAATTTAAAGTGTGGTACAAGAAATGTAAAGGTAATTAAACGACAACATTGGGTTTGTTTGGGGGGCTTCTCGTCGGATGACCGATGGTACTTATACGGGTGGCATGATAATTGTCCGTGATGGTTCCGAGCAGTTGTACCCATGTAACGGCTCATCGTTCGCGCCTATATCCTTGGATCATCCTTCAACTTCTTCTCACGTCTCTGAGCAGTTATCTTCATCGTGTATGAAACCGTATTCTTGACCCTAGTTGCCTTGATGGTTTTCAAGTTTTGAAATACCATTTCAATGGTCACTTACTGCGAATTTTCGCAATGGCCGTCTCCATCATTCGTCGTTGTATTTCGACAACAGAGTACATGATAAGGCAGGATATCATCGACAATCAACACATGTCTATTTTCGTGCTCATAGACGAATGGATGTATAAATAGCAACGCCCATGTGCGGGCCACTAGGTTAAGTCATTTTTCGGCGTCAGCAAAAGTTCTTTTGAATTTTTTATGTCGAAGTCCAAAATTTTTATTTCTTCAATTACCAACACTGCTAACTCCTTTAGATAATTTCACATGTCTAGTTCATTGATGTCTTAAATGAGGAATAAGTGATTAAAAAATCAAAAATTTATTGTACGGCGGCGGCTAATTCAGTCTTAAACTTTTAAATTTTGCCAATTAAGTCTTAAACATTTTGATTACTTACCAACTTAATTATAAACCTCTCAATCGTGTCAATTTAATACTAAACATCTTGAAGCTTTGTCAATTTCGTCACTTGAGCCCTAAATCCTTTTGCATCAATTTAGCGATAAATGTTTCAATTTTGTAAATTTAGTACTAAATTTTTGAATTATTTTTTTTTATGAATTTTGCCCTTAAAAAATCAAATAGTTTCAAGATGCATCAAGGGCTCGATGGTTTTTTCCTGTCCCTACTCTTATTATTTCTATTTTCCCCCCAAAAAGTATAAAAGAACGCAAATAGGTTAAAGGTTCAAAGGGTTTAGTGCGGACAAAAGATGCATGGCATGGACTGTGAATCGTACAACATCGTGGGACGACTCCACACGTCTGGTTGCCATCCTACCAACATCAGATTCCCTCTTTTTCCTGCTACTTCCATAACTACTAAACGTAGGGTGGGGAGATTCTTCAGCTTTAATAAAAGCATTCGAAACGGTTCATTCTCGACCTTCTACTATCCTTGAACGATACGCTAATCGATTTTTGTACTAAAGTTAAAATTCTGTCAGTTTTGCGAAAAATAAATGATATGAAAAGCATTTATTGTTAAAGATAAATCGCTTACAAAAATGAAACGAAACGAAACTTGTATTCATTATCTACAACAGTATACTTTCATCGTCCACGAAAATGTCTAGACAAACTATCATTGATAATGAATATGAGGCCAATTGTTTCAAGCGATAGGCAAGCTCATATTAGGCCATCGATCTGAATATTTCGAGCATGGCCAATCAATAGCAACCCCACTTTGTTAACCTTTCTTAGACCATAAAGGAAAAAATCCCACGAAGGTACCATAATTCTCACTTAGGCTCCGTTTGTTTGAACGAAAATGAATGGTTTGTAAAATACTTTCCAAAAATTGGTTTCTTAATATATTTTCATCTCGTGCACAAAAATGTTTAGACATGTATTCTTTTTCGGTAATGAAAACAAATTTCATTGATGAATTATATTTAGTAATACAAACAATCATTTTCAGAAAATATTTTTCAAATCATTCATTTTTTGCGAAAGGGACGGAGCCTTACTATACAAAAAGAGAGTGCGTGCATTACTTAAAACTAGAGACCATAGTACCAGAATCCAATCGAAACGAACGGAATCAAAATGATTGCTCGTATAAACTTACTTTCTTCAAGATAACATTTAAGATGAAGTAAGTGTAAACTGCTCAAACGAAGGTACTTCTTCCATTGATATTGAACATGAGTTGTGAATTAGCTTTTCGAACTGTTCATATACTGTCAGTTTTCTCAAATCATTGGAGCCATACAATTATCGCACCAAAGCGAATTTCTTACGAAAAGAATTATTTTTCGACCCAAAAAAAAAAGTAAAGAATTATTTAAAATCATCATCTTTAATTTTTTTTTCCCATTGCCCTTTATTTAGGGCATCTCTGCCGACGACCAACCGTGCCCTCCTTTGTTAATTTTGCAAAAATATCAACCACGCGGACGTGTGGGCGACGCGGGAGAACCTTGGACCGCGCCATCATTTTGGCTACGAGAACTTGCAAAAGAGTGCCGAACGATGGCGTACGTGAGATTGAGACAGATGAGCATCTCTCTGCCAACTCTCGTTCGATCAAGTCAAACGAACGAGAGCATGCTCTCAGCTCGATTACGTTAAACGCTCGGTTACGGTAAGTAAGTTATGCGAGTATACTCTTTAGTTGCCACTCCATAGATACCGTAGATCATAAAGTTTGTGAGACTTGAGAGCCTCATGATGTAGATCGACGGTGTTTGTAAGATTCAAAAAAGAGCCGTGCCATGGAATAACATACTTGTCTTGTAGTTTTATTAGTCCATGTCAACAGATGTCTTCTAGGATAAGCCCATTTCTGCCATACCATTACTTTCATAGATGCGAGAGCTTTTAGATGGTAGATAGCTATGGTAAATAGTAGCCCCATTTGATTAAGTCTTTTCAATTGTCTCATGCATTCTCTTCATATCAAAGATGAGTTAAAAGGTACCCTACATCTGTCAAGATGCCCTTAGTCTTAGGACACCCATACTCACATTACTAAATTAAGCACATCTACCGACATGTATCGACATGACGTATCCTGAAACATATGAAAACTATACATCTATCTTATAAGAGAAGATTGAATGACACAAGTTTCCATGGATTTTGGATCCTTTGTTAAATTAAAAGGTACCCTTTTGAGATTTGGCAGAAAAAAGAAAAGTAAAGGGCATCTTTCGAGATCTAATTAAGATTGATAGAAAAACGGGTGAGCATGGCAACAATTCTATTTCCCTATTTTTCTTTTTTCTTTTTGTTCCCAGAAAGCATGTTTGGAACAAAAATTTGTTTGGTAATACAATTTTATTTTTCTATTTTTGCGACAAATTTTTTAACCGGAAATAGGTTTGGAAAAGAAATGAAAGTAGCAATTTTCTACTTTTCTATTTCTGAAACAAAAACATAAATAAGAATTCTTATCATCTCTCTCTCTCTCTCTCTCTCTCTTGTGTCTGTGTTGCCGGTTACCATTCGCTGGTCGCCGATCTCCGGTCCTCGGCCTCCGTTTGACGATTGTCCAACTGTAGAAATTTAATATTGTTATCAAACGAAACTCTGTTCCGAAAACGGAAATTTTGTGTCTTTATCAAACGCGTGTCTCTGCTCGGAAACTCGTCCAGGGAATAGAAATACAAAAAATCTATTTCCGGTCAGAAATAGAGCTCGGGAAAAGAACGGTCGTCATTTGCGCTCTCAACATGCTATATAAAAGCACCCTTTGATACACATTAGAAGACTTAAATTCAAATGCCGAACTTTTTGTTTCCAAACGCATTCGGCGAATCACTCCATTGCTCAATCGCCCTTCCAAGAACATCCATTTTCCATCTCTAAAACAACCGTTCTCCTAATCTAACAAGGCTTCACGGAAACGCCCGAGTTTTAGTTTGGGTCTTATCTGATCTATAAAATTGATCGATTATTAAACAGGTTTAGGGTTTAACTTTTTTAATAAGTGAACATTTACAAAAAGAACGACAAGAGATCGAAGTTAAATCACTGGGATGCGAGACGGGACCTAATTGATGAAAGAGAGTTTCCGGAGGATTTACAATGTCTGGCCACAAGCTCGGACAGGGACCTTAAAGTCGTGGGACCCGATCATCGTTCACTCGATCATTTCACCTCTCTCTGAGATGGGACTCCTTTTCTCTTCGACTCGGCCTTTGACTCGTGCATAGTCGAGGGGGAATGCGGCCATCGACAAATGCCTGCACATTTCTTTTTCTTTCCATGTACAAAGGATTGTTTACAAGAAGAATAAGGACTAATAGCACGAAAAACTCCAAACTAGTATATCTCTAATATACTTATCTTAAATTAATTTTTTAATCACGAAAAATCTCATGTGATAAATTTACTATAAACTATTTTTTTGATAGTCAAAAACCCCTAAATTGGTACACTCATGATAAATTTACTCCAAACTAATTTTTTTTTACAAAAAAAATCCCAAATCGGTATACCTGTGGCAAATTTACCATCCGTTAGTTTAAGTTAAATTGGATTAATACCACGAAGAGTCCTAAACCGATACCCCTATGACAAACAGAGAGTAAAAGTCTCAAATTGATATACCCGTCAACTGTCATGTGTCATACAACTCAGCGATTAGACGGTAAAGTTTAACGAAAATGAACGGAGGATAGATTTGTCACAAGTGTACCAGTTTGAGGTAAATTTGTCACGGGTTTAACAGTTTGGGATTTTTCGTGGTCGAAAAATAATTTCGGGTAAATTTGTCACGGATGTACCGGTTTGGGATTTTTTGTGGCATTAACCCAAAGAATAATAATGATAGCGAAAGTGTGTTTATCGACTAAAGTTTTCATCTACATCGAAATTCAACAATAAAGAATATTAGAGAAATAAAAGAAAGGGCCTACTTCTAATTAAGGCGAAAGTGAAGCATCCCTTTCGGCCATTACAATTAGAAATTTAAAAAGAAAAGGGGAGTCTGTTTCCGAGGCGATAGTGAATTGTTGAGAGCTTCTTCGTCACGTTCAATCAAATTCCATGGGACACATCCCAGCGCAAAACCCCGTACCCCATTACTTTCTTGTTTGTTCTTATTTAGCAACTCATTCATGCCCAAGCAAGCGGAAACCACACGTATCGTGTATCGTAAAAATGATCGAAGAAAAAGATAATTTACACACCCCGGTACTCTCTTATCTTAAGAAGAGGAAATACGTTATCGAAGTATTTATTTGCAACGTAATTTCGTTGTATTTGTCAAACTTATCATAGCATTATGTCATCATAATTGTAAGTCAGTTGCGAATAGTGATAACTAATTAGGGTCCGTTTCTTTCGCCGAAAATGAATTATTTGAATAATATTTTTCGAAAAGCCATCGCTTGTATTGCTCACGAAAATGAATGAATGCAAAATATTATCTAAGAAAATGTTTAGACCTAAATAGTCGTCGATAGCGAAAATATTTTTCATTAGATAATTATTTCAAGCGATACAATCAATCATTTTTCAGAAAATATTTTCAAATCATTGATTTTTTGCGAAAGACGAAGCTTTAATGAGAGTGATTTCGAAAAAAAATGATTAAGGTGCCACATATGGGCAACAGTTGTAATTGCATGGCCAAAGTTGATAAAGCATACTCATCATCAATTCTTTCTAATAACAGAGATGTAGTCGGGCCATTTGGTCGAAAACTACGGTCCTAACCATTTTTTTTTCCTCCTTTTGCTTTGAACAAGTGAAATTTTAGTGTGCTTTTTAAGGGATTTATACTTTTTAAAGTTATTCTCTTTGTGCTTTTGGTAATTGAAGTTAATCAAGTTTGAATTTTTAACACCCACCTCGCATTTTCTCCTCCTCCTCCTTTTATCTCTCAAACAAAACATGAAAGCTGTTTAAATTTTCTCCTACACTTGCAATGAAATGATTTTTTTACTAGGTTTTACTAAAAAGAGTCTCTAAGCTTTTGTTAAGTAACTAACTGAAAAAAATACTACATCCCGCAATACACGATTATTCTCGTGATAAAAGCAATCAACATAATTATCATAATTGGTCGATTCCCTATCTGTGTAGTACTATTCATTACAACTCGAGTTCTAAGTAACACGTGCATATAATATAGGTGAATGATTAATCTCCTAAATAACACGTAAATCTGTGATTTGGTACGTATCTATTGATCCGGGGATTTAATTATTTGCATGCTTACCTATCCAATGATGTAATTTTTTGTCGTATTTTGATAGTTTCATAATAACTGAAAGTAAAGTTTGCACTCTTACAAAGCAATTATCAATGAAATTACATGTAAGATTTGTAACTTCTATGTGAATGTGGAAAAATGCGAAATGACACCTTCTAACGCGTTGGAATCATCATATATACTGAAAATTAAGATTTCTTTTCCATAGATCATTAAACACACTTAATATGAAGAATCTTATATTATCCCTTGCGGAGTTTATATATATCTATGACGCAAAATGCTAATTTTAGATGTTTAACCTGAACTTACCATTTTATTTTATTCTTGATTGATACTTTGTAAATGTAAGATTCCAATTCATGGCACTTATCTTAAACAACTACCACCACTAATGCCTTGAAAATCGAATATTTTCCACCTTAAGCCTGTTGCACAAAGAGGCCTGGGGGACACTCAAGACCCTTCTCATTGTTTAAATTCGGGATATACTAAAACAAGCCCCATGTCGAAAATCATTGGTGTTTCTTTTTTATTTCCTTTTTAATTCTCTTGGGAAGGCAAGCCATGCATTCAATCACGCATTGATAGAGGTGCTTGTATCAATAATAGGATGGAGAGAGACGACCTGCTGGCGGCCCCTACCATAAGGGTCTTACACTCATCATAATTTCAGCTATATCGTAATACCTTCTCATTTAACAATCATAAAACCCTATTCATTGCCGGTTCAGCAATAGATTAGAGTAAGTTCAACACGCAAGTGAAGCATTTATCACTTGATTTGGCAGAAAGGAATGGATTGTTACCTCATCACACGCTTTAGTCTCATCTTAAAAGGGCCTTTTCATATTACTTTTCTAAAATTATGAAAATTTCAATAACTCATTTCCAATTACAATCAAATTTTGAATCACTTCACATGTTAGCACTTAAATATCCTGAAAGATTTGGATATCCAATAGCAGACCACAGCCCAATTGAATTCCAAAGCAATACCAGAAAAAATATTTATAGAAATCGAAAGTGATTAATCACCCCAAGCCAAATCCTTAATTCCCAAAATTGTCAGTTATATTTTTAAACGAAAGTTACAAAACATTTATATCATCAAATTGTAATCTCAAACTAGCAATAGGGAAGTCCAAAAACGACAAGGAGAGCTGAAAAGTGACAAGAAACCTAGTACAGAAAGTCAGAAAGTTTTCCTCCAAGACCCCAAAATCAAATGAAAAAAACCTAGAAGACTTTCTTTTGGTTTTGGACTTTTGGTAATGAAATTTCGTCAGAACATGTTGGGAGAAAAAAAAAAAAACAGTGGAAGCCTAACCCTACCACAATAAGTCCTTCTCCGAAAGAGCGCGGTAAGACGACGGGGACTTTACGTGGTGTACCGTGCGCTAATATTGGTGAGAAAATATTTAATGTAAACTACCTCTCAAAATTCTTTTTCGTAGCATGAGATATAAAAAAGAAAGAAAGAAAGAAAGAATTACATCAAAAGCTACCACAGTCCTATGTAGCCAGCTCCTAAAGTCTCCTGCAGACAAAAGATTAATCCCAATTGCGGGAACATTTAGGAATTGTACTATCGAACTTAAGTGAAAAGCAAAATTAGCCAGCCAGTGGACACAAGCTTCTCCTTCCTTGGAAGTATGCTGCAACTTAACTTATCTTCTGAATTCGCAGTAAGTTTTCGAGTATTTCATTCACCTAAAACTCTATATTTCTTGTGGGACACACGTTACGAATGTGCTCATGCTCACTCGACTGCTAAATTGATGAAAGCAATGTTTTTTTTAGGAAAAAGGGTGGGGGAATCAATCATCACAGCTACCCTTCCGATGCATTTTCATAAGGATCTCACACTTATTGCAAAGCGTATTATCTGATGCATCACATAAAAAGGTTTGAAGTTAAACGAGTTGAACCCGCCAGCCTTTTAGAAACCTTGTAACCTCTTCGCGTGAGATATCAAATAGTCGAGACCAGCAAGCTCATGAAAAGTTTGCTCACGACGCGACTTCATTTAGTGACATTGTGGGTGGCTTGAATTGGTGGCGTTGCGGAAGGTCACATTTGACTAGCACGTCAGGTAATCAATAACGTAACTATTCGTATTAGTTTTTCTTACAAACAAAGTCTCATTGATCTTAAAACTAGTTAGTCAACCTACTTTAAGTTGGTCATTGTACTTTCAGAATATTCATTCGAGTTACTCTTTATACAAGCCTTTTTTAGCCATATATGATCATTAAGGGAATAGAAAATTCGACTGCAATTCCAATGAACGTGTTTCATATAAGGCTTTTGCAACTTGCTTTTTTCTCTTCTAAGGTGCATGTTCTATCAACCAAATTTCTTTCGACGTAGATTCGAACATATAACTTCTACTAATGTTTAGTTCGCATTTCGTAAATAATCGAGTTGATTTCTTTTACTTATGCTATTCACGTGAAGAATAGTGGTAGGCATACCAATATTGATGTAAAATAGTAACGTGATATGTGACGAAGTAGGCCCAATCACGACATAATATATATCGACTTGCATTAAGAACAAATTAACAAAAAAAAACGGATTTGCGTTCGGCCTAACCTAAATCTAAATCCATACTAAAGAGCCGGCTAAGGGTTCTCCTAATACCCAACCGTTCTTTAACATTTAAAGCTAGGGCTTTTGCGGTTAACTACCCCGACTCTCCTCGGGAGGCCGTGAGAGGCACGCACCAATCACGTCCCGCCTTCATGCGAGGGCATCTTTGGACCGACTTTAGACGCCGGCTCGTCCCTTCGCTTTTCACCGAGGCGCGTGACATCGACGCGCGCGGACAGGGAAACATTTGAGAGAACAAAAGAACTCGACGCACAAGCGTTGTCCCCCTCCTCCTCCTAGGGTTTTTTTTTCCTCCTTCTCTCCTTCTCTCCTAGGCAAGTAGAGGAGGGTAATGGAAAGTGATAAGATCCGCACAAACTCGCCACGTGTCGTTCCCCCAGTGGCCCTCCTGCCTCGAACCCCTTAAAAGAATTTTCCTTCTTCGTCTCTAATTTTTTTTTAGTATTTTTTTTCAAGTTTTTCACATTTTTATCCTACCGAAGGAAGTGGGTTTGTGTGTGTGTAGAGAGAGAGTGTGTCCAAGCACAGAGAGAGAGAGAGCGAGAGGTGTCATGTGGCAAAAAAACAAGAAACATCTCATGACTTCAAGACGACAAAAAAAAAAAAAGGAACTCATTTCTCTCTCTCTCTCTCTCTCTCTCTTTCTTGAAGAATCGAAAGCTCCCGCACACACGCCCAACATCGAAGAGGCTTAGCTAGGGTTTCTCTCGATTCGCGCACCCAAATCCTGGGCAGCTTGAGCTCGACCCCTTCTTGAATCCGGCACCGTCTTCTTCGTCGCGGGGCTCTCTACTCGGCGAGGTCTTCATCGGGAGAAGCCGCGGGGGGAGATTCCAAGTCAAAGTGTGGATAGGGCACTAGTTTGACTCGGCCTTTCGAGAGATTTGAGGTTCGTTTCTTTGAGCTCGAATCAGTGTTTCCTCTTCTGGGTCGCGCAGTTCTTGATTGGGTCTTTTCTTGATGGTGGGTGGATCTGTTTCCCGTAGTAAAAGCTGACTGCGAGCTGGGTCTCTCGATTCTTGATTTGCGGGGGATGCCTGAAATTCCTTTTTTTGGCTCATGAAGTGGAGCTTCAACTGCTTTTCTCGATCTGAATCTTTCTCGATTGTCAGGAATGATAGTTCTTGGTGGTTTTCTTGATTCAGTTTGATGATTTTTGCTTGTTCTTCTAGAGCGAGGGGGTTCGATTATTCATGTGTCACAGTAGCAATTTAGTGAGTAAAATAAACCCTAGGAATCAGTTTGTTTTCCAGAGTTTATGGGTATAATTTAATGATGTGAATGGTGTGTTTGAGGTGATATCTTAGTGGGTTTGTGCTCATAATCAATAACCCAAGGCTTGAGTACAGCCTTTTCCTTCTTGGTGGGGCCTATGTCCAGTTCATAGGTAAAACCCTAATCTGGCCTTTGTCTTGTAGCTGATATTTCATCTGTCACTTCCTCACATCTTAACTTGGGCGCTTCTTTCTGCCTGAGAGATTGTGGTCCTTCATGGGGTGGAATGTTGCAAGACGCAACTGCGTGCTCATTGGCTAGGGTTTCTAGTATCATTTCATGAGGTTACCCGAGAAAAAAGTTGTTATTTTATGTGCACAATGGTTGTAGCTCGGCGTAATGTTGTTTATACAATGGCATATTAGCAATAAACTTATCATATTTTTCTTCTGTTTTGTAATTGCCCCATGTTACTTATGAGTTCACTGTGTTAATCTGTTCTTTTGAATTTCTATGCTCTATATTGATCCTTTAAAAGCTTTCTCTGGTCCTGGTTGTTTAGTGAGTGTTGTATGATCATCTGGTACCAATACTTCTATGTTTGACATTCAAAACTCTTAAGAATGATGAATGCACATGGCTTGTCCTAGGCCAGCTTGCTTTGAAGTGAAATGATCGCATGACGGCACGAACAACCAACGTGGTCGCATCGTCGTTCGCATCTCAAAAGCAATGGAATCGTTCACCCAAATTGAATCAATATCAATAGATCTTCTTGGAGTTGCTGGAAAAAGTAATACTAAGTGTGAGCACTTCTCAATCCGGTAAGGTTTAACTTTTTCTGCCTGTAGTTAACACTTTCTGTTCCTCATATATGATGCTATTGCCGTATATATAAATGTGTGTACCTGCGTTATAATGTTTGGTACCAGAATAATTAGTTGCTGCTAGCTTGTGTGTGATGCTCCTTGAGCTTCTTCTTTGCTGGATCTAGTCCACATCAACTAGGTTTCACTCTTTTTGCAACATTCATCCATATTTTATTAGTTCAAATGCATGAACCAAATGAAAATTTCAGCATTGTCCTCATATTAATGAGTGGCAAAAGTACTGCTGGAAGAATTAGCTTATACATATGTAATTGTTTGATACATGAGGTGTGGAGACCAATATTGTTATCTCTCCATTCTTTCAAAGAATTAGTTTCATTTATGCTTTTTACAACTCTTTTCTGGCATTGCTGGAAATGAAGTGGCCAATGGCAATAAAGATAAACGGTGTTGCATTTTACACATAACTAATGTAGTTTCTTTGCTACTTCTTGTAATACCTCGTACTATATTGAATTGTTACTTAAATATAATCTGACTCATCCTTCCATCAGTAAATATGTTTCTGGGATGCGGCAAAAAGAAAGTAAGCTATGTTGGCCGTTCAAATTGGAGAAAGACACCTTAGAAGTGCCAAAAGACATGCTTCCACCACTAGATGTTCCGAAATTCAGATGGTGGAAATGCCAAACTTGCATTCCGGATATATGCGTTGATTCCACTCCTGCTGAAAAAGCCATTGATGATTCTGGTTTTAAATGCAAATGCGAGAGTGCCAGAACCAATCTGTTGAGCCAAAGTCAAACTGCAACTGTTGCCTCTGATTTTCAGCAGATAACGAATGTAGGCATTGCCAGCACAGGAAAATCCAATGCTACTATTTTACCTCAAAGTAATGGCAATGACGTTTGTGCTCCATTATATTCTAAGGAGAAAAAAGACAAAGAAGATCAGACTTGCACTCTAATCTCCAAAGGTAAATTTTCATATATCTGCGAGTCATTTAGATCTGATAGCTTCGAAATTTCTTGATGATTAGTATGGGACCATAATCCAAGTTAGGAGCTCTCAATACTTGTGTTTTTCTGTCTGCAGAAGTTGGCGTCAGCCAGGGAAAGGGAACGGATGCACATGGCACAGGTACGTTCATTACCAATATGGCTACTAACTACAAGTTTAATTACCTGCATAAAGTTGATGTTAGATTGGGGCAACATGACACTGTTTCTACATGTCAATGCTGAATCAGTACTTAACCAGTCAAACGGCAATCGGTCTCTTCATTTGTCCATGCTAGATTGTGGAGTTCATGAAGTTGTTGGCCGTGCAAGTTCTTCCGAAATCATTCAATTGGGGAAACAACCATCTAATCCCGATTCTGTGAAGGTGGCTAATGGCTCTGAGTATGGTGGGGTTGGATTGATTGATGGTGTGGATGATGCTATCACAGTTCAAGAGAAGAAACATCCTTCAGAAGAGCTAGATGAACAAGACTGCCCATCATCTGACAGTGGTGACCTCTCCGAGGATTATTTTCATGCTAAAACCGTTGGTTTACGTCGTAGAAGATATCGGAAAATACGTCTGCTAACCGACTTGTTGGGTAAGGATGACAATACGCATCCAGATCAAACCCGGAAAGTAAATGCTCCTTGTCTTGCTACATGCGATGAGTCTGTGAAGATAGGTACAGCATCTGCGACAAATTGTCCAATGGCGGCCCCTGACAATGTGAAAAAGGTTTTTAAGAAAAGGAAGAGGAGTTTGCCTTTTGATCCGGACAGCAAGCCGATGGATTCTATGACTCCTAGCCAGGAAAGCGGGAAAGAAATTGTCTTCAAAGATGGTGCTGGGAATTCCAGTGCTATTGCTGAGTCTCAAATTGAAGACAGTGAACTTGCTAGAATGGATTCACAAACTGTCAGAAAGAATCATTGGGCTAAACACAAGGAGGATGCAGTAATACGTGCAACCATTAAGAAGAAAAAGAAGAACCATGTTACGGAAGATTATTTCCTCTATAAATCTGGACAGATCGGGGCCAAACCAGCTGATGTCATGTTTTCGTTTGGACATGAGACATCTGCAGATGCAGCCAGAGAAATGAACTCTTTCCTTTTCCCTGTGTCGAAGAATGAAAGAAGTTTGCTTTGCAAGGACAAGACAGAAATGTCTCAAGAAAATGGTGGCCAGGTTTCAGTGGCTCCTCCTAGCAGTAATCCCAATCCTTCAAGAGGTATGTTTATGAGGACAGACTCTGGAGTTATGCAAGCCAGTCCTCCACCTTTTTGGTTCATTCCCACCAGTGATGCTTCTGTAGAAAATAGATCCCATGTTTCTTCCAAAAGCTGTTTGCTTCCTCCCAAAGTTGACAAAGCATATGCCACTCAATTCGGTGTGGCTTCTTCATTCCATTGGCTGGAAGGTGCTCGAGAAGATTCTCTTATGCTCAGAAATAGGGAAGCCAGACAGATTGAGCCAAAGCGTCCTTCTAGATGTGGATCAGATGCTTTTTTGAATAAAGGAGTCCATGATGTCATTAGCAAGGGATCCACCCATAAGATTCCTAAAGTTCAGACTGAGAAGCAAAACCATGCCTTGAATTTAGAGAACTCATTTTGTTATATGAAGCCACAAATGGTATGCAATCTTGTCGTTAGTTCATTAGAGTTACTTGATTTGGATCTTCTAGATGTGCAGTCGTGTGCTCGGTCAATCGTCGTACTATGCTACCCTCCTTGCCTCTTTGTTGAGATGACTAATTAGAATACCACATAGTACCCATCATTAGTCGTGGTGTAGCAGAAAATCTGGGGTTGGGAGTATGACCTTGTACCCAAGCCATTATGTTGGACTACACTCTGCACTCTCTCTATGCTGGTGTATGTAGCAAGTTTCACATCAATATCAAAAAAATCCAATGCTTTTCTCATGTATCCTAGGGTGAAGATGTGATCTTTCTTAAATGCATTTGATATAAATCTTAGGCTTGGTCTCACAGTCTCGCATTTCCTTATGTTGGTTGTTCATGTATTTTTTTTATGCTTCTCTTCATCTTGTCATGACTATATGTTTTTGCGATGTTACCACACACTCTCGGTGTAATTTACTTTTGAGCTCTTGTAATATTAGGTCATTTGCTCTGTGATTTTCAGAATTCAACAATTGCTCTTTTGCTTTTACAGCAGGATATTTCTGGGACAAGTAACAGAGAGAAAGCCACTAAATCTCATGAGTTCTCTGCAACTATGAAGCAATATCATGATGAAAAATCTGTTAAAGCTTCTGAGCAGACAACTGTAGATGACATACCAATGGAAATTGTTGAACTCATGGCAAAAAATCAATATGAAAGGTCTTTAGATGGTGCAGGAAAAAATAAACTCCTGCCAAGAACAAGTAAGTCAATAGATTCCGGGAGTTCAAGGATTGTGAAGGAATGTAGAAACAGGGAGCTGAACTTATCGCAAAAAGAAAGCATTCCGAAGAGGCAAATTCACTCTGGAAATCCCCGAAGTGTTGTTGTTGGAAAAGATTTCAGATCGCCCATGCAAAAGTTTGTTCAGGACTCTTCTTGCCCAATCACAAATTATGCAACTGTTGGCCATGTAGAAGGAACTCCTAATACTGCAAGGCATGTGATGTTTTCCCAGGACCAAGGAAAGTCAGCTAAGGTCCGAGTATGTGTTACGGATCCTTCGAGGCAGGGTACTAATTTGAACGGCACATTGAATGAGGATATTTCCAGAAACAAACCCTCTGATACTAATTTTGAGCATTTACAAGCACCTAGCAGAACCCATATTCCACAACAAGGTGACGAACCGGTTCATCTGTCGTCATCCATGATGCCAACCCACATGCCCTTTGTGTACACTATCCCCCCAGATGGGGGACTTCACTCTAATCATATGGATGTTCAATCATATCGCCCCAAAACCCCACCTAAGGTGGACATGAGCTGGAGTCAGGATCCAAGATTATTTAGCTTCAGTGCTACAAACCTTGAGAAGCCGAGTAAGGACTTTCATTTTGATTCTTTCAGCAGAACATGTGTGGAGAACCCGTATGCATCGAGACATAAGGGAATCGAGGTTGAAAATGGATATGACTCATTTGATTTTCGTTCTAATGAAACTATACCAGCTATGCATTTACTCAGTCTCATGCATGCGGGGCCTAGTTCTGGTCAAAACATTGATTTGGGTGGAAATGACAGGTTCTCGAAATATCCTTCCTTTCCACGTGGGTATCATTCGAGGGAAATTCCTGGGCGGGCATTGAGTCTACACAAGCCGTCCGATTTGTTGAAATGCTCTTCTTCAGGTTACTGTCCTACAAATTTTCTTCCAGGAAGATACCATGAACATTCTGCTGTTCCAATCGTGAGTGCATCTGCTTCCTTTGTTCAACCTGATAAATTTTTGGGGGGGGATGATGAAGGTAGAGTGCGTCTCCCTCTCAAGGTTCGTGATAAAGGAAAGAGAAAATTTTCTGATCTAGCTGGACCGACTGGAGGCTCTACATTCTCTAACCGTTATCCAGGAATGAGTGACAGAGGCAATCTCTGTCGTAAATCAGGGAATTTCTTTGGCATGCCGAATCCTAGGAATTTCTCACTGCATGAAGAAAACTCTGGAATGGCCAAAATTGACACCCATAATAGAAGTGAAACCACTTGGCCTCCAAGATGCAGTTCTAAGCCGGGAATTTGCACGATTAATCGAAACCCTGCGGACTTTAGCATGCCAGAAGCAGGAAATATCTACACAATCGGACGTAATGACCTAAAATTTGAAAAGAAATTCCGATTTCCACAAAAGTCTGGCCTAGCTAATTTGGACGGTTTGAAAGAAAAGAGTAGCATGAGGCTTACTGGTGGATTTAGAATTCCCCAGCATCAACTTGGTTGAATCTCTCCCAATATTCATAAGGTAATGCATATTTCTTAGGTTGAGGCATCCTTATGTTCTCTTCAACGGGCTAGATTCTAAGGCTGCCATGCCTGCAGTTTCTAGCCATTTTCCTGATGCTTTTACTAAGTCAAGTTTTTATTTTTCTAGTTCCAACAGGTGAGCATCTTGGTTTTCTTGCTTAGTTGCTGCAAAAAAGAGCATCTCGGACAGGGGTTTTGGGGGCTGTAGTGTGCAGAATGTGCAAGCTGATTTGCAGTCGGGAAAGTTGCTGTTAGTTCTGACTCCGGATCCATCTCTAAGCCGGCATCATGAAAATACAACCAGGTAAGGCCTGTAAACTTGCGAGAAGTTTGACCCTCTCAGAGTTCTCGGCACGAGACTTCAGAGGGTATGCAGGAAGTAGATGCTTCACTCTATGAGAGTACCTCCTTGTTTTTGTTTTGTGATTTACCCTGGCAATGAATTTGCTTAGGAACAATAGCAGGGCATCGACACAACTATTTGGCCGAGTGGGACACACGATAAGTTTGTGCTTTTCTTTTGTTTTTTCCTTTGTTATCTCTCATTTCAGCAGTTGTAATAAGGGTTTGGCACGGTGAAAGGGAGGACCTGGAAATGTGGTTCGGTTGAAATAAAGCGGAAAGAAAGCAAAAGGAAAAGCAAACTGAAAACAATACATTTTGGATATGGAATTCATCTGAATTGCTCGTTGTACAAGAAAAACTTAAGCGATGTGCTTACCATCTTAAGATCAACTCTGGACGGACGATTAGCTATACTATTTTTCAGGCTCTATACTCCATTCCACTTGGATATGCAATACTTGTACGTTCTCTATAGTGTCCTATTTCCAGTTTAAGCATCGTTCTTCTGATGCGGATATACACTGACGGCGAGCACGTCTAGGCTGCACATAATTGGTTGGTTGGCTTGCTTTCTCCATGTAGAGTGGTGATGGTTGAAGTTAAAGCATAAACAATATTTAGATTTCAAGACAATAAGTCTCCAACTTTTTTTCTCAGTTGATGAAATTGGCTAAGGGGGATTCATAACCTGTTTGTTGCTTGCTCGTAGGATGGTTTCATAGTAGGAATAAACTCTGTATCAGGATCTCAAGGAGTCGAGTCGAGTCTCGAGTCCGGAACCTATTGAGACTTGCCCATTGTGCTAATGGTGTCCTCTGTCTTAATGACAGAAAGAATTGCATAAGCTTGATAATTTCTGTGCTAGAACTCAAGTGTAGCGATGGAAACCTTTATAAAGACTATAAGGTACTTGATTCAAACACATATGGCCAAATCCACAGGTATAAACAAGACAAACAGAACGACTTGACGTCTTATGCCTCTGAAGATTGTGTGTACCTACAAACCCTAGCTTCCTTATAAACAAGCCCTGCTTTGCAAAGATAACCTTTTGCTGGACTACAATGGCTGTCTTCTGAACATATGCACTGTCCTTCTAGGGCGCACCCATCACCTTTTGCTGCTTCATTCCGAAACAATATCTCATCTGACCATTCACTTGAGAACATGTTTTGTGGGTCCAATTGCTTCTTAGCTGCCATGAATTTGGCGAAATTGGGATACTTGTTTCGGACGTTCAAGAATGCTAATTTCCTGTTTTTAGCCCAATGCGGCTTGGCACCGTGCTTGAAGAACGCCATCTGCTCCACTTCCTCCCACACATCTTGATTCAGCCTTGGGGTCGAGGGGTCATTGGCTCGGTAGTAGTTGAAATCCACCGCGACCGAGTCCTCAGGTTGGCCTAAGTACGCCTTGGAGGCCTTGATGAAACGTATCAGAAACCCATTATAGATATCGACTCCGCAGAAGTTCTCTGGATTCACGTCCCTGAGCTTCTTCACGTCTTGAATGAAACCTGCGAATCTTTGGGCAGGGAATATTGCTGTCGTCTCGTAGAAAAAGAGCCCATCGACTCTTGGATCCCAAGCGCAAGTGAGGTCAGTTCTCGAGGGAGGCGAATATAAACACGAACCGGAAGTCTGCATTTTTCCCTGGTGACCGATAACCGGATAGCCAGTGAAGATCAGGCCGTTCCTCAAACCATTGGCAATCAGCTTCTTGTATCCCAACGTGGTAGACGCCAATACACACTTTCCATCCACGTTCCTTGCATTCTCCAGTGACTTCTCTGCATGCATCAATTTTCTTCAGTCATTCTGTTTTCGACGAGGATGATATGCCAATGACATGATACCGAAAAAACAGGCATGGTATAAAAGCTACAGAGAAGAAGAGAAGCATCACCGGTTGCTCGAACGGATTTAGAAACAACAACTGAGTTGGATTGAAATCCTAGAAAGTCATAAACGCCATCACCCGACGTGTTCAGCAGGACTCGGTTATCGTATCTGTAAACAGCGGTGTGTTTAGACGGGTACCAAGCGATATCGGCAAATTCGTACTTCATGGCGTGGTCCATATATGTCTCTTCGATCCGAGCATCGTCCGTGAAATTGTAGGTTATGCTTCTCTTGAACCTTCTCTCGAGAGAAAACTTCACCTGAAAATTGATTTTACGCTACGATTCAGTAACGCGCTAATGAATCAATCCTCAACAACCTTTCACTACTATATAGTTTTCTTCACCAGACATTCTTTTCCAGGGATTGTTGTGTTATCACCGAACAAAGACTATTCTCCGAGCCACCTGAAGCTAAAGAAAGCAACATACCTTGGAGATCACACCCAACATGCCCAGTGAGACTCTAGCTGCATTAAGAAGCTGATCCTGCGCCTGAATTCTGATGACTTTGGCAAAACCTTCCGATTCCTTGGCGGGTACCACGAGGCTAATCCCGACCACGTGATCGTGCACCGCCCCGCCCTTTCCCCACCATGAGCTGCCATGCGCCCCCATGCTTATCAGCCCGCCCACGCTCACGCCCTCCCAGTACGGTGCGGCCACCAGGCTCAACCCTTGTCCCTCGACTCTGTCGATCAGCTCCCGCAGCGGAACCCCCGCATCTGCCGTGACCACCAAATTGGTCATGTCGACGTCGATAGTAGAGGCATAATTCGCCGTGCTTATCAAGAATGAGTCGGCAGATCCATTCCTCCCGGGGCAGGCCAGCTTCGGGATGGTGTGGGAGAACTTGCTCACGACTTTGACGTTCAGTCCACTGCGAGCTGCGTAGGCCACGGCCGAGCGGAGCTCTTCTTCGGTTGAAGGGTACGTGACATTCTGGACATGGCAGTCCAATCTGTCGTTCCACGCGCCATACGCGTTGCGGAGGATGCAACCGTCACCACCAGGACTGTTGCACGTAACCGGGGAAGGCGGTGGCATGGAAGCAGTTCGGAGCAAGATCGAGTCCATGCGAAGGAGGAGGAAGAGGAGGAGGAGGGCAGGGAGGAGCCATTGAGAATCGGCCATTGAAGAAAGTTTCAGAGTTGGAATGTTTAATGAGGATGCCTTTGGATTGAGAAGGCAATGCTTCTAAGACATTACAAGAGAAAAAGGACGAGCTTTCTTGCACAGTGTCCAAAGACGTGTATTTATATGTTCGGACAATTTTGAAGGGCTTTGCTGCAGAAAGGAAACAGCCACGAGAGCAACATCAAAAAACAAAATTAAGATACGAAATTAAATAAAAAGGAAGTCGGCTTTTTTCTAGTTTTCACACCATTATTTTGATGTTAATTATGAAAAATGGGAGTCATCTTCCGAACGACGCCCCGTTTTGGAAGTTTTGACTCCAAATGAGTGATTAAACGGGGGTTGAGATTCGTCAGCTGAGCAAGATCCAAAACGACATGGGAACGCTATCTCACCACGATGCAACGACAACCTGGCATTCCTTTCTTAAACTTTTTCTGTCATTCTGGAGGTTTAGGTTTATAATAATTGAAAGTATGAGAGTAATATCTGCGAATCATTGAGTATAATGCCAGTAAATCATCGGAATTACGCTTTCCTAGTCAAAGCAAGCTCTAAAATTCAGCGGGCTAAAACGACGAACTTTTCTAAAAGGGGTTGATAATTTTCTACAGGGAAAAAGTTTGTCGAATATAGTAGCGTAGTTATGTTGATGCTACCCTCTCATTGTCTTACTTGAGGTTAAAATGTTTAAGGATCCAAATGTGAAATAAATGGGGACCAGACCATTTCGATTCCATGTTAGAACATCCGACCGCTTACGAGAATTTGATTCTAGGTGAGAGGTAACCATGTGTACACTTCGAGCGCTTACGAGAATTTTGATTATAGATAAGCGATGTGACATACTTTGGGCGCTTTGCATTAATTGCTTTCTAAGTGTGGCATTGATGACTTTCTAAGCGTGGTAATGAATCATGCATTTTGTAGAGTTGTCCACTTGCCAAAGTCGACTTGAGGAAAATGCAGGATCATGAAAGAATCAATGGTTTTTTTGGGGAAAATTGTCCTAAAAAGTTCTGAATTTTTGGACGGATGCTAATTCAGTTCTAAATCTTTTAAGATCGTTAATATAGTATGAAATTCCACTATAGTCCATTTGACGAATTGAAGCCTGAAATTGCTGGTATGATACCGGTTGTCCTACGTGACACGCTAATGTGGACAACTTGTGGATTGCCGCTTCGGTGATTTTTTACGGCAATTGACCAAAATGACTATATTAGAATTCGGCATAAAGGTTTAGGCTTATATTTGCAAAATTGAAAAGCTCATAATTAAATTGACAATTATACAATATGTTTGAGACTGGATTGGTAATTTTCTCATGGGTCTAGAAATTCAGGAGTGATCACGAGTGCAATTGAGTGTGGTTAATATTATATATTGTATTAAAAGTGACTTTGCTTATTAAATGTATTAAATTTCAATGAAGGGCGTCCTTTCTTTTTCAAATGAAAATTCTAAATGCTTGTTTAAAGAAAAATATTTTGATAATAACTAGTGAAATTGACCTCGAGAATGAAAAAATAATTGAGTGAATAGTTTTATATAATATTGGCTATGCATGAAACGTAATATGATGCATTTACTGAAAAAACAACCTACTCATATGCCTATACAATAATAAGAAGAGGTTAAATTGATTTGCATATTTGCAATTTAGTATACCATAAATAAAGTTGCTTTGATTCTATCCAACACAACATGTAGTAAAACACAATGTTAGAGTTAAAATTAATCAAAAATAAATAATTATTCTTAAAGAAATAATCAAACGATCGAGACGAATTAACTGAGCATAGTTTCTGAAAAATTCAATTTTCGTGAAATATGACGTGGGAGATGTTTGGTAAGTATAATGTGAATTTATGTATGAGGCAAATGATCCCATGATATCTAATTATCTTCCAAATAATATATATTTTTGAAGTGGTTTTTTTCACAATTTCATGATTATTTTGTCACTGCCATAACTTTCAAAATACTATTTCATGTAGGTTAAACCCGTATTACAATTTCATGATTTTTTTGTCCTATTTTCATGTAAGTTAAACCTAACACAAACATGAGCCCATACGCTAGTATTTCAATGAAAAGAAGTTCGATTCTAACCCCAACGCTTGCCTAATATTTGTCATTAGGTACATAATAAATGTTGTCTTAAGCTAAACTGTAAGAAAGAACTCATTACTACAGCAAAGTACAAGTGGATTTTTATTGTAAGTGAAAAGTGGAGAAAATTATTAAAAGAATCTTAAGCCTATTGTATCACTGCTAATTTAGTCACAAAATTTTCCATTGTATCAATTTAGTTCTAAATATTTTGACAATTTACCAATATAGTCTTTTTGGCCAATTTTGTCTGTAAATTACTGATATGGATGCCTATCATCCTATATGGCACGGTTGGTGAACGGCCAACGCTAGTGTGGACAATTCTTGCCATTTTTTTTTAATTTTCTATTCTTTTCTTTCCAACTACAAGCTGCAGAAAACAAAAAACATAAATATAAAAAATTTGCAAAAATTATTCATGTCGGTTAGCCCATACTATGTAGGACGGTCGGTATTCACGTTAATGATTTCTAGCTAAAATTGGTAGGAATGACTATATTGACAAATTATCGGGTAATTAAAGACTAAATTGATACGATTGAAAGGTTTACGACTGAATTAGCTGTCGTACAATAAGTTTAAGACTTTTTTTTTATTTATAATTATTCAGTAAAAAGTGTGCGCTGATTAAGCATTTGATATAAATTCGATTCAAGAAATTTCTTTCTTGAGCCATGGTAATTGAGGTTTCAACTTTTCTTTGCTTGAGATATATTTTAGCTCACATATTATCCAGATTCCGAATCACTAAGCTAACCTAAATATACCATTGGCATATACTAGAGCTTATTTATGTAAGATGGCCAACTTCCGTAGGAGAATAATTAATGGTAGTTCCTTTAATGTTCCACTATCGAAGTGGTGGCCTTATCCACCAGCTGGCATTCACATCTCCTCTCCTCTCTAATTTGGTCACAACAGCTGCTGTTCATCCAAAATTGGGAATCTACCTACCTCGTTCCAACTCCAGGGTTTGACCAAAATCCCAACTTTTAAAAAAGCATGAACATGGCTGGCATTGTGTCCAAAGTTGCACCCGCACGGACATACATCATAGACAATTAAATGCCCAAACAATTATGTAAGGTGAGACTTGTGGTAGAAGAGAGAAAAATGTAATAACACATATATCCAAATGAGTACAGCCCCCTATATATGGGGTGAACAGAAGATTTAATACCAGCTAATGTGAACTCCAATTAACTCAAAACTCAAATAATGATCCTATATATAACAATATAGATTCCGTGTTGAAATCACCATGTCTCCCACTGAGAATAACTATGAGGTCATGTTCGTCACCCCGTCGATCTACTTGATACATATGGAGGGATTAATTTGTGTACATTCGTATTAGTTATATCGAATTGAAAAGTTGGAGTACCCGGCATCATAAAAAAGTATAATGCACTTTGCAAAGTCCTTACAAATCACAACTCCGCTCATCTTTCACAAATCATGGGAAACCAGTTAATGAAGAAAGGAGTGCGGTTTGAGTTATTTTGGACGCTGGTTTGAGTGATTGTAGTATGGAAAAAATGCACCTCTGATTTAGAATTTAGGAGATAAAATGTGAGTTGTTCTGGTACTTTTGAATCACCAATTAGCCTGTTGCTTAGTAATATACATCATTATTTGCCCTGTAGCAAACTTTGGTTTCATGGGAACTTTCGCCAAAATTCTAAGGTTGAAATGAACTTTGGGTACACTAGAGAAACTAACACCACATACCCTCCCCACTCCCAAAAAAAAAAAAAAAAAAAAAAACTAAACAATGAAGAAAAAGAATTCATTGCTTTAATCAGAATTAGGCCAACCGTGAAAGTCTGAAAGCCCAACTAAGCCCAATTTGGATGTCAGTCTTGCCATTTTCCCCCCTCATATTCAATCCGAGGATCGAATCAACTGAAATTATGGTTCAAAATATATTTGCTGTAGCACCAATCAAAAAATGAGAATTTAAAATCTAAAAATGACTTTTAGGGCCTGTTTGGCAATGATTCTGATTCTCTGATTCCTTTTCCCGAGACAAAAAAAAAAAAAAAAAGATGAGAAACCCGTTTGGTAATGTAAATGATTTTTATCCTAAAATTTTTTATGATTATGTTTCCAGGAAAATTTTTGGAGCAGAAAAAAAAAAGACTCTTTGTTCCATAATCATTTTTGAGAAACAAGACCAACAAAATCAGAAAGCTCTCAATTTGTGCGTCCACCATTGTTCGTCGCCAACTGTCTCTGATCAATGAAGAAAAAGGAAAATAAAATAGAAAAACCTAAAAAATCATTTTTTTGATGATAATAAAATAATTCAAATTAAAATTAATTTTTTTAAAAATATGCATTTTAGAAAAAACAAAAAATAATTTTCTTTTGGATTTGGACTTGGTTGGCAGGATTAGGGCCAATAATCTTGGCTAGAGATTTTTTGCAAAAACACTAGCCCTGTTCAGTCAATAATGAGAGCATTTCAATCTTACATCGGTCATTAATTGGCGATTGCTTTCTTAGTATGGTATCTTTGTTTGCTGTCCACTAGGAGTCGCAAATATTCACTTTGTAGCATACCATACCTCAATTTAAAAGAATTTTTTAAAATTTTTTTAAAAAAACTTATCTAGATTTGTATTGCATTCTTGATAAATTGTAAGAAACAAATATGTCATGATTTGATTTAATATAGAAATGTTTAAGTAATACGAGTCGGGTTGGGTACGGTCTTAGTTAAATATAGAAGTGCTTAAGTGCAAATTCATGGCAAAAATTCAAGTGCAAATTGTCGATGGAGCTTATATTCTTTTTTAAGGATATTGCATATGACTTTATGCTCCACGAAATAAATAGACTAATTATTGATTATGCATGATCTGTAAGCATTTTATTAGTGATGCTATATATAGGTTTATTTTGTAGCGACAATACGCAATTATTTGACTTCAATGAAAAAAAAATTGAGAAAGGAAAATTGATCCCGAGAATAAAAATTATGTGCGCATTTATGTTTCGAGAGCATAAATTTTACGCAATTAACAAATGCGTGCCGATTCCCTAAAACTCGTATAGGGAACAGAATTAAAAAAAATCAATTCTGATCAGAATTGATTTTGAGAATCGGAATCGTTGCTAAACAGGTCCTTAATAGCTGGACACGGTAAACACATGTGGACATTTCATGTGTAAAAGGCTGTGGTTATTGTGTTTTCCCTCTTTTTGAAGTCTTACCGTGGAGTGATGATTATAACAAAGAGAGGTTGACGGGATTTAAACAAAATATTCAAAAACGTATAGCGCTTTAAAAAGATTATTCATAATTCTAAAGCTAAAAACATTTCTTTCCCAAAAAAAAAAAGAAATGACATGACTCTCAGGCTCTCAAATTTCAGGAATCTTGCCCCCCTTGGGCCCCACTACATGTGAATCTGACACCCAAATTTACAGAGCCCAGGGTAAGCTTTGTTTTGTTCACATCGATTGATTGGTTTTGCCCCCTTTACATGGCCCATACGACTATTGACCATAGTGTGCCCGACAGATCTTCATTGTAATATTTTGAATTTTAAGCGCCTAAACTCCCAAAGCAGACAGATCGCAGCCGTTCATCCTCCCGCCCGAGTCGCATCCAACCGTCTCCTGGAGCGCCTTCAGCAGCTGGGCCCCCTTCCTCCTCCCCCGCCCGCTGCAGTCCCCCTGCAGCGCCAGCATCACCGCGCGCGCCACCTCCTCCGGCGGCGCCACCCCCGCCGCCTCCCCTTCTCCTCCTCCGCCGCCGCCGCAGCCGCAGAATATCACGGCGAGTACGCTGATCGCGTGCTCCCTCCCCCGCCCCTCCATCCGCCCCATCATCTCCACCATCACCGGCACCGCCAGGGCGTGGGCCCGCACCTCCGCCGCCCCCTCGGCGACCGTGCACATCAGCTCCAGCGCCGCGAGCGCCCTCTCCGCGGCGGCCGCCTCCAGTTCCATCGCCGACTCCACGACAGCCCCGGCGGCCCCCGCCTCCACCGCCACCCGGCGGTTGTCCTCCGCCAGGCAGAGGGCGAAGAGGATCTTGGTGGCCGACTTGGGGCCCACGTGGGTCCGCATGCAGCTCACGACGGCACGCATGAGCCCAAACGGGCAACTGGGCTCCAGCGGCGGGTTCGGCACCAGGGAGGTCTCCAAGAGGTGGAGGGCCGAGAGCTGGTCCGGGCCAGAACCGGTGGTCAACCGGAGCTCCGCCGAGTGGAAGAGATCCTGGAGGACGGCGGGCGAAATGGGTGGCGGAGGAGGAGGAGGCGGCGGCGGCGGCTGCTGAGTGGGTGGAGGGTGGTTATGGTGGTGGTGGAGAGGTGAGTGTAGTGGGAATTTCCAGAGGGTGAAGCTCTGGGAAGTGGAGGAAGAGGAGGAAGAAGAGGAGGTCTCGGCTTTCTTGGGAGGGTGAGTGGTCGTGGGTGGCGGGGGCGGTGGCGGAGGAGGGGGAGGTGGCGGCGGAGGAGGAGGAGGAGGAGGGGGGTCAGAAGGAGAGAGAGGGAGGGGAGGAGGGGTGGGGGTGGTGGGGCTGAGGGAGGTTTGGGTGCAGTGGCGGAAGAAGGAGCAAGAGAAGAGGGGACGAGGGGAGGGCTGGGTTTTGAGCTTTTGGGGGTGAGTCTTCATGCTAACTTCTTTAATGGCTGAACATGAATTTTGACACTGAGGGAGAGAGAATTTTGATGTTGCTGAGGGGGTTTCTCGGGTGGAAGGAAGGAAGTGTGGGAGTTCTCCAACTAAGAGCATCATGGAGGAGAGGGAGGAGAAGCATTTGGCACGTGCCGGTCATGCGGTATAAGTGAGGGAGCAAGACTTGAGGGTGAGAGAGAGAGAGAGAGAGACTCAAAGGAGACAGGGGAGGAGGTCCCCACTACTGTCTGCACACTGAACCCGCGAAAGAGATGAACGCGTACGCTTGATGTTTATGTTGGGCAGCTCCAGCGACGTTAACAGTTCACCCCCGACCCAGAGATTTTTTAAAAAAAAAGAAAAGAAAGCATAACAATTGAATCATGGGACGACAAAGAAAAGAAACAGTAAAGCATGACGAAGGTACATACCCCATGACGGGAACAAAGAAAAGAAACAGTAAAGCATGACAAAGGTACATACCCAATGACAGGAACCGCACGCTCTAGACCAGGTCGATGTTGTGTAAGGAAAACATCAATAAAACTCGGCCAAAGTTCATAATTCCACCGCTCACATCTCTCCCTCTCTCTCTCAAAACCTATGGATTACCTTCTCACCCCACCACCAGTTTTCTCATAATGTTTCCCCTCATCAAATTCTACACCAAATAACGAGTGAGTTCTCAATCAAATGCATCACCTAAGCACGGGTTAGCTTCGGTTCCCATTCGATAACCGTCTCGATTACCAATTACCCAACCAACTGATGTCGTCTGCAAATTCAGAACTTCTGCTTTAGATTTCGATTTTAGTGTCGTTCTACTTCATCTGTATGAGAGAATTATCCTCCCAGATGAATCCAGATGGCATGAGATGAATCCAGATGGCATGATCGTTGCAGCTGGCCCGAAAGGGAAATGCTCAGGGACAACTGTCTAATATATGAATTTTGTGTCGGCGACACTAATATGTCTGTGCAATTGGATGATTTTGGCAGGGGGCAAAAAAACCTTACTGAATCAAGCAGCAAACTACTCAAAACCAATAATAGTGGAAATTCACAATCTATATCTTTTTTCGGCCCGTCACATTGCCAGACGGAAAAATTCACTAAGACCATGCTACAAAACTGATAACTGTAAAATTACAAATTAGAAGTGAAGTCTCCTAATGAGATTGGAGAAGAAATTAGAAAAAACCTAGCACACGCAAAAGAAGAGAATCAATAAGATGGAGACTCCCCTCACCTCCACTTCTCTTGCAATTCTTTCCTCTCGGACCAGATCCACGTTACAAAGATCGCCACGATGAGTGCGGCTATTGTAAGGAGAAGCAAAGCATAGCTGAAGTCCTCAGTAAGTGAATCATAGGTCCTTGATGGTGCAAGCCGGGTGAAAAAGAGATCAACGCCGTATGTAAAGACAAGGGTCGTTGACTCCAGCTTAGCAGGTACCGTTACTATGCCTCGAAGACCTTCCACTTTAAGGGCATGTGTCACATAAGACTGCACAAAAATAATGTTAAAGTATGTCCTCAGGCTCACAGAAATCGAGTGCCAGAGTGAGGGAAGATAAGATAAATAAGAGTTTGAAGAACCAGAATTTTGCATTAAGTATTCACTAAACAAGAATGAGGATACTATTACTTCCAATGCCTGGAATGCCGTAAATATGTAGGTTGTAAACCTCCCATTCCTTTCAGCCATGTTGACCTCTCTCGAGAATTTTACTCTATGCGAAGAAGCTCAAAATTGACCCCAAATACACATGCGTGGAAATACGCAAAAAAGAAAGCCAAATGATTTGAATGTTAGCATGTCACTGCATAAGAATATAACCATACAAACTAGTTGACATGTCTTCTTCTGTTCAGCACACCAAAAATTGATTTAAACTTTCCACCGAGCTTCCTCACTCAGCCCGGTTGCCCACTGTGAAATTCCTAATCATCACTTTGAGTTGTGCATCTAGTATGTACTTTACCACAAGCTGAAGATCGCCGTCCATTCTATAACTATATAGTATTTGCTCATATTTGATGTTAATTTTGAAAGTGCATTCTACTAAACAAACTCCTTATGAGACTCAGAAAACGGCAAAGAAAATCAGATACTCAACCTCCAGACGTATTCCTCTTTACTTATGCTCACGGTAATACTCATAAATAATGCGATATATACACAAAAGTTCACTCATTCGAGTATCAGGTATAATCAACTATAGTTCAAGACAATAACAGCTAACATACAGCACCTGAGGTATTATAGGCAGCGAATCTGTGAGGGGTATAATTCCTTCTTCTTTCTCAGCTTGTGTAGGATTAATAGTACGCCGAGGATCTAGATATCTCTTATCCAAAGCCAATACCTGAACAGGAACAGCCCCAGTGAATGTTTTAGTAGAAGCTATAATTTCTTGGATAGGAATTTGATATAAAGCCTCATAAGCATATCCACCTTCAGATGTGTATGTAATTGTGAGCTCTCTTAGTGTGAAAAAAAAAATGTTTGTCAGGATCTCTTTTAGCCTACCTGGTCGCCAATTGTACCGATTAGAAGCTGCTTTGAAGTTATGCCTTTGGCAGTTGATGTCACAGTTATAGCTTTCACTGAGTGAGTAAAAAAGTACGACTGTGATTTTGCTATAACCTCTGGCCGAGAATACGAAGATACAGGTGAAGTAAGATTATGTTTGCCCACAACTAGCTTCAAAACGTCTTTGTTATCCTGTATCATATATATCAGTAGAACATACAGTTAAGTTGGTATGCGGAAAAAGAAAATATTTGCACAGAAAAACATGTTCCAGGAAATTACCGCCCGAGACTGATCATAAATCTCAACAACTGACATTTCATATCTGTGTGCTCTGAGATTAAAATAGTGGTACACAACCCAGTTCTCACTAAAAACCTGGAACAAAAGTACATGCATGAGAAGCCATATTTTCCAACGATGGAACCAACTAAAAAAAGAAAATTTGATAGAAAGCTTACAGCACGGACTGGGGCTTGTGAACCCTGATGAGTCATGCGGTGCAGTATACGACCAGTAATAGTATCAATAAGATATACTACCAGCCATGACTCCTCGGGGGTAGCTGAGCCAATTTCACCACTACCTTTTGGTGCAGTTGTTGCCAGAAACAGTAGATTTCTTGATATATACTTGTACATGACATCTTGGTCAGCTATCACCTTTGCCTGAGTGTGAACCACCTAGATAACCCACGTAAAGAAGTAAAACGATAAATTTGCAGCAGCAGAGAACCGCCCTCAACAACAAACAGAGAAAAGAATGAGAAAATGAACAATAGGGAAGGCCACGGAAAAGGTGGTGCAGATTAGATGGTTAAGAGATGACCAGGTCCAAACAGTGGACATACATTGTGTGTTTGTATTTCTATTTCCGTACACATGAATGTATAACAATCCCCCTTCCCGGAATAAGGCCTAAAAATGCAGAATGCCAATACTTCCATGAACCAGAGTAAATAAGGCAAGGCATCCACACTAAATCTTCCTGCCAATTCTCAATTAAAAGTAAAATCTGACTTACCTCGTTTATTTTACGTGTCCCCATTGCAACAATCTTTTCTGATTCTGCAGGGAGTACAACTGACCATAAGTCTTTGGGATCAAAACAGTATTCATCCTCTTCATTATAACTACAAGAACCCTTAGATACATGCCCCCTGATGATGCCATTATCAGCTTCAACTGAATACCAGTAAATATTTGAGATTTCAGGACGGAAGATACTTAAAGCCTCCGGAGATCTAGGGTATAGGTGGGCTCGCTGGTTTGCATCTACAAGTAAATGAAGACGCTGTTCTGTTGAATCCGTAAATGGCAGAGGAATAACTTGCACTACAGAATGTACAGGAACCAAATAATTGAGCTCCTGGCCAGTGTAGGCATCAATGAAAGAGAGAAGGCCTGGTGCATCATCACTTGGTCCACAGCGACCAACAACAAGAACAGATGGATTCTCATCCAGCGCATGATGATGAGGAACCTGCCATGGATAAATGCGGAGCCCAGTTGGATAATCACACTTCTCAGATTTACGAAGTGATTGCAGTAAGAGAGACCAAACAATCCTTCCATCTCCTGTGTGCAATGCAAAGACTTTGCCAGCCCCAGTAAGCACTATGAGCAACTTGCGGAAACCATTGTGGTCTCTGGTCATTTTGCTCTTCTCGGAGCTTTTCAACCTCATCTTTTGTATTGCTGCTACATCCTCAGGGCTTGCAAGCATCAAAGTCCCCTTGAGCTTCAGAATGTGCCCCTTTGGGTTTTGGAAAAAAGAAAACCATCAGAGAAAAAGAATACACAAAATAATATGCTCTCAAGCTAATTTGGAAGTTCAAAGCGTTGATCATCAAGCCCCCTCTCTTTCTTTTTCTCTTTTTGATAAACAAGCAAGCAAAGGGGGAATGCCGTAAGGTAGGAATACAACCCAAAATGGTCTAAGGAAGGATGACCACTGGGCCTATTCCTGGTTTCTCCATCAAAACCCCCTTTCTATATGGAGAATCTACATGTAGGGTGATATTGGGATTCAATTTCTCTCCTCCCCCCCCCACCACCAACCCCCCCAAAAAAAAAAAAAATGCAAACAAGTTTGATGCATCTAACAATGGGGCAAACATTTCACCTTTTACATATTATAAATACCTTAAGCCATTCGAAGAGATTCTGTTCCACTTTTGATACTGAAACACCATCTTTCTCCACAGGTAGTTCTGAGGTTGTTACATCTATCACTGATGCAAGGCCATCCTCCCTACACCAAACCATCTCACCCTGTTGGATCAATGATAATGAATGATCTTCCATGACAATTAAGGCCCTAAACCCATGAGACCTGTCTGTCCTAATGTAGTTGTTTATGAAGACCTTATGGACCCGACCTCTATGGTTGTCGATCTTAATGGCCTCCTTCAGCAAATCCATATTCCAGTCATGAACAGGTTTCACGACAAAGTGGAGCTTCTCATTTTCATGTCGAACAAGTGCAAAAGCCTGCTGGCTCTCTGATAATGAAATAGCATCACTGAGAGCTGCTGCTTCCTTAATTTTTTCAACCAACTCCACTTTCCCTCCATCAGTCACTCGGGCAAGGACTAGGAACTTATTCGTTTTCAGAGCGAACATATCAGCAAGCTTGGAAGGTAATATCTCTACCACCCCATGAGAGTCATCAACCAAGCTCGAGATCTGTGTTTTTCGAAAGTTGATTTCTCCATCTTGGAAGAATATCGTTAGTAAAATCGATCTAGTGGCATCCAATGCCACAAGTACATCACCTGAAACCAGCAATGTATCCCCAGAAAAGCCACCAGGAAAATCTACAGTTACATGCTTTATCTCATCTCCCTTTCTGGAATTGATTTGATATGCATGAAACTGGAAAGATTCAAGATATCCTAGAACATGTATAGTCTCCTCTCCAGGAGCCTGGATAACCTGCTGAACATCTAAGCTATAAAGAGGAACAAAGAAAGAAAAAAAGATCATCCATTTGTTGAATTCAGTGAAAAGCACACACAGTAAAGACCAATAATCCGAACCTTTCAGCGGCAAAATCCTTTCTCCAGATAATTTCACCATCAACACTAGAAACAGCATGGAGACACCCTTCAGCAAAAGCAAGAATTAAATTTTCCTTATCAACTCTGAAGCTCGTCTGCATAAGATAGCTCCATATCAGTAATGAACAAAATGGCATCAGAACAGTATAAGATCAAAGCAACAATGCGAGGTAAATTAACATTAGTTTTATCATTATAAAATTATTGTCATTACTATGGCACCCTATATTTCTGCAAGGTGTTCACACTGCAATGTTATTGAAATGACTAGATAGACAGCAACAGGGCTAATATGTGGCTCCATAACCTTCTTCAAAAGGGCATGCTAGATAATAGACATATAAACTTTCTGTTTTTTAGCATCTTCTTTCATAATGATCAAGGCCAAAAAGCCCAGAGTCCCGTACCGATAACTAAATTGTTAGCATGAACAGCTTAACAGCAACGACAGGTAAATCTTTAATTCAAACAGAAAAAAGAATAACAATTGAAGAAGTTAATAAAATTCTGCTGCATTAAGATGATAGTCACATACCGGCACGATTAACATTGTCTTTGAGGGTTTTGAGCCCTTCAAAACGGACTCCCAAACTAATTGTCCATCAGGAAGATTCCAAGCTCTTAGAATACTTCCACCTGACGATAGGGTAATAACATCTGCCATAGGGAAAAAGGAGACAGAGGTCTGTAAGTATACACTACCATAAAGTGAAGCCAGCAGGCATTACCCTGTATCGGCAAATGGTTGAGCACGAGCTATGGACAACAAGAACGGACAACTGGAATGGAGAGATACATTTGTATCAAAAGCAATACAGCTGTTAAAAGGTTTAAATGAGTAACCTTTGCATGCCATTATCAGATTCAAGGAAGCTATTCTATCGAACAAGAAACCGGATTCCACCCTTTAAGTCCATAAACTTTGTTTCGAGTTCTAGCTACACTAAGGTAGAACAATTTCTATCTAACAATGGAATCAATGACCCTGCTAATTAGTGTATCCTATGACGCGGGTGGACTTACCTAATGCTGCTCTGTGGGAAACTACAAGCAGAAAAGAATTATAAACTTCTAGGGCATCAGTTAAATTGAGTGTTTGAAAACTAGCTCTTGCTGTTGGCTCCTAAGAATAAGCTCCACAGCAGGAACAGGCCTATAAACTTTGTTTCAAGTTCTAGCAACACTAAGGTAGAACAATTTCTATCTAACAATGGAATCAATGACCCTGCTAATTAGTGTATCCTATGATGCGGGTGGACTTACCTAATGCTGCTCTGTGGGAAACTACAAGCAGAAAAGAATTATAAACTTCTAGGGCATCAGTTAAATTGAGTGTTTGAAAACTAGCTCTTGCTGTTGGCTCCTAAGAATAAGCTCCACAGCAGGAACAGGCCTATAAACTTTGTTTCAAGGTCTAGCTACACTAAGGTAGAACAATTTCTATCTAACAATGGAATCAATGACCCTGCTAATTAGTGTATCCTATGACGCGGGTGGACTTGCCTAATGCTGCTATGTGAGAAACTACAAGCAGAAAAGAATTATAAACTTCTAGGGCATCAGTTAAATTGAGTGCTTGAAAAATAGCTCTTGCTGTTGGCTCCTAAAAATAAGCTCCACAGCAGGAACAGTCTTATTCAACCAACACGATCTCTCAAATCACCAGATGTACAGCTCTTACGCTGCAACGACTTGGATAAATAACTCCATACTTTACTCATGAATTTCATTGAGCAGGACACAATCTTAACATTAAATCATTTCATGTACAGTTGAATGTTTTTGCTAGACCAGAATAACATAATTGACAAAAAGCTAGTACCCTGAAAAGGAGGAGGAAGATATTTACAGCCACCCCTCACAAAGCAAAAGTTCGAATATCAAATTAAGCTGTTGATACTACACAGTGCACGATTTCTGATTGAAATGGGTCCTCCTGCTCTCGTTCGTTTTGAATAAATTGCTTTCTTCATTAAAAGAAATGAAACAATGACAACGACAAATCTCAACTTGCACAACAGTGAGTTCATATTACTGGATGTGACATGCTAAACAGCAACACGTAACAAAACAAGTACATGAGCTACTTGTAGAAAGGAAAAAAAAAAACGAAACAAAGAGAAACTCAGTTATCTCAAAGAAATACCACAAGTAGATATAGGAATTGACTTGTTTAGAGCGAAGGTTAGAATGATGAAAAAACAACATAAAGGGAAGAAGACATAGCCATAGCCATTTGTACATTTTCCAAGAGTAATATCAATTCCATCAATGGCATCATCAGCACCAAGAACATGTCTCCAATCTGCAAACAAACATCGTGCAAGAGACATAAGTTTCACAAAATAAAATCTAAGTACTAGACCAGAGTAAGCACGTCAGAATTAGAAGTCTTCTTAAACATCAGTTGCTTTTCTTTTGCCAATAGAAATGACAAACTGTGTCAAATTACAGATAGACACTCAACATGAATATTGGATTTTGTCCATGACAAGGAGTACTCACATATATCACCATGGCGGAGATCAAGGGATGCTATAACATTATGCTCCGTTGACACCACAACGCGCTTTCGACCAGCCTTCTGAGTGTGAAAAACCGCATGCTTCACTTTCCCAATGTACTTTTGATGCCTAAGATTATCATTTCGCAAGTAAATTAAATTGAATCAATAAGCCAGGTGCTAATCATGCATGGAAAACTGCATATTTAGAAGGCAAACCACTGACAAAGCTATGATAAAACTATGATACTCGCATCCACTTTCACATCACCTACTCAACGCTGAAAACATCACCAACCACCACTCTCAACTTCGCATATCAAGTTACAAAGCAAAAGCCACGTCTTCAGCTAGTTTTAACCGAACATACGTGTATTGCACATGAAATTCATCAACCTAAGAATTCAACTCAAAGGGTACCTCCCACTACACTTAAAAACACGCGAAAACTTTGGTCAGTGTGTAAACGGCCTGTGATAGGTAAATTGTGAATTTCAGCTAAACGCACGTTCGGTCCGAACTTCACATATCTGGCATATCGGTCAGAACCGACCTCGACAACATTCAAAACCGACCTAACTCGCAGAATCAATTCTAAGAACCATATGGCATGGAAATTTAGCAGCGGATTAACCGAGAGAAGCATCGCCACCAGAGTCTAAGAACGCAACAGCACGGACAAAGAATCGAGCGATTTCCAGTATATATGGAGTCAACAAACAGCAAGACTAAGCGATAATCGAATTCGCAGATTCTCCATGAAAACGAGGCTTACCAGTCCATGAGGCCGACTTGATCTTCGTAGAGGGAGAAGCTGAGATTCATTGATGATAGGAAGAGCACGAGCAGGACGAAAGTCCTGATCGCCATGGTTTCACTGAGGCGACCTCGCTCGCTCTCTCTCTCTTCTCTCTCTCTCTGCGACGAAGGGACGGATCTGAGAAGTCGAAGCAAAGCACTGTGGTTCGGTTAAGAGAGTTGAAGTTAAAAGTACAAACCCGGTGAAATTATAAACGGGACCTAGAATTTTGACTAAATATCACTTTCGACCCGAACGAAATGGGATATGATTAAGTAAACTCAACTCTACAAAAGCCGATGTGAAGAATTATACTTAAAAAAAAAATTATATGATGATCTATATTTCAATATTTTGGAAAAAAATAAAAGTTTAGTTATATGATAAGTGCATTCCCAACCTCTGTGGATGGGCATTCAAGACCCGAGCACGAGCGCCGGTGTATTGGGCCCAACTTTTGGGGTCCTGGGCTCGAACATCGAATCTTTGTCCCAAATTCTTTGGACTAGGATCTAGCCTCAATGGATCTAGGGCTGGACCTAATGTACCTAACCTCGGCCTTTAGATCAGACCCACTGTTAATGACTCGAGAACGGATGTTGGGGTCCTCGTGTCCAAGCGTAAAGTTTCTTGTCCAAACCATAATTTTAGTTATATTTGACAAAATGATTTTCGAGTTTTGGAAGATTTTTTTCTGAATTCAAATATAAGTTTTTCGTTTGGTCGTGAAAGGATTTTTCTTTAATTAATTTTTTTAAACAATTCAAATGCCGAAAAAAATTAGGAAAAAGGCTTCGGCTAAACAAACAAAACCTAAACATATATAAAATATTATGGATAAATCCTAAATAGCACCGACACCGACACATTATTTAACACGATACAACACGACATGTCGGCATATCATTTCTCAAAAATAGAGAATTTTGACACATTATATATATAGAGTGTTTATTTTTATACATACATAACAAATTATCATCTTTATGACTATTTCAATCAAGTTAATTTTTTGACCCAAAAAAAATCAAGTTAATTTGATTCAAATAAATAAATAAATAAATAAAAGAGCCTAGAGTAAAAAAACGTTGATCCTTCATTTGTTAGTATCATTCATCGTTTCAAATTGACAAACCGAACTACATTACATTCTAATAATCCATTATTTGTTGGTGGAGTTTTTTTTTAAGAATATTAGGTTTTAATAAATTTACACTTTTACCCCAAAAAATTGAAAATTTTCAAAATTGACCATTGCGTATTGAATTTGGCCTGTCGAGATGTATGACACTTGTATTGGTGGGCGTGCTCGAATAGTTGACCACGTGTCGAAAATCTCACAAAACATGGAGCACCTCGAAAATTATTGTTGCTACATAGGGTAAATCCACATCCACGGAGTATTGCAATAGGCGCGTTCCAGGACACAATCCAAATTGTTGCTTAACGCAATGTACTTTTGATAATTACGTATGCGCTTTTACTAATACAACGGGGAAGAAAAACAAACAATAGATGACTAATCTTTAATTCCTCGTTCGGCTTGTCCGAGTATACCCATCTTCTTGACGCAAGAGAGCATGAGGGAGCCCATGTATAAGCATTTTTTGAAATGTTCATAAATATCGTGCCGTTCATCCTATTCATTATAGACAGGATTTATATTCAAAATTATGATGGATCAAAAGGGAACACTTGATTACATGGAGGGCGTTGCGCTAACACGTCTGCATTTACGAGCAACATTAAAGTACATTCTCGTGTTCGACCGAATCACAATGATCAAATCACGGGCAAAACGGAAAGCGCAATGATCGAAAACCTAACCTTGAAATATTACCTTGGTTCACTGCTGTTGTTCCAAGCAAAAGGGGCGGAGGAACAAAGCCTGAAATATTATTATATTGTAGAAAAACGAACGCACCGTCGATATGTCCGAGTGGTTAAGGAGACAGACTCGAAATCTGTTGGGCTTTGCCTGCGCAGGTTCGAATCCTGCTGTCGACGATTTCTTGTTCTATTTTTTTTTTTTTTTCCCGTTTCTTAGCGAAAGAATAAGTGCGGCTCACTCCATTCTCTTCCTTTTCTTTGGCTTCCGAGTCTTGTAATCTCTAAAAACAACCCCAGTCGCGCTGATATGGTGCCCAACTTGGACCTCCTCCTCCTCGCCTTCCTCTACGGCACGTTCGTCGCCGGCATCCTGATTGCCGTGGTCCTCCTTGCTGCCGCTGGGCTCGCGCTGGCGTTCGCCGCGGGGCTGCTCTTGATCGTCGCCGTCGATTTGCAATGCATGCTTCGGCTGCTGTCCTCGCGCCTCCGCGCGGCGGGGGCTGACGTCGAGCTGGGGCTGCTCCTCCTCCTCTGCACGGTGCTGCGGTTCGGGGTTTCCGCTTCTTCGGCAACAAAGCTATGGGTGGAGCGCGAGGTCGGGGTATCGGTCGAAGCGGCACGGCAGGCTCGGAATCATTTTTCCCGAAATTGTTGGGACGCGCTCCTCTTACGGAAATGACAAATATGATATTATGAGTCGTGCCACTGTTGGATGGCTCGAGGTTTTATAGCGTACAGTTTCTTCAAGGTGTAACACGATATTATGACGTCATCTTGTGTGTAAACCAATTAAATCACATGTTTGTCGAAAATACTAGAATTTGTGGTTGCGCTCAGAAACTGCAACTTGCCATCAGCGACGCCGTCACGGCCTAACAAAGACCTCGAGAGACTAGCCACCCCTACGTGATGGGGTCAAGTTCCACGTCGACTCGGGTAAGAGTTTATCTGGCATCCGATTTTCCAATGGGAACGCTTGAAATTCCGAAACTGAATATCAACTTCGAAGCAGATCTACTGCTCAAAAATCTCATCGGCTTCGAGAGATGCAATTGCCATGAGAACTATGACACGTGCCGAGGTTTTTATGGCGCAACCGGTCGGTCCACAATTAAGAAAAATCTCAAGACTTGTTGTGTCTTGGGTTTAGGATTTGCATGGGGTTTTCCACCATTTTCTTAAATATTTTCAAGAGCGGGCGAGACGGTAATTGTCTCGTGTTCTGAAACCTTCATTGTCGGTGGTTAGGTAGATGGAAGATTGCAATCTTGGCCATCTTATCGAGCATAGATCGACAGTTATAATCTGAGGTCCTCTACTTTATAAAGGGATGTACTCTTTCTCATTTGATCACCTACAAAAAGGAATATAACCGGCCACACTTTGTTTTTTTTCTCAGTGTTTACTAATAGACACCCACGGCCACACTTTGTTTTTCTCTTCGTGACACCGAAACGTGACCACTGGTGGAGGTCTACTACAAGGAATTCGATTGGTGTGCACGTGCGTGCATGCGCATGTGATTTCTAAATGAAAAAGCAAAAATCTCGAGCTGAATTCAATTTGCTTGAAATAGTTAACGCAGGAAAATTGCTTTCATTGCAGACAACAATTCACGTCTAAATACATTTCTAGTTGATAGAAAAAAAACAAATTTCGTTCGTTTATTTTTATAAGCAATACAAATGCTCATCTTTTAATTTGTTTTTCAAACCATCCTTTTTTGGCGAAATAGAAGGAGCTTAAAATATTAGGTGATTTTTGAGTTTCGAATAGGGTAAAGGTAAAAAAATTGTTCTCTTTAGGCATTGTCCCGTAAAAAATTAATTAGTTTATCATCTACTAAACATAAATGAAAAGATCAAGAACGAAGGTAAAACGAGCAAAGGAGACAAACAGAATATTTTTTTTTTCCTTCGCAATGTCAATTCCATTGCCTTTCTTCTTTTGGGACCAAGATTCGAAAAGTGGTTGACTTTGATCGGGTAATCAGTTAATTGGTTATATTCCGTTTCTTGAAATATCACCACCGTTATTTTCCTTGTGAAATATATACCGTTTCCAAGTAGGAAATTGGCGCTAAATATGGGAACTTTCCTATTTAAGCCGTGATCTTGGGTTCCTTTTATTTTAACTATTTCGATCTGAAAAGGGGCTTTGCTTTCTCCCTGGGAAGCGTCAAAATTTAATTGCTTCTACTTCCGGCAGCACGGCGGAGCAGGTGAAAATCTCAGCACCATCATCTTCTCCAATAGATTATAGCTTCTCAGTGCGATTCGCTGTTTTCGATTTTGTTTGATTTTACGTGTGTGTTTTAGCTTTGCTTGGTTCACGGTCTGCTTGAGCTAAGGATGTGAGGTCGAAACTTTGAAACCTGATACGACTATAAATTCAATCGGAGTTTGGAACAAAAGCTTCGGTTTTGGACTAGAATTAATGAATGTCTCTTTTATAGTATTTTGCTAAACTTTTACAGGCGTAGCATTGATTTCGACGGCAAAGATTTCGCGAGTCTGGCTAGATTTTGCCCTTTTATGCTAAAAGTTCAGATTTTGGGGGAAGTGATGGTCTATCTCTCTGGTTCTTAATGAAAAGAACTGGGATAAGATGTGGGCTTTCTCTGTTTTAGAAGTGTGTTCTTTTATTGTAGTTTTTTTTTTCCGATGCAGGTCTTAGGAGTAATAGAACCTGTGATTCTGAGAAAACCAGCAGCATGCTTACCCTGCGTATCTTGTTCCGGCGTCTCGGTTGGGGTTAAGCATTTGAGTTCATCATCGAAGGGCAGGCAGGAGATCGCACGGGAAAAGTTCCCAAGAGCACCAAGTTTCAAGAGGAGGACAAGAGGGTTAACAAGGTGGGGACGGAGCGGACGAAGAAGGAAGATATGGAGGGGATAATGCACGTGTCACGAGCCGGGAGTTTATGATCGACCTATGTGGCCACTCGGGCTTCCTTTTTATCCTGGAGCGTCCGAGCTAAGCCTTTTCTCTTTGATTCCACCTGGATTGCGTAGAGAGAGGAGCCTTTTCTCTTTGATTCCACTCCCTTTGGCAGCATCCACTAATTCGGAACTTAATTTGAAAGCCATATTTCGACCCAAACGTTTTCGGGATGCTCCTAATAACCAACGAATGGCAAGTGTTTTTCCTTGTGTAGATCCTATTTCAATGGGAACTTGATTAGTTGATTAGTCGATCCGCCTACACGTCTTGCTTTTACCGCTATATCGAGCACACGCAATGGAGCCGTAGACAGTCAAGTGAAATCCAATACACGAAATAATTTGATCTATGGACAACATCGTTGTAGTAAAGGTCATAATGCCGGAGGAATCATTACCCGTGCGGACCGGGAGTTGTGATCGACCGTGCGGCCACTCGGGCTTCCTTTGTATCGTTGGAACGCCCGAGCTAAGCCTTTTCTCTTTGATTCCATCTGGATCGCGTAGAGAGAGGAGCCTTTTCTCTTTGATTCTGCTCGAGCTAAGCCTTTTCTCTTTGATTCCACCTAGATCACGTATTCTGCTCGAGCTAAGCCTTTTCTCTTTGATTCCACCTAGATCACGTAGAGAGAGGAATGCTAGAGAGGGAGAGACTTTGGGAGGGAGCTTTGTGTTTGTATTTCTTGTGGATGATCAAATGAGAAGGATGACTCCCCTTTATATAGTAAGAGGCCTCATATTACAATCGTAGATCAAGCTTTCATCTAACGGTTTAGATCGCATTTCCCGTTTTCCCAACTACTGACATTCGATAGGAAGGTTCCAGAACAACGTACAATTATCGACTTGCCCGTCCCTAGAAACCTTCTAGAAACCCTAGTAGAAAACCTTAGATAAACCCTAGGGACCAAGACACAGCAAGTCCTGGGGCATCTCTTGGCCATCTACACAACCGGTTGGGGCACGAAAAACTTGGCCCGTGTCATTCTTCCCCACTTATTTGCCCTTGGTGCTCTTGGCTCGGGATGTTTCTTTGCGGTGGAATTTTTATTTTGGTCGCCCGCATCCTTCTCTCGGATCGTCGGCTTCTTCTGGCTTTTGTTTTTGTGTCCGCGAGAGCGCTTCTTCTTCGGCCTCGGGACTTGAGGTTTCTTCGTTGCTTGGACAATTTCATGAGTCATTAGCCACTCGATCTTTATCTTGGCCGCATCAATGCCTTCAAGCTCCGGAAACAGCACGTTGATTGGCGGAGGGTCTTGTGTTTTTGTGGGCAACTCCCACTTTCCCTTTGGCTTCTCCAAAGGTTGGGTCTTCAAGCGATCATAGAAGTCCATCCCCAGCAAAAGATCGTAGTCGTCGAGCCGGATTACATCGAAATCAAGCTTTCCTTTCCATCCGCCAACTTGAATTTCCATGCCTATGGCTATGCCATTAGCTAGTTGGTCCGAAGTGTTGAGCGGCATGAAGAAATGTTTGGTGGGTTACACGCGGAGTCCCAGCCACTTTGCCGCCTCGCTTGATATGAATAGATTTGTCGCCCCTGTGTCAATCAAGGCAGTCAGCATCTTACCACGTACCTTGACTTCTACAAAGTTCAGCATTCATGCTTTTGGAATTTTCTTGGATTGAGCCCGGATGGTGTTGAGTCGAGTGACGCCACCAAGTCGCGCAATCTTTGGTTCTTCTTCTTTTTGCTCCTCGCCACTAATAGATACCAAAAAAAAGAAACACCACTGAGAAAAGGAAAAAAAAAATGAACGTCAAGTGAAACCATCTTCTTATCTATGCCCCTTTCCTCTATTCCTCTAGTATTGTCTTCTTCTAGCTTCCCTCTTTTTTGGCTCTGATGTGGCTCTGATGAGTGATAATCCTAGAGAAAAATGCTGGTGAAAAGTTGAGTGACATGGATGTCTTCATAATACGTAGGGCACTTAGGATCCGTATGGTAACATTTCTGTTTCTGGGAACATATTTAGAATAGAAACATTTTTTTGTATTTTTGTTCCACGCTACGATTTTCGGGAACGGAAATGCGTTTGGCAAGTACAAAAAAAAAAAAAAACTTTTTTTCACCAAAAGGAAGGATCTACATCCGGCGGCCGACGGCGGCGGCGGCGAGTGACTTGTGACAGGTGGTGGCGGCCGCTTCAATGGTGAGCATTGGTGGTTTGCATAAGCTCGCCCTCAAGTTGTTTCTAAAAAGTGTTCCAAAATTAGAAACAAGTTTTTTTGTTTCTCATTTTTGCTCTAAAAGTGTTTTTGTTTCTCAAAAGTGTTCTCGAAACACTTTTGGAACAATTTTTTATCATACGCGTTTCTGGAGTGTTATCATAGGGTTTGTATGGCAACGTTTCTGTTCCTGGGAACATATTTGGAACAGAAATATTTTTTTGTGTTTTCGTTCTCGGTTACGATTTTCGAGAATAGAAACGCGTTTGGCTAGTAGTAAAAAAAAATATTTTTTTCACCGAAAGGAAGGATTTACAATTGGCGGCCAGCGGAAGGCGAACGACGGCGCCCGGCGGCGGCGGCCAGAAGGAGGCGGACCCACGGCGGTGGTGGCAGGTGGCGGCCGGCGGCAGCGGACCTGCGGCAGACGGTGGCGACCGGTGGTGGCGGTAGATTGGCGACGGGCGACTTGCGACGGGCGGCGGTGGCCGCTTCAACTCCTTGCCGACGATGGTGAGCGATGGTGGCTTGCACAAGCTCTCCCTCGAGTTGTCTCTAAAAAGTGTTCCAAAACCCGGAAGCAAGTTTTTTTTGTTTCTCATTTTTGCTCCAAAAGTATTTTTGTTTCTCAAAAGTGTTCCGAGAACACTTTTGAAATAATTTTTTACCATACGTGTTTTCGTTCCCAAAATGTTTTTGAACACTTTGGGAATAGAAACACTTTTTCTGGAGTGTTACCATACGGATCATTAATGATGGAAAGTGATATAAATGTGATTATCATAGTATCCTCATTCTAGGTTTATTTCAATGTGTTTTAAGTTGTTCATGATGTTGAAGCAGTTCCTTGTCATAAAAACAAGAACCTTCCCTTGGTTATCAGGGGGATATATGATTCTATGAAGGGTTGGACAATCTTTTGACTGTGAATAATGTGATGCTTTATCCTTGGGACGTTCTTCCTTTTGTTGCACTATAAACTGTAACTAACTATAGCAATCGAATAATTCTCTTTTTCGCATATACTATCTTATTTTTCATGTAGTAGCTTTGGAATGGTAGATTCATTTCTATTAGGATACTCCCTCCTTGACCACCCCTAGCTCATAAACATGCCATAAAACTGAGCTCTTAAATCTGATTTGGCAATGAGTGATTTAGTATGTGTTTGGAATTTGTTCAGTATCCTGGTTCTGGGTCATGCGTTTCACTTACATTTTCCTTTGAACCTTTCGTTTTGTATTTGTAGGTTGGATAGAATGGGAAGGAGAAAGATTTGAGTTCCAAGATGGGCCTTCTTATGCAGAAAAAAATTGGGGTGGGGCCTTCCCAAGGAAGCGGTTTTGGGTAAGTATTGCATATTATCCTTTCGACTGGAGCCAAAAAGAGAGGAGAGGTCAGCTCATTTAGTTGATTACTATTTCTGTCTCTGTAGCATATATGGACTATGTGGGTAAGTTAGGCTTAGGCTGTATTTTCCTAATCATGGAACTGGCTTCGGACTATCCCTCTTTTCTTATGAAGTTTACAGCTGCAAGGAAAAACAAGATGTAGAGAGGATATCTGCCGGCAGTTGTATGTCGACAAATAGCGCTGTAGAAATCCTCTTGGTGATAAAGCTCACTTCATCATTGAGCTAATTGCAAAATGGATCTTAATTAACTAATGTTGTCAGCTTCTAAATAGGGGTCTTCCATCTAAGGCTTTGACTGGATGCTGCTTCTTATCGTGGCACTGAAGTGATGTCGTCATGTGGTCTTCGTAATTGTTTTAATTTGGAGCTTCTTTTATTGGCCTCTTAATACAGGTTCGATGTAACGTCTTTGAAGGGGCAAGTGGTGAAGTTGCTCTTACAGCTGGTGGTGGTTTGAGGCAGCAACCTGGACTAACCGATACATTTGAAAATGCCGCGCTGGTATACTTTTCCCTGTGATTTGAAATCTGTTTAAACGAAGTATGGTTAACCAGACAAAAAGAAAAAAAAAAAGAAAAGAAAGAAAGAGTAGGAATCATTGGCTAGAATGAAAATAACAAAGAACAGCAATCTTGGGTAAAATGGCCCTGATAAATATTTTACTATGATGGCCTTTTAGTTTGCAAAAGATCAGGGGATGAGAGTAGCAATGAACCCGTGGTAATAGCGTGTTTCATCCCTTAGATTCTATTTTCACTAGAGCTTTCTTGAATCTACACATAGGAGAGTTGGGATGGTGATGGGGAATGTCTGGTTTTATCAATTCCCATTTCCTTTCGACCAAAAAAAAAATCCCATTTTCTCGTTCAGAAACATTGTCCCACAATATGTTTTTGGACATGGGTTTTGTTAGGTAGTTGACTTCACATTTATAGATCTCTTCTCATAATGTATCATCCTTCTTTCTCCTGTTGCAGATTGGAGTTCACTATGATGGGATTTTCTATGAATTTGTGCCTTGGAATGGTGTTGTCAACTGGGAAGTTGCTCCATGGGGCTCCTGGTACATGGAAGCAGGAAATGAGACTCACAAGGTAAATATAGCTTCCTGTTATAGCTTATACAATTGTATGGAGTATCTCGCCCCAACCATGACTAGGCCACTTAAGAGGGCCAAAGGTGTGTTGAAGGCTGTTATAGTTGTCATCTTGTGTAAAGTCCTAAACTTTATGCATAAACTTGTTTGTATCGTCCGGCAGCACAAGGCTGTATGTATCTGCATATTTCGTAAATTGGCTTTAGACCTTCTCGGCAAGAAGAGAGTATCTGATTGTGCTTAGTAAAGTGGAGTGAGCAGAATTCATTGATTGTTTGCAGGTTGTAGTGGAGGCAACAACGAAAGATCCTGGAACGACATTGCGTGCTCCAACTGCAGAGGCAGGCCTTGCTCCAGCTTGTAAGGATTCTTGTTTTGGTGATCTAAAGCTGCAGATATGGGAACGGAGATACGATGGGAGTAAGGGAAAGGTGTGTTCGATAGTGTGGACTAATCATTCTCAAGTGCAATAGCAACGGTGTTAACTTTTTGGTTTGTGCTAGAAGATGAAATTGCATCACTAACTGATTCTGGAACCTCCTTTCATTTGAAAGTCTCCAACACCCATAGTTAAGGACAGTCACTTGTAAGTTTTGCATCTCTGCAAATTTTCTTGTTTAACCGAAAAATTTATGGTAAGCAGCATAAGTTATTCCTTGCATTACGGTACGGAAATGATAAAAAGTAAATCCTCTTGTGTTAGTTAAGTGTTTTATCCAAGTACTGTGTCTGGTAATCTAAGACTAAGAGTTAGCTGGGGGCTGTCATCTCTCCCATTTGAGGGCCTTGCTGTTGGAAAAAATAAGAGATGTGAACATACGTACTCTTGGCAATAACTGTGGGTGGAGTCCTTGTTATAGGAAAGACCAACTCGGTAAGGTGAAGAGTATTGAAACCCCACTGGAAAATGACATTTGTCGGAGTTCATTGTCCTCTAGAAAAGCAAGTTATGCCAAAAGATGGGGAAAATGAATCCAGGAATGACTTCAATTAAAACCATTGGTCTGTATGGTTATACTGATCATTCCTGTATCTCCTTGAATAAAATTCATTGTATTATACGTTTATTTTTTTTGCTCCAAGTGTGAAGATATGATCTGCAGATGATCTTGGACATGACGAGCAATACGGCGGCTGTGGAAATCGGAGGAGGGCTGCGGTTCAACACTTGGAAAGGCAAGACCTCCACGCCGGACCTTCGGGGTCGTGCTTTAAGCGTTCCAGTTGATGTGGATGGGTTTTTCGGTTTGGCTTCATTCCTCAAGCCCCCTGGTCTATAGTTGATAGCACCTCTTCACTTTGTGTTGAGCAAATTGAACAATGAATGCCATTAAGGTTGAGATTAGAAACGATCTATAAACGATACTTCTCTAGATTTTCCTCTCATTGTTGTCTCGGAGCACCATCCCACTGACATTACACCCATAGATGACTTCTTTCTCGGGTCTTTCGCCTGGCGTTGTGTCATGATAGGGAGATTATTTCACCACGGACGATTAACTCGACACTGTCGGGAGATTGTCGAGTAGCGCTGATGAAGATTGATTGAGCCCGTGGAGAGGGTGGGGCCTCAAGATGGATCAGATTTGGGCGGTGCTGCGGCTGGTTTCAGTGGTCCACAATAGTACAACAACACGATGGGTGCTCTGCTCGGAGGACCACGCCGAGTCTTATCCACGTGCAGTATTATCTGATCCACACAATAAAATAGTTCTCTTGTGTTCTAAATATATATATCAAGCTGCTGAACTCTTAGACATTCAAGACCCCTGAAAGCTTTAATGCATTATCTCCGCCTGCTTACTTCCTCCGAGAACTTAAGAAGTCAATACAGAGAAGCGAATGGGGGTTGCCCGGTGGCTGGCTCTTTATGTTATGGTAATCGTGGCGGGCAATGCGCAGGATGCGGATGGTGCATTACCGGCTGCGACCTTTAAAGCGGTAGCGGAAGCTAACGCGAACGGCCCTTACACCGGCATCGTCATTCCTAACCTTTATGAGATGGGCCCGCTTCTTAGCTCGTCCAGCTACAACGCTACTGGAATCATAGATTTCGCAGGTAACGACGGCATTATGTCTCCACTTATCGAGTTTCCTAGAAGACATGGAAAACGCTTTCTTGGTCGGAATGTGTGGATCAGTCAGTCATCTCAAGAGCTTTGATGGAGTAACGGTAGACATATCAAGATTTTGATAAAGTTCTTTCGCAAAACATCATTAGTAAGTAAAGTTTCACTGAGTACTTTAATTTTTGTGGAGCACATTGTATACCATTAGTTAACAATCGACCCTTAAATGACTTGTGGGAAAAAGTAGACATCGCCCGCAAATTTTTTGGGTATGTGTGACCACAAAATTTCACTGAAACTGCACTCAACGACGAAGGATTGGAGCAAAGAGACGTAGATCGACAGTGAAAGTGCAAAAACCGACGCGATTCGATACAAAGTTCCAACTTTTTCACGGGCAACAAAATGCAAGTTCCCCTAAGAACGCATAGGAAATAGTCTTTCGCTTGAACCCTAACATCTCTCTGTGCCTCGACCGACTCCAAGGGAGAAGATTTCGATTCGGGACGGTCGAAGATAGGAAAGTCATACTGGTCATGACCGGACGGAGCGTGGTACGTATCCCGCTACTCCAATTTCAATTTTCTCTAATCTTTCTTATGATCTAATGTGCCGTTTCGTAAAATGTTCGAAATATCATTGGACTAACGTGCTCGTGCGTCGCGATGTTTGAGGGGAAGTACGCATGAATTTGGTGCAGATAAACGCAGCCATCACTACACAGCTTCTGCTGAGCTTCTTCGATGTGGAGGGAGTGGTTCATTATGGAATTGCTGGGAACGCGAACCCTGCTTTGGGCATAGGAGACGTCGCTATTCCCGAATATTGGGCGCATACCGGTCTTTGGCATTGGCAGGTTCTTTGACTTGTCAACCCCCCAGTTTTAATTTTATCCAAGTCGTAACAAGAATGGTCGAAAAATATGCATCTTTCGAAGAAGATAATTTGACTTTTTCCTACCTTGAAAATGTGGGGGAAACTCTAAAGTCGTTCTCAAACTACATAAGAACGGAATTGTCAATGCATTTCGTCATTCTTGGGTTTTGCTAGCATAGAAATTTTTGGCTCATGATAAGAGTAACATCATGTTGTGGGCCTAATATTTTTTAAGAATTGAACCCCTCAATAATTTATATTTATTTTTTTATGTTCGGAACAGACGGTTATTCTCACAGTATACTAAGGACAGTCACTTTATCATTACATAGATAGAAAAGGTAGCAAATTCTAGCACGCCCTTCGCTATATTCTGAGAAAATAATAGCAACAGGGCGGCTTTTATGCCATGCACATAGTAGGGGATAATTGTCCAAAAAGTCATAAACCTAGTGCATGACGGCCAATTCGGTCCAAAACATTTTGACAATTTGATCAATTTAGTCATAAATATGTTGACGATTTTTCAATATAGTTTATCCGGTCAATTTTGGTAGGATGGCGCTAACTTGGACGATTCTTGTAATTTTTTGTTTTTTTGAACTTTTGAGTCATTTTTTTCCTTCTTGCCTATGGTCAGTCTCGGGGCAGGCGATCAATGACAAGTGAAAAGGAAAATTAAAAGGAAAGAAAAAGAATTGAAGAAAAGGAAAGAAGAAAAAAGAAAAAATTCTGATAAAAAAATAAAAAAGTGTCCACATATGACAGACGCTAATTGTACCAACACGTCAGCAATTTCCCACCAAACTTGGCCACAAGGACTACAGTGGGAAATCATCCAAATATTTAAGATTAAATTGGCTAAATTCAAAATTTTAGAACTGAATTGGCTGCCCTACATTATGCTTAAGGGTTTTTGCACAATTTTCCCCGTGCAGCGTACTTGAATCCCATCAAAGTACATAAGCATACAAATTTTTATGTTGTTAGTGAATAGCGAGATATTTAGGGGAGTACATCACACGGATGACATTTCGAGGTAGCCGGGTCTCACGCCAAAAAAAAAAAAAAAAGAACTATTTTTTAGCATGTTTCCTATGGTGATCGGTTCTATTCTATTATCCATCGAACGACTAGTGTAGTACGGCACGAAATTTGTGTTTCTTTTCGCGACTTAGACATGTCTAAATATTTCATCGTTTCCCTATCAAAAGATGGTCACATATTATACGGTCATCGATGCTGATTAGATAAATACAACGGCGTTGCACGCAGAGATATGGGCATGATCCAGAAGACGAGCTTGCATTGGAATCAAACGGTGACTACACGAGAGAGATTGGCCCCTTGAAGTTCGCAAATTACACCATAAACGTGACGGGTTGCCCTTCATTCGACAATCTCTTGAACAGCATCTGGTACCAACCAGAGGAAGTGTTTCCTGTCACCGGAACTCCTGAGGAAAGACAGCACGATTTTTGGGTCCCCGTCGACTCCACCTACTTTGCATTGGCCAAGAAGCTTGAGGTACTCAGATTTCTTGTTAGGGTTTGGTGTCATATCTACATATGTTGAGAAAACTTTACTATAATCGATTTATAAAGTTGAATATATCGTGAATCTCGAGAAAAAGTGGAGAAAAGTCCAAGAAAAGTCACAGTCCTATAACATTGGTGTCAACTCAGTCATAGACTTTTTAATTGAATTGATTTGATCTTAAACCTTTTACATTGTAGTGCTAATTCAATTCATTCGGTTAATTTTGATCAGAAATGGCTGTCGTGGACGCCTGCCTTTCTATGTGGCACGACAAAAGGCTTCGGATTAAAATAGTCCAATTGAAATGTTTATGATCGAACCGGTATTCATGCAATAGGTTTAAGGCTTTTCTATTATTTTTTTGCAAAAAAAGTGTACCGGGACCTCTAAAGTTTTCGAAAGAGTTTTACATTTAGAGTCACGGATGGAAATGCATTATTTATATGAAAAGCAAGTAAATGACTTCAGCAAAATTGGATTAGCACTTTGCATTGTTGGTATTACTTGAATAATACCGCTTCTAATAGTTCGAACCATTACTTGAAAGAGAGAGACAATACCACGGTACGAAGTTTCATGAGTCAATACTTCATACACATTTATTTGATTTATGTAACTCGCTAGGATTTGAAATTGGAATCTTGCGTGAATACGACCACGTGCTTATACTACACGCCGGAGGTAATCACCGTCGAAAGAGGCGTTAGTGCTGGCATCTTTGTCGACAACGCTGCATATCGGAGCTTCATCTACGGCACGTTCAACGCGAGCCCTGTGGACATGGAAAGTGCGTCGGTCGCCCTAATTTGTTACCAACAGAACACACCTTTCATCGCCATCAGGGCGCTCTCGGACTTGGCCGGCGGAGGATCTGCCAAGTCGAACGAGGCCGGTACTTTCAGGGACCTTGCCGCAGGCAATGCGGTGGCGGTCGTGGTGGAGTTTATAAAGCAGCTTTCCTCCGGCATGTAGCAAGATGGGAAGCCACGGGATAGTCTCCGATATCCAATAAGATTGCGTTTGTGTCTATTTGTGTAGCAACACGAACCCTCTGCCTGAATTTTTCACATTTCCTTACTTTAAATCCTCTATTGTAATAAATTATCAAAGCCACGAGGGTTCGGTGATTCGAATGCTTTTACTCACACTTGGCTTTGCTTGAATTATACTCTGAATATTCATAGATTTGACATTACTCGTATCATTATTGAGCTTCGACTCAAAGTCAAGAACCAAAGGTGATATAAACAAAGAGAAGATAGTGTTTGACCTTTATCCGTTTGTTTTGCAAAAAATGAACTATTTGAAAGATATTTTTCTGAAAAAGGTAAAAATTAATAAATGAAAAATATTTTCATCGTCCACGAAAATAGGTAGGCATAAATTGTTGTCAATAATGAAAATATTTTTTATTGATTAATTATTTCAAGAAATTCAAAAGATCATTTTTATGAAATCATTTTCCAAATCGTTTATTTCCGCTAAACAAAGGGAGTCTTTATCTAAATCTTAATATAAAGAACATTGGCAAAAAAAAAAAAAAAAAAGGGAACACTCCATTGTTCAAGCTGAATCCATGAAAAAGAAAGTCAGATTTTACGTTATTTTGACATTGTCGATGAGTATGTTTAAACTTTTCAGCTAAGTGTTACTGGGTTTGAACTCTTCTTCTTCTTTTTAATAATTTTTTTTTGTCGTTGTTGTAGGCTTTGGGCTAGAACTTATTTAACGACTAGGCACGCTTGGAAGTTGTGGGCCTAGCTAGGGCTCATTTCAATCATAGAGCTAGAGATAAGGCAGTTTATTTTTGGGAAAAGTGTAAAAAAATTCCTAAATTTATTACATTAGTGTCAATTTAGTCATAAACATATTTTTGGTGCCAATTTAGTCCTGCATTTTTTACATTAGTGTCAATTTATTCCTAAATCTTTTGTACATATGCTAATTGAGTCAATTCAACCAATTTTGGCCGAAAATTGCTGGAAGTGGACGTCATTGTCCTACGTGGTACAGCCGGCGCTAACGTGGACATTTTTTTAAAATATTTTTAATATTTTTAAATAATTTTTAAGAATATTTTTTAAAAAAAACCAAAAAATGCTTTAAAAAATTATTTAAAATATTTAAATAATATTTAAAAATGTCCAAGTCAGTCTTGGCCGTGCCACGTAGGACAATCAACGTCCACGTTAGCGATTTTCGATCAAAATTAGCCCGATTAACTCAATTAACATAAATACAAAAAGTTTATGATTGAATTGGCATCAATGCAAAAGGTTTAGGATTAAATTGACACTAATAAAAGGTTTATGACTGAATTGGTATCATCGCAAAAGGTTTAAGACTGAATTGGCACAAAAAATAGATTTAGGACTAAATTGACACTAATGCAATAGGTTTATGACTTTTTTGACATTTTTCCCGTTTATTTTTTATGGGCTAGCCAATTTAATTAGAGAGGCGCGGCCTAATTTACGGTGCAAAAGTCCCAAAAGCAATTGATCAAGTGTTTTTAGGAAGCAACTCATGATCTTACTTGCAAGCTTACAACAACATTAACCACCATTTACCTAGCCTGACCTATTTTTTGTGGGTCTAATACTAAAAAAAAACCTCTAACTTTAGTATTTATGACAATTATATTCAAAACTTTTTTTGAATCATAAAAAACCCCCAACTTTTGGTTTTATCCCAATTCTACCAATTTAATACCCCAAAAAACCCTCAATTTTAGCATCTATCCCAATTATATCCAATTTTTTTTATTTTACAAAAAATAACCAACTTTTACTTTTATCATAATTCTACCACCATTAGCCTCCCGTTCATAATCACCGTTAGTTAATCCTATATTGCTCAAATTTTCTCACTCAACTTACCAATGAATCTTCGAAATTTAGAAATAGTATGCTTCGGGGATGACAAGATTTTAGATAGTTTGTCTGAATATCTTCATGTCTAACCGTTCTTTGGGCTATTAAGTGCCGAAGAGAATACGAAATTCCGCTTGAGTGACTATGTATCTCCCAGTAATATATAGGGAAGCAAACAACATAAGAAAAGTTCGGGTTTTTTCATGTGAATTTTGCTAAAGTGTAATTTATTAGTGATGTGAAAATCGCACGTAAGATTAACTAATGGTGATTATAGATGGAAGGCTAACGGTGATAGAATTTGGACAAAAGTAAAAGTTGAAGGTTTTTTATGAGACAAAATTTTTGTTTGGATATAATATGGAACATATGCTAAGTTGAGGGTTTTTTGGTACTAAGCCGGTATAATTGAGACAAAAGTAAAAGTTTGGGGCAAAATTGAGACAAAAGTAAAAGCTAAAGGTTTTTTATGAGACAAAAAAAGTTTTGGATATAATTATCAAAAATGCTAAAGTTAAAGTTTTTTTTAGTATTGGGCCACTTTTTGTGTTTTTGACTTCCGACTTCTTCAAAAGTGACGATTTTGCCCCTCATGAGCAATTCATTTCAAATCATTCCTAATCTTTCCAAACCCCTTTCAAATCTCTAATCACACCTTCTCTAAGCCGTTAGAGCTATACTAGGGATGCCATGTATTGAGTTCGTTGCGCTTTTCATTTATTGATTGTGATTGTTAGACTAGTAACTCTAACCTTGATGAAAACCTAATTCTAAGACTCACCTCACCTGAAAAATTTTCGCGCTTGTGTGAAAACATATTTAGGAAACCACTCGCGTTAGGTATCGAAAGAGTGTTAGTGGCAACACCGACGTAATCAAATCCCCAAACTCTAAATCTCTCGTTCCGTAGAATCAAATGAACTCTCTCATTCATTAGATGAGGTTCCGATTTACCTTCCAAGAAAGACCGGTGATGACTTCAATTATATGTACGCCTGGCACATGTCACCTCTTTCGACCCCACTAAAAGGTCGAACCTGTTTAATATCTTAATTTGCCACACCTAGTCGCGACTTGGATATGGGTCTAGGAGGACTCGAGCCACAAGCCCAATTCCTTTTTGATAGAACGGCCTAGCTAATCCATTAGCCTGACCTCGTTCTCCTAGAGGTCGGGTCTCGACAGCTGTTTTAGTAGATGTTTTGTATCTGTCCACATGGATTATGAACATGAATGAAGGGCAAGTTATTTGCAATCTCCTTTGTTTCATATGCAATCTGTTTCCCAACCTCAACATCAATGACATATAATTTCTGCTGTTATGACCTGCCATTGTGACCAAAGAAGTACTCGTCCATTGAGTAGAAAGAGCAAATGATGGTATATACAACCTCACTACTTCATAAAACAGTGCAGCATATCAAGCCCATGATTTATGTAATCCCATCATCCAAGACAAACACGAGATCAAAAGCCAGCATGAGTGTGGGTCATTTGGCATTTGATCTTTCTTCTGGATGAAAAGAAAAAGCACTAGTATAAAGCCTGCAACATAGGAGAACTTAACTGCAAAATATAAAATGACAAACAACAACATCCAGCTAAACACCTAAAGCAGAACTCAATTGGAAAGCAATTATTAAAATGGATATTCCAATTCAGAAAAATACTATAAAGCCTGAGTTGAAGTCACCTTATGCCTAGGAGAAAATTTCCTTCCAAGCCGCATTTGACTGCAAATTCAATCAACTTAAACACCTGATCAACCTTTGGAGGTGAATGCATTTGCTCATTCCCAGTTCTCAATTACATGATAAAGGCAGGCATTCCAAGCAAGTTTTAGAAGTATAGCCTTAAAATGATAGCCCTTAGCACTCATCTTGATCCATACAAACTTAACACCCAAATTCCCAGGCTTCCTATTAATAAGGCATTTCAAAAGTACCCTTCTCCAGATCCGAGGAGAGTAATTAAATACAAATAAGAGATGTGCTCGAGATTCTTTCGGGCAGAAGCTGACCTCCATCTCAAGATCCTATCAAGAGTTGCAGTCTTTTCAAATTGGCTAACCAAGATATGAAACCAAATCTCACTACTTCATGAACAGACTATAGAGTAAACAAGCACATAACATATGCACAAACCCATTTTATTGCGATAAGATAGGATTCACAAGCACAGTACTTCACTGATCTCAACTGCTATACAAAAGACATAAAAAAAATTCATCCATAACAATACTTCATTGATCCCATCTAGAGGTGTCAATATGGGTCTTCACCTACTTTTTAATCCACTTTTATTCACTTGATCACTTTTGGGTTTAATAGATTTAAAACAATGGGACAAATACGAGTTTAGACTTATAAAGCCTATTCAAATATTTGTTTTAACTCAACCCACTTTCGACTCATTTTCAGCCCATGGCTCCCAAGCATCACTCGTAAATGGCTATCAATTATATTAGTTTATATTTTATATTTTTTATAAGTAAAGAAAGAATTTTTTTTTAAATAAAAGTAAAAACTGTTTTGGAATGCCGTCGATGCCTGCCACCTCCGCCTGCTGTCGTTGCCCACCAGCAGCCACAACTGTCTAACGCCGCCGACAATCGCGTGCCATCGTCGCCCACCTTCACCGCAAACCGCCGCCAGCCGCGTCCGCCCATTAACTCCACCCGTCGCTGCCAATGAGAAAGGACTTACCAATTGTGTAGCTGCTAATGAGAAAAAAGAGTCTTTGGGGTAAAAGAGAATGGCCTCGAGGACAAATTGGGTCGCTGCCTCTTGCTTTGGAAAGTCATACCGTGTATACTAGTGGGATGAGCACTTTAGTCAGTATTTAGGTATCGTGAACAATAGCACAAACAAAATCCTCAAGTTGTGATGATGAGCAGATTTTCTCATCATACACACACAAAAAAGGACAAAAAAAGTGAAGATTGTTGAAGTCGTTGGACACGTACATATGAAAGCAATCAGCCTGCCAGGTAAAGTCAACGAACCACTTGCTCACCTGGGGGTTACAGTAAGAGGTGTCGAGGGTAAGAGTATGTATCTGAGTTGCTCGGAGAATAGACAGTCCAGCCATCTTTTCACTAAAGCGAAAACCTCCTATATGGACTACAGCCTGGACGCATGAAGCACGGATTTCAGAATCAAACTCATCATCCATAACCTAAAGTGACGAGTAGGTCGTAATTAGGCCAAGATCTATAAAAACAGTCATTTGCGCCACACCTCACCGGTAGGTGGCTCGAAGAGGATTGCTATGGCACCCCGACAGTGATTAGCCTCTAAGGATGTCACTCCAACACTTTCAATCACAACCTTCTGCTTAATTGGAGTGCCCATGTCGGAAACTAACGTAAAGAAGATCAATGAGGTTAGAGCTTTTCAGTTTGAAAAAACAGAGAAACACCAAGGACTAGTTTTATAATCTATCAGAAACAATTAGGAAAACTAGATTTCTTAACCTCCCACCCTGATTTGCATTGACACAATAAAGCTGAAAGTGCGTTTTAAACTAGGAGAAACATTTATTGCAACGTGTTCCAAACTCAAAAAAAATATTAAGAAAAAGAAAGAAAACACGAAACTTACGTTTTAAAAACCAATGGGCACATTCTCTTGTAAGATATCGGAAAGCATCTTGCGATGTGAAGGTGGAAAAACAGTGCTTATCTATCATCTCACAATAAAAACGAGATAATACTAAGGATTTTAAACGATGGAAATCCACTTATCCCCTCGAAAGGGCGTTCCAGGTATTCAGCACCATAGGGGAACCTCTCTTGGTTTTGCATTTTTAACACGATTATTCACTTCGACACATGCACAAGCGGAATTCACCTGTTTCGTCTCTCTTCTTTGACGAGTATAAATGTTGTAGGTCTTTTTCTAATCTATAGAGGAGCCAAGAAAATAATCTGTAATCAGCTTGCTTGCAGCTACTTTAGTATCACCAAAGACCATTGCTTTAGAAGCACCTGTTGGTAAAATATGGTCAAATGGGATGAACAAAGAAATCGGACTCAGAAGCATTATAACACTTTTTTTAAGGAATTATTTATCCCACAACGTTGCTAATGGTTATCGGCAAAAATCATCCAGCATACAACCGAGTCTCAAGCGAGAATATTAGATATCAATTTTAATATTTTTCTGAGAACTCTCTATGAAACAATTGGAAACCAAGGCTGTATTTCTCTTGTTCGGAAAGGACGAAAATTGAAATTAGAAGTAGTGAACAATGATCAAATATTTGAATATATAATGAGAAAAGAACACACTTTTTCGCGTCCGAAAAAGTGTTAATTCTCATGCTCTTTTTCATTGTTCAAAGCAGTTTTTTTTATTTAAAAAATTGCAACTCTTCGTGTCCAATAACGAATAGTTCGGACATACTTCTTCATGTTCGAAACTGTACATCCACTCACACCTTTTCGTGTCTAAATCGGTAGTTATTTTCGAACAGACACAAACACTCCAAAGGTTACAAGAGTGTCGGTTTGATGATTATGTCCGAACGCACGTAAACCTTCCAAAAGATGTAAGAGTGTCTTATGTCCAGGAATAGTCTTTCTGTGTATAAATCGGTAGTTATTTTCGAACAGACACAAACACTCCAAAGGTTACAAGAGTGTCAATTTGACAGTTATGTCCGAATAGACATAAACCTTCCAAAAGATGTAAGAGTGTCTTATGTCCATGAATAGTCGCTCTATTCCAATGAGTCACGAAATTTATTTATATAATAATAATTTCAAAATAATAAAAATATAAAAATATAGTTGTTGAATAGAGCGAATTTCGGATCGCGACCGCGTAAGCACGCAAAGTACTAAGTGTGTCTAATAATCGTGTCAAAATCGTGCACCCACACGCGAGTATAGTAGGTTGTAGCCCACTTTCCCATTTCTTTATTTGAAAGGCTATATTAATATTCTAATTAATAAAGTGAATTGCTCTCTACCTTTCATCCTATATGGGATGCAAAAAAAACAATATTTTGTTTGTTTTTCAAATAAATTTTAACAACCCCCACTTTGTTTGTAAAAACAAAATTACAAAATAAAATTTCTAAAAAAACTACAGGCAACATTTCCATGACATTAACATATCTATATAAAGGTTACTTTTAAGTTAAACCTTTATTTAGTGCAAGTATCTCAAAACTCTATGAAAGTTACAAGTAGTTTGGCTTTAAACTTGTTACCCTAAATAATAGAATCGGATATATCGCACATATATTAACCTCTTGTTTCAGCGAGAAGTTCATAATTACTCAGCACTATTATGGTCTTGTGCTTGTTCCTATTTCATAAGCTCTCTAGAAAGTAACCCAAACTTTCATAAGAAGCGGCACCACTTGTAAGCCCATATAGGCGGAGTATTATCACATGTTTCTGTTACTAATAAACACGCTACTAAATCGCATTATACTTCATTAAGAGTATAACTCAGCCTTTACAATATAAATGACGATACCGACTTCCTATATCTAGGCTAATGTCAGTATCGGACAATCACTTTCAGTAACTTGTTTTTACCTATTAAACCTTATAACTAGTGTTATGCTAATATCAGGTTGGGTTACCATTAATAGTGATTTTAATCAAAGGGTTTTAGCCCCATTTCTTTTGAGGTCGCTTTTACTACATCTCTTGGAAGAGCCTTTGTAAAGGAATCTATTAGATTCTTCTTGACCTCACGTAAACAATTGTTATGGTACCATCCCGAATCAATTGTTTCACGTACTCATGTCTTAGACTGATATGTCTAGACTTACCATTATAAATGCTACTATAAGCCTTTGCTAAAGTAGCTTCACCGTCCCGATAAATAGAAATATGATACATAAGACTAGGCCATAATTTGATATCCATCAATAAATTTCTTATTCATTCAGCCTCTTTCCCCTTTGATGCTAAAATAATAAATTAGGATTCCATAGTTGAGTGAGTTATGCATGTCTGTTTCTTGCTCGCTCAAGAAAAAGCACATCCACCTAACTTGAAGATCAATCCAGAAGTGAAATGTTTATCACCCACACTAGAAATTCAACTATCATCGGTATATCCTTCTAATACAGCTGGATAATTGTTGTAGAACAATTCTAGATTTTTAGTTCTCTTAAGATAACAAAAAATTTGGGTAATGGCATTCCAATCAAACCATTTTGTTATGGAGTATATGGTACTGAAGTTTGATGAATAATACTATGTTCTTCACGGAAGGTTGAAAAATCATTTATGAAATATTCTCCTCCTCTATCTAAATGAAGAATTTTAATTTTCCTTTCTAATTGATTTTCCACTTCAGTCTTATATTTCTTAAACATGGTAATCTTAGGAGATAGACATATAAGTACCTACTACGGTCATCCACAAAGGTTATGAAATACCTTTTACCACCACGTGCTAACATGTCATTGAATTCGCACGTGTCACTATGGACCAAATCCAATAAATTCGAATTTCTCTTAACGCTAGGAAATGATTTCTTTGTTAATTTGGACTTTAGCATGATTTCACAATTATCACATTCGCCATTAAAGTTTATCCAGTCTAACTTTTTCATATTCTGTAAATAGTGAAAATTTAAATGTGCTAATCTACTATGTCATAAATGAGGAGAATCAATAACGTAAGCGTAAGACATAATAATATTATTGATACTCGGTTGATAGATGCTATCATTGGTGTAACCTTTTCCCAAAAATAGCCCATTCTTCGACAGGATAACCTTGTCGGACTCAAACAAAACCCAAAATCCCTTTTACAAAGCAAATCAACAGAAACCAAATTTCTCCTAATTTCGGGTATAAATAATACATTAAGAAGGGAAATCTTCTTTCGAGAAGTAAAATCTAAAATGACTGTGCTTTTTCCAGCAACCTTTGCAAGAGCTTTATTTGCCATCTCAACATCTTGAAGATGCACTTCAACAGTCTCTTTAAAGTGCTTGAACATTGATCGATCCTTGCATATGCGCACGGTTGCACCAAAATCGACTCGCCAAGTAGATTCAACAGTGGTAGAATTGACTTCAGAAATCATGGCCACAGAATCATGAATTTTCTCAGAAATTTTCATGTTCAAAAACTTGGTTGAAATCATGGCCACGTAGTTCTCTTCAACCATGTTTATATTTGCCTTCACTATTGAAATGTTCTTCTCCTTGAATGTGCTCTTGCAATGTCCGCACTTCTTTGCATAGTGACCCTCTTTGCCACAAACAAAGCAGCAACCATTTTTCTTCTTCTGTGGCTTCTTAAAATTCTGCCCTTTCTTGCGTTTTAAGTTCTAGTAGGTTTTGGATTGAAATCCATTTCCCTCCATAGAATTCACTTTGATATCATACAAACCAGATTTATCATGTAAACGCGACTCTTCCTCAATATGAAGATGTTTATGAATTTGATCCAAAGTGATGTCCTCAAATTTTTGCAGCATACTTTTTCCATAATTTTTCCAACTTGGAGGTAATTTTGCAATAATTGCTCCAACTTGAAAAGATTCTAGAATATCTATCTTGAGAGCACGAATTTTATTGGTCAGTACTTGCGGTTCGTGCACTTGCTCCAACAAGAGTTTAGTATCAACGAACTTGAAGTCAAAATACTTAGTAATCAGATATTTGTTCATACCTTGCTCCTCCGCTTTATACTTGAAGTCAAGTGCATTCCATATTTCTCTAGTACTTGCAGTTCATGCTCTTGCTTCAACAAATGGTTTAGTATCAATGAACTTGAAGTTAAAGTACTTAGTAATAATATATTTGTTCATACCTTGCTGCTCCGCTTTATACTTGAAGTCGAGTGTATTCCATATTTCTCTAGTAGACTTCATCTCGGTGAACCCGCTTTATACTTGAAGTCGAGTGCATTCCATATTTCTCTAATAGACTTCATCTCAATGAACAAGTCATAGAGACGATCGGATAACGTGTTCGGTATATGGACTCAGCAAAGCAATTCGTCCTCTTCATGTTTCTTCCTCTCCTTGTTGACCCTCTTAACATCTTCTACACTAGGCTCTCCTCCTTCAGTGGTAGGCGCCGGATCCTCTACAAGCATTAAATTGGGGTCGAGGATAAATAAAATCTTCTAATAATTGCACACCCGCACGTAGTTATAGTGGTGTATAGCCCACTTTCCCATTTCTTTCTTTAAAAGACTATATTAGCCTTCTAATTAATAAAGTCAATTGCTCTTTACCTTTCATCATATATGGGATGCAAAAAAGGAAATATTTTGTTTGTTTTTAAACAAATTTCAACAGCACCAGGTTCTGTCGTCGTCATATTATTTCCACCACATTTTCCCTTTACATCCACATGCTCCCAGATTTCTCCTTGAGCTCCTTTCCTAACTTCATTTAGAGTAAGCATAATTTTCTTCGTTGGACCAGGAGCAGAAATACCCATTTTCAAAAGATCTTGTGGAGTCAAGACAGTGTCAATCACATCAAAGTAAGGAGGAGCCGAAGGTTTGACAGGAATACCATCGTCGCAGCACCAGATAATCTCCGGTTGTATCGTTTCTTAGCTCATGTAAATCCTTGCAAGCCTCGACTTTGTCGGAGCATAGTATGAAGAGTAGCATGTTGTTTATTACATCCATCAAGACAAGGAGACAGTCATCTAAGTTTTATAAGAAGCTATCGCTTAAAATCCCGAAAGATCACTGCCAAAAAGTGTACCTCTTCTGTGAGGCACTGCAAGCTGTCCCTATCAATCTTCTCCCCTATCAAAAGCTTCTTCGTACCTCTCTAAACCGAGTCTACGTAACCATCCAAGCACCGGAGAGATATCGACAGCTAGCTGGGGAAACCTAACAGGTGACCGACAGCTTCCCGTGGACGAGGCGAAGGTGCCCCACCGGCACCGGGAAATAGAACCTGCAGGAATATCTCAGGCTCAGGTAGTTCCTGGCTTTCATTCCCATACATGTATGGACAGGAAAAACGCTAAAATAGATCCATGTTTCGTTTACATAAAGGAAACGGCAAGAGTTATAGTAAACCGGCACGTCAAAACGAAAACGATCGCTTGAACCAGTAGAGATGATTTGCATTTCAGTTTCGATGAAATCCGTGTATCTGGATCCTCTATTCATTGGTGGAGAACAGAAGATAGAAGTATGAGGAGAGCTCATCTTTCCATCTGTCAACTTGTAAAGCTAGCAACCGGAGAGATGACGCGCCAGAACAGAGAATATGAACGCAAACAATTCGATGGCTCCATATGGGTTTGCCAGCCATTTCTCATTAGCCGTGGCTGAGGTGCCAACATGGTGTCCGGATATCATCTTATTGAGCTGAAATTATTGATAAAACAACGACTCTAGTTTTGCAATGCCCTTATTTCTTTAAATGAATTCAGAGAGAATTTTCGCATGGCATTGGCGTATGTGCGTCCAATTCACCTGCACCGTTAGATGGTGCGGCACTTGAAAAGAGCCTCTATCCATCTAATGGTGCATGCGAGTTGGACCAGTCTATCTTCTTCCTCGATTGGAAAAATGACGCAAATAGTCCCTGGATTTTAGCTCAATATGTAATGTGGTCTATAAACTTTTAATTTGTTCAATATAGTCTCTGAACTTTAGCTCGATGTGCAATATGATCTCTAAACTTTTGACTTGTTCAATATAATCCCTGAACTTTTAGTATATATTCAATTTAGTCCCTAAAATATTGATTATTGTTCCCGATCTTGAATTAATGGATGCACTACATTGAATATTTTCATATGGTTGAGAGATTCTATTGAACATGTAGCAAAAATTTAGGAACCACATTGAACAAACTAAAAGTTCAGGGATCATATTGAATATTAAACTAAAGTTCAAGGATCATATTAAATAAATTTAAAATTCAAAGATCGTAATGTATATTAAATCAAAATATAGAGATTATTTATTTCATTATCCCTCCTTGATTTTAAAGCCCAAGTCCCGTCCACTTGTTACTTTGCAGCCTTAAACGCTCCACGCCCTCCACCCCCGCAAACCAACCAACCCCCCTAATCAAACAAAGAAGCCTCCCGGGAACTGCAGATTCTCGGACTTCACTCGTTGACCAACCTCCGAATGGAAGCGAGCTCGATCGCGCTCTGCGAAGTCCACCATCTCGCGCCGAAGCGCGGTTTGTGGGCAATCAGCCCTAGTTTCAACCGGAGTCGATGTCGATCGCCGAGGCAGGGCTCACTCAAGCTAGGACCGCGGAGAAGCTCCAATGTCATCGCTCTCAGCTCGGCTTCCGTGGGCGATTCTTACGCTTCTTCAACGCTCGACAGGAGAGAGGCGGAAAGCGACAAGACGGCTTCATCCGCATCTTCTTCCTCCTCTGCGAGTCCCAGTCCCGTTTACGTGCCTACGCCGCCGAATCGGGAGTCACGAACTCCTCACAGCGGGTAAATCGTGCGACGCTAGGGTTGTGTCTTTTGTTGTTGCATTTCGTGGTCAAAGTTGTAGTTGGAGTGTAAGGTACTTGTTTGTGCTGGAGGGGATCACGGTAAAATCTAACTGAGGTTTGTTTCTGCTTTTGGTTGAACTAGCATCTGGCGGTCCTAGATATCAAAATATGCGTTTGCTTCCTGAAGCTCAAATGTTTGATAATCAGAGAGCGTCTCTTTCTGTCGTAGAGCCTCCAGTGTATTGGTTTTCAGGATTCTCGTGAATGATTTGAATACTTCATAAGCATTACATTATTGATATGTAATTTGATGAACCTGCCAGTTATTGAATTAGGTACCATTTTGATGGAAGTACTCGGAGATTTTTTGAGGGATGGTACTTTAAAGTGTCTATTCCTGAGAGGAGACAGAACTTCTGCTTCATGTACTCTGTGGAAAATCCTGCATTTCCCAAGAAGCAGAGTGCTTTGGAAGTGGCGCAGTATGGACCTCGATATACTGGAGTTGGTGCGCAAATTCTTGGTGCTGATGACAAGTATATTTGCCAGTTCTCTGAGGAATCTGCCAACTTTTGGGGAAGTATGTCTTTGATGTTTCATACAGTAATTCTTGATGTGAAGTATGTGTAAATTGTGTGCGCTCACCCATCGAAAGCAGTAGTGTTGCTGTCAACTTTGTTAAGATCTGTCTTTAGCGTATATGCTCTTAAAATAGAGACATCTTATACTCAATAAAGAGTGGATTTCTTTTTTTGGGGGGTCAAAAAGAGTGGAAATTGGCAAGGTAGTAAACTGTGCCTTTTCCAACTACTAGATGGGGAGCTATTTAAACTCGCAACACGGTTTTTGGATGAGTAATAGAGGGACTTACCATAGGAAACTACCTTGGCCTGTTTCTTTGTGATAACCCATAATTCACCTAGGTTGAGCCCTTTGGACCTGCTCTTAGCCTGTAAACTGGCTAGGATCTCCTGCTCACTTGACACAGAGACAAACCCCATTCGCAATAACATGTAAGGAGCACTCTGCTTGAACTGGCTGAGAGTTTCTAATAGTGAACAAAGCATGTGAATACTGGAGAAAAAGGAATCGCACTTTGGACCTTTGCTGTTACTTCAATGGCGGTCCTATGCTTGGCCTTTCCATCTAGGAAGGCAAAGATGATGATTTTAAGTTTTTTCTTTCTTTAAATTTGGATTTTCTGTATCTCACACATGGTCTGCTTGCACTGTCATTTATTATATCGCGCTATCTTCTTTGAACCATTGCTGTTATTTCTATTCTGTTATATTTCAAGTCTATTCTACTTCTCTAATTGGGATTGTCTTATTTTTTTGGGTTGAGTTGATTATCTTCTTCACTCTTCAGGCAATGATGTCATGTGTCATACAAACTGTTTTCTAATGGCTTGCTTTCAATGCTTAGGTAGGCGTGAGCTTATATTGGGGAATACTTTTATGGCTGAAAAAGATTTGAAGCCTCTGAACAAGGAGGTTCCTCCTCAGGTACTCTTCTGTCATCGGGGTTCATTGATTCTGCAGAACTTCTATCATTTGTGATTTATTCTTGCTTTGAGGTTTCATGAGAAGTTAATAGAGGACATCGGGACTTTCTTTGTTAATTAGTTTTCTTTTTCTCCAATTTAGTTGAAGGCTGAATTTTCATATTTGCCATTTTACTATGACATTTTAGTCTTGCAATATTTCTGATATAGGAGGTTCTTGCGAAGGCACTGTTGTTCGATGAAATTCCTTGAGTTTGCAAAGATTTAGTTAATTTTGTTTACACTCTCTTAGTTTGTTGTGACAATTGAAAACAGGACGCTGCAAGTAGATTTTTCGGTCTTCATCTTTCTTTTACCTTTTCTCTTTTTGAGTATTTCTTTCACTTTTGTTCTTAATTTGATTATAAGGCCACTTATAGATACCACCAAAAGAAACAAGACTGTGAAAAGAAAAAAGAAAATGAATGTCAAGCGAAACCATCTCTTATCTTTGCCCCTTCCCTCTATTCCTCTAGTATTGTCTTCTTCTAGCTTCCCTCTTACTGGCTCTGATGAGTGACGATCCTAGAGAAAAATGCTGGTGAAAAGTTGAGTGAAATGGATGTCTTCATAATGCGTGGGGCATTTAATATTTTTTGCTTTACACAGGAATTTAATAGAAGGGTGGCAGAAGGGTTTCAAGTCAGCCCACTTTGGCATCAAGGTTTCATACGTGATGATGGCAGGTTGTCATTCTGCTTTTCCAATGCTTTTTGTGTTGATGTTTACTGGTTTAAATCTAGCTGCTTGTTGAATCGTCCATCAAGCATAAGACGCAAGACCCTCAGATTGCGTGAAATGCAATTTACATTTCCGGAGTTCCAAAACAGAAGTCCCATGAGCTTTTGATCATTCTGGCTACATTGATATAGAGTGATTGCTATAGCTATCTGTGAGGGACGGAGGAATTATAGAATGATCAGAGGAAATGGCTAGCCTGTGGTTGAAGCAGTTTTTGTACTATTACATGTTCTATATAGCAATTTGTTCTCTACTTATTTCGCTGGTATCTTTCTATGTCTCAATCAACATAAGTCTATTGTTCAAAAACAAAAAGAAAGGTTAGGGATTAAATCTGCTAGATAGTACTTTAGTCTTGACGATGGCTGTTCCTTATTAGTTTCACTGTTTGCCTAATATCTGTCTTTCTCACAGGACCTAGATTCTAATGACAGGTCAAACTATGTAGAAACTGTCAAAACTGCACGTTGGGAGTATAGTACCCGCCCTGTCTATGGATGGGGCAATGTTGGATCACAGCAGAAGTCTACTGCGGGTTGGTTAGCAGCTTTTCCTGTATTCGAACCTCATTGGCAAATTTGCATGGCAGGCGGGCTATCAACTGGTTAGAATCTAGTCTTTTACCTTTTAAAGTTGTTTTGTTTGATAGATTTGCAGGCGGGCTATCAACTGGTTAGAATCTAGTCTTTTACCTTTTAAAGTTGTTTTGTTTGATAGATTGGCAGGCGGGTTATCAACCCATTCTCTTGATGTTGTTTTTTGTTGTTCTAATGAATGTTTAAACTCAAGATTCATTCTAATGTTTTTCTGTTTGTACTGACTGAATCAGAAGTCGTGTTTTGTGGCTACAGTCCTTAATTCAGGACTAACGAATCTATTATTTCAACAGTGAGGGTTACCATGTTAAACTTTTGTCAGAAAGGAACAGGCCTTATAAGTACCTTGACTACGAATCTGATTCAAGTGCCATTACTTTTCTGATAGGCATATGCTAAGTTGTAGGAGCAGTATTCAGTAACAGAATCAGCAAGTTTAGAAAGAGTTTTACGTTCTGTTGTTCTGATAAAACACAATTTCGTAATTTAATCACGGTGATTGATCCTTGAAGTAGAAGGATCAATAACTATGTTAGAGAAGAGCTTCTAGAAACTTAATGATGGAAAGTGATATGGATGTGATTATCATGCTGTCCTTATTCTCGGTTTATTTTGATGTTTTTTAAGTTTTTCATGATGTTGAGGCAGTTCCTTGTCATAAAAACATGAACCCTCCCTTGGTTATTAGGGGGATATATGATAATATGAAGGGTTGGACAATCTTTTGACTCTGCATAATGTGATGCTTTATCCTTATGACGTTCTTCCTTTTGTTGCACTATAAATTGTAACCAACTATAGCAATCAAATAGTTCTCTTTTTCGCATATACTATTTTATTTTTCATGTAGTAGTGTTGGAATGGTAGATTCATTTGTGTTAGGGTACTCTGTCCTTGACTACCCCTAGCTCATAAACATGTCATAAAACTGAGCTCTTAATCTGATTTGGCAATGAGTTATTTAGCATGTGTTTGGAATTTGTTCAGTATCCTGGTTCTGGGTCGTGGGTTTCACTTACATTTTCCTTTGAACCTTACGTTTTGTATTTGTAGGTTGGATAGAATGGGAAGGAGAAAGATTTGAGTTCCAAGATGCGCCTTCTTATTCAGAAAAAAATTGGGGTGGGGCCTTCCCAAGGAAGTGGTTTTGGGTAAGTATTGCATATCATCCTTTTGACTGGAGCCAAAAAGAGAGGAGAGGTCAGCTCATTTAGTTGATTACTACTTCTGTCTCCGTAGCATAGATGGACGATGTGGGTAAGTTAGGCTTAGGCTGTATTTTCCTAATCATGGAACTGGTTTGGGAGTGTCCCTCTTTTCTTATGAAGTTTACAGCTGCAAGGAATACAAGATGTAGAGACGATATCTGCTGGCAATTGTATGTCGATAAATAGCACTGTAGAAATTCTCTTGTTGATCAAACTCACTTCATCATTGAGCTAATTGCGAAATGGGTCTTAATTAACTAATATTGTCAGCTTCTAAATAGGGGCCTTCCATCTTAGGCTTTGACTAGATGCTGCTTCTTATCGTGCAACTGAAGTGATGTCGTCATGTGGTCTAGTTTTAATTTGGGGCTTCTTTTATTGGCCTCTTAATACAGATTCAATGTAACGTCTTTGAAGGGGCAAGTGGTGAAGTTGCTCTGACAGCTGCTGGTGGTTTGAGGCAGCTACCTGGACTAACCGAGACATTTGAAAATGCTGCGCTGGTACTTTTCCCCCGCGATTTGAAATCTGTTTAAATGTCGGTATGGTTAACCAGACAAAAAGAAAAAAAAAAGAGAGTAAGAATCACTGACTAGAATGAAAATAACAAAGAACAGCAGTCTTGGGAAAATGGCCCTGATTAATATTTTACTATGATGGCCTTTTAGTTTGCAAAAGATCAGGGGATGACAGTAGCAATGAACCCATGGTAATAGCGTATTTCATCCCTCAGATTCTATTTTCACTAGAGCTTTCTTGGATCTACACATAGGAGAGTTGGGATGGTGATGAGGAAAATCTGGTTTTATCAATTCCCATTTTCTTTCAACCAAAAAGAAAAAAAGAAAATTTCCATTTTCTTGTTTAGAGTGTTGTCCCACAATATGTTTTTGGATATGGGTTTTATTAGGTGGTTAACTTCACATTGATAGATCTCTTCTCATGAATTCATGATGTATCATCCCTCTTTCTCCTGTTGCAGATTGGAGTTCACTACGATGGGATTTTCTATGAATTTGTGCCTTGGAATGGTGTTGTCAACTGGGAAGTTGCTCCATGGGGCTCCTGGTACATGGAAGCAGAAAATGAGACTCACAAGGTAAATGTAGCTTCCTGTTCTAGCTTAAACAATTGTATGGAGTCTTTTGCCCCAACCATGACTAGGCCACTTAAGAGGGCCAAATGTATGTTGAAGGCTGTTATAGTTGTCATCTTGTGTAAAGTCCTAAACTTTATGCATAAATTTGTTTGTATCGTCCGGCGGCACAAGGCTGTATGCATCTGCATATTTCGTGAATTGGCTTTAGACCTTCTCGGGAAGAACAAATTATCTGATTGGGATCAGTAAAGTGAAGTGAGGAGAATTTGTTGATTGTTTGCAGGCTGTATTGGAGGCAACAACGAAAGATCCTGGTACGACATTGCGTGCTCCAACTGCAGAGGCTGGCCTTGCTCCGGCTTGTAAGGATTCTTGTTTTGGTGATCTAAAGCTGCAGATATGGGAACGGAGATACGATGGGAGTAAGGGAAAGGTGTGTTCGATAGTGTGGACTAATCATTCTCAACTGTAATAGCAACAGTGTTAACATTTTACTTTGTGCTAGGAGATGAAATTGCATCGCTAACTGATTCTAGAACCTCCTTTCATTTGAAAGTCTCCAACAGCCATAGTAATGGACAGTTACCTGCAAGTTTTGCATCTCTGCAAATTTTCCTGTTTAACCAAAAAATTTATGGTAAGCGGCATAAGTTAGTCCTTGCATTACAGTACGGAAATGATAAAAAGTAAATCCTCTTGTATTAGTTAAGTATTTTATCCAAGTACTGTGTCTGGCAATCTAAGAGTTAGCAGGGGGCTGTCATCTCTCCCATTTGAGGGCCTCGCTGTCGGAAAAAATAAGAGCTGTGAACACATGTACTCTTGGCAATAACTGTGGGTGGAGTCCTTGTTATAGATAAGACCAATTTGGTAATGTGAAGAGCATTGAAACCCCACTGGAAAATGACATTTGTCAGAGTTCAGTGTCCGCTAGAAAAGTAAGTTATGCCAAAAGCTGGGGAAAATGAATCCAGCAATGACTTCAATTAAAACCATTGGTCTGTATGGTTATACTGATCATTCCTATATCTCCTTGAATAAAATTCATTATGTCAACTTTGGGCATTCCGGCTCTCAATCCTGTATTATACTTTTTTTTTTCGTTCTAAGTCTGAAGATATGATCTGCAGATGATCTTGGACGTGACAAGCAATATGGCGGCTGTGGAAATCGGAGGAGGGCCGTGGTTCAACACTTGGAAAGGCAAGACCTCCACACCGGAGCTTCTCAGTCGTGCTTTAAGCGTTCCAGTTGATGTGGATGGGCTTTTCGGTTTGGCTCCGTTCCTCAAACCCCCTGGTCTATAGTTGATAGCACCTCTTCACTTTGTGTTGAGCAAATTGAACAATGAATGCCATTGAGGTTCGCAGGAAGAGCTGTTAAGAAACTTTTCGCTTTTATAGAGAGCACTTTCTCAAATGTAGAAGGACAGGTTGAGATTAATGACGATCTATAAGCAATACTTCTCTAGATTTTCCCTTCATTGTTGTCTCGGAGCACCATCTCACTGTCATAAAACACCGAGATTGTCCAGAGATTATTTTGCCACGGATGATTAACTCAACACCGTCGGGAGATTGTTGCGCAGCACCGGAGAAGATGAATCAGTCCTGGGGGAGAGGGTGGGGCCCCAAGACGGATCAGATCTGTGGCTGGTTCTAGTGGTCCACAAAAAGGACAACAACATGATGGAGGCATTTTCGCATCTTGCATGTTGGAATTCGAAGCTTGATATCTGCTCCTGCTCGGAGGACCATGCTCGCGGCTCCAGACCTTTGGTCCCGATTCAAGCTTGTATTGCTGGGTACGCCACGACGGCCACATCCTATTCATCTGCTGGAGACGTGAATCTAGCAGTGGGGCGAATCGATCGGAATTGATCGCACGGGAGACGAGAAGGCCCCAAGATTCCTTTGAGTACAAAGCTTGAAGGAAGCTTTTCGAGCATATAAAGATAATAGTTCCGTGGTTTAATCTGCGAACGTTGTGGACTCCTCCTTCGGAACAATCAAATATAACCTGCTGACATAAACACTTGATATAAGTCAAAATGATTTATCAGACTTATCTTATAGTTCGTTTCGACCACAAAAAAAAAAAAAAAAAAAAATCTTATACTTCGTAGCTCCAACGTCTGCTCAAACCTATGTCGAATTGGTTCTGGAAATGTAAAAAAGATGTGAGTACGCAATTCACTTTCCATCCCTGGCCACTTCCGAGAACTGCGGCCAGCTTTGCAAACTCTGAGACAACAACCGTTTTATTTCACTATTTCTATTCCAAACGTAGTTCTAGGACATGTTTGAAATATAAATCTGTTTGGTAATACAATTTCATTTTTCTATTTCTGAAACAAAAATTTGTTTTAAAAATAGATTTGGAACAGAAATGATAAGCTAAAATTTTCAGCTTTTCTCGCTTTCGAACATAAATTATAAATAAGAATTCTTCTCATAACTCACTCCCTCTCTCTTGCGTTCCCGTAGCTGGTTGCCGATTTGCCGTCCGTCGGTCGTCAATCACCCACAACCCTAGAAATGTTATATTATAATCAAACAAGTTTTGCTCTCGGGAACAGAAATTCTGTGTCATCATAAAACACATTTTTCTATTTCAGATACGGAATCGGTATCTTCCACACCCTAAATATTTATCTGATCTAGGTTTTCCAATCGATTTTCTCTACCAGGATTTACCTCTTCAAGGGCATGCATGGGTCTCAAAATCTCTCTGATTGTGCCGACTAGTTATATACAAACGCTAGATTGTATTATCTTTTTCGAGAAAGTACTTGAAAACGATGTCACGGTCGAGCTTCAGTCTTTCTTACGATTTCCGTCGTGTTTTCCTTCATCTTTGGTCGGATGAAACTTTCTTGTAGGTAAGTTACAAGAATGAACATTACCCGTATTTATCTACAGTTGGGTTTGCGTGTAGTTGATGTTCATAACATGTAACTCACAAATCATAAGCATGGTCTTCGACGAGGAATGGAGCAAAATACAAGCACAAAAAATGAATCGTTTGAAAAACATTTCACTACCAATGATTGTTTGTATTGCTTGAAATAATTAGTCACTGATTTTTTTTGAATTATAACATTTTCTTGGATGATTACTTTTTGTTCGCACGTTCATTTTCTGTAAGTGATACAAATAATCGTTTCAAGAAAATATTTCCGAAATCATTATTTTTTTCGTGGAACAGCAAACACACCCTACAATTGCTTCTCTTTACTCACTTCATGTATGTTCATTTTTCAAACGGCACTACTTTATAACCTCAGATCAAAGTTTCTCATACAACTGCATAATTTGAACTCGCTCTCCCTTTCTTTTCTTCTTCTCATGAATCCTTCATCGGATTGCCCTATTCACCAAAGCACGAAACACGTTCACACGGGATAAACTGGCAAAAATTTCATTATTTCGCCAAAAACACTTCAAAAGACTCGCAGAGCTCACAAGAAAGAAGAATGGAAAAGCTCAGCAACCACCAGACAGCAAGCTGTACGATGTGAAGCCCCAACGCTCCCATTTACGTAGCTGCCGATGATTCACGGGCTTACTTTCGGACAATCTCGGACGAATCTCGTGAAACCTACTGCCAAAAGTCATAACAAAAAGCATATTCTCCTGCATATTTCTTGGGTTGGTTCTACGTGGCCATCGCATTGGTACGTTTACGTTTTTTCTGTTAGGATAAGGTGTACAATCATGACAGAATAAAGAGTTAAAAAGCGACAAAGAAAGAGCAAGACATAAAGACTTATCCTCATTTACTATTAAATGAGAGTTACATCCAGTAGAGGATTCCAATATAAGTGATGCATCTCGCCTCTTTGTCACAATTCTCACTTGCAAGAGATAGATTATACATATAATGATAGTTATTCATGGATTCAAATTCAAATTACCAATAAAAATACGGATTCAAACTATAAAAGCCCATTGGCGATGAGAAGTTTGACTCACATTCCCAACACGGTCATCACCTCATCAGCTAAATCTCAAGTCCATCGATATTTGTTCTCACCTCCTGATCTTCCTTTCCCTCATGTAGTTGATGAGTTCAGAGACACTGCATCCAATTACACGTCCAGCATTATCTGATCCACATAAAAAGACAGTTCGCCTATGTTCTATAGATATCTCAAGTTGCTGAATTCTCAGTTTTAATCCATTATCTCCGCCTGTTCTCTTCCTCCAAGAACTTAAGAAGTCAACACAGAGAAGCAAAAATGGGGGTTGCTCCTTGGCTGGTTCTCTGTGTTACGGTAATCGTGGCGAGCAATGCACGGGATGCGGATGGCGCATTACCGGCTGCAACCCTAGAAGTGGTAGCAGAAGCTAATGCGAATGGCCCTTACACCGGCATCGTCATTCCTAACCTTTATGAGATGGGCCCGTTTCTTGGCTCGTCCAGCTACCACGCTACTGGAATCATAGATTTCGCAGGTAACGGCGGTACTATGTCTCGACTTACTGAGTTTCCTAGATAAAAATGAAAAATGCTTTCTTGGTCGGACATGGTTGACATGGGCTCTGTGTACCAATATGAATGTGTGGATCAGTCAGTCACCTCGTAAGCTTCGATGGAGCAACGTTAGACATATCAAGATTTCGATAAAGCTCTTTGACTAAAATCAAATTAATAGTAAAGTTGCACTAAACACTTTAGTTTTCGGGTAGCACTTTGCATACCATTAGTTAACTATCGACTCTTAAGGACTTGTGGGAAAAAGTAGACATCGCCGCAAAATTTTTGGCCATGTTTGACCACAAAAAGTTCCACTGAAACTGCACAAAACAACGAAGGAGAGGAGCAAAGAGATGTCGATTGACAACGAAAGTGTAAAAACCAATGCAATTCGATACAAAGTGCCGATTATTTCACGGGCATGAAATGTGAGTTTTCTTAACAACGTATAGTCTTTTACTTAAACCCTAATATCTCTCTACGCCTCGACGGACGCCAAGGGAGAAGATTTCGATTCGGGATGGTCGAAGAGAGGAAAGTCATACTGGTCATGACCGGATTGAGCTTGGTACGTATCCCGCTACTCTAATTTCAATTTCCTCTGATCTTTCTTATGATTTAATGCCCATTTCGTAAAATGTTCGAAATACCATTCGACAGCCACTTAATCTGGTTGCGACTAACGCGCTCATGCGTCGCGATGTTGAGGGAAAGTACGTATGAATTTGGTGCAGATAAACGCAGCCATCACTACACAGCTTCTGCTGAGTTTCTTCGATGTGGAGGGAGTGGTTCATTATGGAATTGCTGGGTACGCGAACCCTGCTTTGGGTATTGGAGACGTCGTTATTCCCCAATAATGGGCCCATACCGGTCTTTGGAATTGGCAGGTTTTTTGACTTATCATCGACCCAGGTTTTAGTTTTATTTCAAAGACGACGATTTGACTTTATTCTGACTTTGAAATTGTCGGGGAAAACTCTAGAATCTGATGCCAAAACTTATGTATGACGTTTATTTTATTGTCAAAAGTTTCAAAACGATCACTTAAACGCCAATTTTTTTTTAAAAATCTTCACTTCAGTGCCAACTCCTATTTGAGCCGACGTGGCTCGACGGAAATCCGATGTGGTATATTTTTATTAATATTTGAGCCGACGTAGCTTGTAGAGTAGGTACTGAAGTGAGTGTTTTTCAAAAAATTTGATTTGAGCTGACGTAGCTTCCCGGAATAGGTACCGAAGTGAGCGTTTTAAAAAAAATTAATATTTAAGTGATCATTTTGAAAATTTTGACAATAAAGTGATCGTTTTTAAAAAAAATTGGCACTAAAGCGAGCGTCGTACACAAGTTTTGGTACTTGTAGTGTGCTTAAATCCTATAAAATGCTTGAGTGACTGTCATTAATCTCTCGTAAGATTGACAGCTTGTTTTGGGTCGCAGCAAAATGAATAATAAATAATTAAAAATTATTGTGTGGTCCACTCATTCAAGAATTTGTGGTTCACAACATACTGTTATTTTCACAGTTATAGTAAGAAAAAACTACTATGCCAGTATAGGTAAAAAAGGCAGCACATTCTAGCATGCTCTTTGGTACATTCTAGGAAAACAATAGTAAGAGGTCGGCTTTCATACCATGCACGTAGCTGGAAAATTGTCCAAGTAATCAAAAATCTATTGTACGGCGGCCAATTTATCATCTAAAACCTTTTGATAATTTAACTAATTCAATCATAAATATTTTTACAATTTTCCAATATAGTCTATTCGATCAATTATGGTAGGATAGCACTAGCTTGGACGATTTTTGCAAACTTTTTTTTATTTCCTACATTTTTTATTTTCTTTCCTTGTTTTTTCCCCTTCTTGCCCATGGCCAGTCTCGACAATGGCTAGCGACTGGCCACATGTGAAAAAGAAAATCAAACAAAAAACAAAAAGAGAAATGAATAAAAGAAAAGAAAAAAAAGAAGAAACTCTGAAAGTTAAATAATCCATTTCAAAAGTCATGCGCGCACATTTGACGCTAATTGGACCACCATCTTAGCGATTTTCCTTTTCAAACTTGGCTGCAAGGAATAGATTGGGAAATTGTTCAAATGTTTAGGATCAAATTGGCTAAATTCCAAAGTTTAAAACTGAATTGATCGCCGTACAATAAGTTTAGGACTCTTTGAACAATTTTCTCCACACAGAGTATAGATCTCCTATCAAAGTAACATAAACATACAAACTTTACATTATTAGTGAACATCGAAATACAAAGACAAGTACATCAAATCGATGACATTTCAAGATAGCCGGTTCACGGAAGGAAAAAACAAATAAACAAACTTTTCAACATGTTTTCCATAGTGATCGGTTCTACTCTATCATCCATAGGACGACTAGCATAGTACGGCACGAAATTTGTGTTTCTTTTTATGACTTGGACATGTCTAAATATTTCATCGTCCTCCCTATCAAAAGATGGATATAGGTTATGCCGTCATCCACGCCGATTAGATGAATACAATGGCGTGTGCACGTAGAGATATGGGCAGGGTCCAGAAGGCAAGCTTGCGTTGGAATCAAACGGAGGCTACACGAGAGAGATTGGCTACTTGAAGTTTGAAAATTACGCCATAAACGTGACGGGTTGGCCTTCAGCCGACAATCTCTTGAACAACATTTGGTACCAACCGGAGGAAGTGTTTCCAGCCGCTGGAGCCCCTGAGGAAAGACAGCACGAGTTCTGGGTCCCTGTCGAATCCACCTACTTTGCACTGGCCAAGAGGCTTGAGGTACTGTTTGACCAAACAAACAAAAAAAGAGGCTTCAGGTACTCGATTTCTTGTTAGGGTTTAGTGTCATATCTACATCTGTTGAGGAAACTTTACCATAATTGATTTATAAAGTTGAATATATGGTGAATCTCGGGAAAAAAAGTGGAGAAAAGTGTCAGAAAAGTCGTAATCCTATAATATCGGTGCCTATTCAGTCATAAATTTTTTAATTGGACTAATTTAGTCCTAAACTTTTTGCATTTATGCCAATTCAATTCATATGGTTAATTTTGGCCAGAAATAACTTACGTGGATGTCGGTCTTTCTATGTGGCACAAGAAAAAGTTTCGGATTAAAATGGTTCAAGAGATACACTTATGACTGAATTGATATTCGTGCAGTAGGTTTAAGACTTTTTTGTTGCTTTTCCCGAAAAAAGTGTGCCGGGACCACTAAAGTTTTGGGAAGAGTTTTACTCAACCAAAAGAAACTTAGATGAGTTCCGTAGATGGAAAGACATTATTTACATTGAAAGTAAGTACATGACTTCAGCAAAAATAAAGGATCATTGTAATAAAGGATCAAAGCCACGAGGGTCTGGTTATTCGAAATGCTTTACTCACAATTAACTTTGCTTGAATTATACACGGAATATTCATAGATTTGACTTTACTCATATCATGTTTGAGTTTGGACTCAAAGTCAAGAACCAGAGGTAACTAAGAGAAGATGGTGTTTAACTTTGGCTCCGTTTGTTTTGCGGAGATTGAACGATTTGAAAAATAATTCCTTAAAATGATGGCTTGTATTAGTTATAGAAATTAAGGACCGAAAAATATTCTCATCATCCACGGAAAGATGCACACACAAATCATTCTCAATAATAAAAAATATTTTTCATCGACTAATTATTTCATGCTAGATCATCTTTACGAAAATATTTTCCGAATCTTTTATTTTCCGCAAGACAAACGGAATCTTTATCCAAATCTTAATATAAACAACATTTCCTTAGTTTTATTGAGGGAAAAAAAAAGGAACATTTCATCATTCACGCTGAATCCATGAAAAAAGAGAGTGAGATCTTACGTTATTTTGACATTGTCGATGAGTTTGTTTAAACTTTTCAGCTACGTATTACTGGATTTGAAATCTTCTTCTTCTTATATATTTTATTTTATAGATTTGTGGTTAGAACTTACTTAACAACTAGGCAGGCTAAATGGAAGTCGTGGCCCTAGCTAGGGCTCGCTTCAATCATAGAGCATGAGATTAGGTCAGAACATTTTTGACGGGCTAGGCCAATTTAATTGGAGATGCGTGGCCTAATTTACGGTGCAAAAGTCCCAAAGGCAGTTGATCAAGTCCTTTTAGGAAGGAACTCATGAACGTACTTGCAGCGATATTAACCACCATCCACCAATACCGCAACATTGCGAAATGTTGCATGCTAGATAGTTTATAATTTCTGCTATGAATCGCAATATTTTGATCATCAACCTATAGTAATCTCAACAATATCTAACCAGTTGTCTTGATTATTCATGACTTAAAGTTATCCCGCAATACACGATAATCGATACATGTATCAAATATTTGGATCATGCAAAATTCATGTGGCAAGGCCCGATCCATCAACAGTTCACCCGCTTTAAAGATTTATTTAAAAATATCAAATTGATAAATGATTATATTGACTGCCCTTAATTTAGTGTAAGATTAACAGTTTATTTTGGGCTAAAAAAAATAACTAGAAATTTTCATGTGATCCACTTCTTCAAGAATTGTGACACATAATACGTTGTTATTGTCACAGTCACGCAAATATTGTTATAGTAGTAATGCTATTTCAAATTCACATGAATCAATACTCAAAGTCAATCACAAATTTTATAGTGCCCACGGCCCGTAATTTTAGAAAATTGCAAGGTTGCAACTGTTAGCTGCTTATTTTCTTAAGCGCCCCCCCCCCAAAAAAAAAAAAAAAGATAGAAGAAAATTTATTGGTCGGCAGTAGAAGTGCAACAACCCCATATGGGTCCATAATCAATATCCTACCAACCAAATTTCTTCAATTTATGTAGGGAATCTTCTGCAGTTTTGCAGGTGCGACTGACAAATCAAACTCTAGTTTGATGTCTCGTGAATAATATGCCCCTGTCTAGACACTGGTATCGATGGTGTAACTGGTTGTTGTTAGAAGTTTGGAGGAAAATGCTAGAAGCACTTTACAGGTTCAATGTCTAATTCGGATTGATTAAGTGGTAGATGGATTATCTTCCTCACTCTTGAATTATCTAGTGATTCATGCATATCTCTTTAAGCTACTTTCGTAAGCAAGGAGTTATACATCGAATGTTTGGAAGAGGCAAAATTCAAGTGGTAAGCCCCAATAGTTCACCCTTTTTTTTAAGGATTTGCATGACTTATTACTCAAATTCACATGAATTGATGCTCCAAGTCAATTATAACTTTGTTGGCCTAACACCCTAAAAAATCTTCAATTTTAGCGCTTGTCCCAATTCTACTTTTTATCTCCTAAAAAAAAATCTTCAACTTTCCATCCAAGCCCAATTCTACACTATATATTTTTTTTGTTCCATAAAAAAATCTCAACTACAGGTTTTGTCTTAATTCTACCATGAACTTTTTTTTTTGTCCTACAAAAACTCCAAACTTTAGGTTTTGTCTCAATTTTACCGTCCAGTCTCAATTTCACTTTAAAATATTTGCGATATCATAAAAACCCACAAACTTTTTCTTGAGTAAAAAATCTGCCCCTATTAACCCTCCGTCTAGGCCTCGTTGACAACCGAGGAATGGAGAACTCTCAAACACGAGCTATTTGAGCATCTTCAGTTCGAGCTCCCCGGTTGTGGGAGATGAAACATTCCCAAGCACGAGAGATCGAAAACTAAGTGCAAAATCACTACGGACAATTTTGACGGAGGGTTAATGGAGGCAAAGACAAAAACAATTAGAGTAAACTTGAAACTGAACCTAAAAGAGATTTTTTTATGAGACAAAAAAAATTTAGGGTAGAATTAGTGCTAGACTTAAAGTTGAGGGTTCGCTATAAATCAAAAAAATAGTCAGGGTAGAATTAAGACTCACTACAAAAAAAAGAGGATTTAGCGACGAATTTTGCCACGAAAAATTCGGCAAAATTCGTCGCTAAATGACTTTTATGACGAATTTTGCCACGAACAAAAATTCGTGGCTAATCCGGCGTCGCAAAATTTAGCGACGAAATTTCAAAATTTCGTCGCTAAAGTCGTCACTAAAATTTGGCGACGAAAAGTGTGTTTCGTCGCTAAATTTAGCGACGAAAATTCCATTTCATCGCTAAAATTTAGCGACGAAAATATATTTCGTCGCTAAAGTCGTCACTAAAATTTAGCGACGAAAAGTGTGTTTCGTCACTAAATTTAGCGACGAAAATTCCATTTCGTCGCTAAAATTTAGCGACGAAAAGTGTTTTTCGTCGCTAAATTTTGCGACGCCGAATTAGCCACGAATTTTTTTTTTGTGGCAAAATTCGTCGCAAAAAGTCAATTAGTGACGAATTTTGCCAAATTTTTTGTGGGAAAATTAGCGACGAAATCAACTTTTCGTCGCTAAATTTGATTCGACGATTTTTTTTTCCACGAATATTATTCAGGGATAAATTTGGCAACGAAATTTGTTCAACCATGAATTTTGCGACGATCGGGCATGGGACGAATTTTGCATCGAACTTTTATATTTTGTGATCGTATAATAAAATAATTTCTTTTAATTTTCAATTTTAAATCTAATTAAAAACAAATTTAATTTCTAGAATTTGTATTTAACATTGATAAAGCAAGATCTAAATATTATAATAATATGCAAACAAAATGCATTCATCTACCATTCACTGGAAGAGAGAGTTTTCTGAAAAAATAAAATATCATTCATCTATCATTCACTTAACATAGATTCTTAAGTACCGCAACAACGCCATCTCTAACAGACAAGTGCAGCGAGTTGGGGTAGCCTCTTTAGGTGTGGTACTGTTACTGCAGCCCCCATTTGAAGACACTTCAATTGAGGATGCGCATTTTCCAGTTGGAGAAGAAATCCCTTGTGGCAGCGTTTTCGGAACCGATGATTTATTTGGTGTACACGGCAAAGGCTGATTGAACAACCTCTTAATGATACTGGACCCTTGAACCATTGAACCACTGATCACACTTTTCTGGCTTAAGCTCTGCACTAACCCGGAAAGGTTAGCATTTCCTTGATCTAAGTTTGTGCTGCCCTGACAGTTTAAGAGACATATCAATAAAGCATTCAAGAGCAGAGGCAGTGCAAACTAATAGCTGCTACAAATAAGAGTGTGTGCTCCAGACGTATACGCAAAGAAACTTAGAAGTAAAACCAGCAGCACTAAAAGGCTCTTTTTTTCTGCTTGATAACTATAAAAAAACCTTTAGCCTCATAACAGCATCAACAGCCAACTGGGCAAACTGTTCCTTATCTTGAGATAATATTTTGGAACTCAAAGTAGTCTTTGCAATCTTCATCAAGTCAAACGTAAATTTCTCTGCATCACCCAAGATAATTGTGAATTAGTCATAAAAGTTACAAAAGGCACAAATGTTGAACAGATGAACAAGCAAATGAGAAAGGTCGTTGGATTTAGCAGCTAAAAAACAACTGTACCTACATATATATCTCATCAGTGAGAATTTTACCACACCCAAGGATACTCGACAATAAAACGCTCATGATGGAAACACTAGTTATCCAAATGTTGGAAGCAAACCACAGGCAATGGTCAAGAAGAATACCTGCATCGTCTTTGTTATCCATTGCCCTCTGTAATGGAACATCACATGCACATTCAGCTACCATTCGATATCCTACAGAGATGAAGCACTTAAGATGACTTCGACCTTCAGATATCAGCATCAAGTGAAAGGTGGTAGAGATCAAGGACAAAATAAGATAGCTCAGAGGAAAAAAGCCCTCTACATTCTACTGCAATGATAACCCTATCTATAACAGCACCCATACACCATTTTGACGTGTGATTTATCCTGAGGACCAACATTCCTCTATACTGAGCATGAATGGAACCACCTATCATCAGCATCCACTTAGACAATTTATCTATCACAAAACCTTTACCCAACAAGTGATCCAGTGTCATCCAGCTTTCATCAAGCATGCCTGAGGGAAAGATCTTTCAATTGGACATAATGTGTTGAGCACTCTATCAATGCATAAACTTCAAGAACTGGAAGAACAAATTTTACTACAATAGAAGAAGGTTTACAAGACGAACCAAAAGAATATTGAAAATAATCGAGGATCACAAGAGGAATAATGGTCAAATCTCATAGGAAAGGTCCTGGGTCACAGATACCAATATTCACCTCTCAAACTCAGTGGAAAATATTGAAAAAAGCTTAGCTACCATGGAATAGAAATGCATAACGAATTGAATGATTCAAAGGAAACAAGAATGGAAGATAAGGATTTCCACAAAAAAGTATAGAATCCACAGGAAACTCAAAAGGATCCCAAATAAAGAACACAAGCACAAACCAGAAATTATCGTCATTGGGTGTATCTTTGCATTGACCAGCTTCTCTGCCTCACGTAGAAGTTCTCCAGCCAAAACAATAACCGATGTAGTCCCATCGTCAACTTCATCATCTTGAACTTTAGAGATTTCTGACTCACATATTAAGAGTTTTGCCAAGACAGATACTGACATCGGTAAGCAAGCAATAAAAAGTCTTCCCTATCTACGTGAGGCATACAGCTCTACAGGTTTCCTATAACTTAACTTGATTCTTTTATAAGTAGTATACTTAGAATCAAAATCATTAATTTTCCTTATCCCCTAGAGTTGCTTTCGGGAAAATCTTCTAGTGCCAGAAAAACATGCAACTATCAATAATGAGAAATTTTTGTAGTATAAAAGCACTTATATCATATGAATGATACCAACAAGGACTTTAGCAGCCGGATTGTCAATATGAAGAGATATTAAGATGGTGGCACCATCATTTGTAACAGTAACTTCCCGGCCTCTGCCCGTTGATTGCAGAATCTTATCCTGAAGATATGATACATCAAGAGAACCAACTTCAAATCACATAAAAAAGGCTAGCCATCTCCAATCCATAGTTTACATCAAGCAGAATTCCAATTTACTCTACATGGCAGAGGCTAACTTATGTAAACCATTCCAGATAGACAATACACTCAGAGAACTGTAAATATTACCATTCCCTTTGGACCTGAGGTGGTCTTGACCAAGTCTGCAATTGCCATTGCTCCAACAAAGGATGCCTGGAAACAAAAGTTGTAAATTCATAAGAGGAGATGACAGAGCAATAACTCAACACTCTGTGCATTCAATTTAAAACAGTTTCAAAATGATAATAATCACCTACACACACTCAAGTCACTCAACTCTCGTCGCCAACGTGCATATTTGCAAAAACATTCGCCATTTGTTAATCAAATTACTCAGGAGGGTCGACACTTCAATCCACTAAACCAACCAACGGATCCCCACATTTCCCAACATGAGGGTCGACACCATCCCACGATGTCATGCATAAAGCTTAAAATTTGGATAAAATAGCTTCGAACCGAGTAAATCGACAAATAGAACAAAGAAACAATAAAAACGATCGATAAAATCTCCATAACATATTAGCAGTAGCATAAGTTGCCCACACAATGCTTCCTCTGTCCCCATATAAGCTTCCAGACATCAAATCAAGCATAGAGTGAAAGGGAAGTCGGAAGGACCGTACCTACAGCCATCGACACAGATCCTCAGAGAGAGAGCTCGAAAATAGCCGGTTTCTGGCTACTGCCGGTCGTGGACTGCCGATTGATGGAGGCGGTAGGTCGCTGGAGACGGCGGTGCGAAGGCGACGGCGGTCGATGCTGGCTCTGTTGGCGAAGGTTGAGAGAGAGAGAGAGAGAGAGAGAGAGAGAGAGAGAGAGAGAGATAGATTTGGGCTCTGGCAGCCAGGTCGAAAGGTTGGGGATGGAGAGGGAAAAGGAAAAGAAAGAACGCGGCAAATGGATTTTGTCTGGGAACTTTAGCGACGAAAACATATTTTTGTCGCCAACTTAGCGATGAAAACGTAGATTCGTCGCTAAATTAGCGACGAAAAAAAAATACGTCGCTAATTTAGCGACGAAAAACTTATTTCGTCGCTAAATTAGCGACAAATAAACAGATTCGTCGCTAATTTGAATATTTTATTTTTTATTTTTATTCGTATTCCATTAGCGACGAATAAAATTTCCGTCGCTAAATTGAATATTTTTTTTTCATATTATATTAGCGACGAAAAGAATAATTCGTCGCTAATTTGAATATTTTATATTTTATTTTTATTCATCACTAAATTAGCGACGAATATTTATTTCGTCGCTAATTTAGCGATTAATATTTCTTTCGTCGCTAAATTTAGCGACTAACTCGATTTTTCGTCGCTAATTTAGTGATGAATACTTTCTTTCGTCGTTAATTTAGCGACGAACTCTTTTTTTCGTCGCTAATTTAGAGACGAAATAGTTTATTTGTCGCTATTCTTTTTTATTTTTATTCATATTCTATTAGCTACGAATTTTTCTTTCGTCGTTAATTTAGCGACAAAAAAATGAATTCATTGCTAATTTGAATATTCTCTTTTTTATTTTAGTTTGTATTCTATTTTCATATATTTTCAATTTCTTAATTTATTAAATTTTTTTATTTATTCTATTTATTATTAAATATTTTCTTTCTATTCTTATTTTTGAAAAAAAAATAGAATTCAAAATAATTCGAATTTGGGAATTATATCCTATTGGAAATTTCGTCTCTAAATGAGCAACGAAAAATGAAAACAATCTGAAGCTTCTTAAAATTAGCAATGAATTCTATCCTATAGAATTCAAAAGAATTCGCTAAATTAGCAACGAAACAATCTTCATCGGAAAAAGACATCATCCTTGCCTCGGAAAAAGATCTCATTCGCTAACGTATTATCCATGCTCCATCTCACCAAGAATAGAAACATTAGCATCGGACTCCTAAATGCATCAAAAGTAGCTGTCACAATCCGAAACTTCTTAAAATGTATTGCCACCGATCATCATCATAGAAATAGAAATGAGCACGAGCAATATCTTATTATATAGCAACATAGAAATTGACCAAAATAATTGGAAATAGAGAATGACTTGTAATTAGGATTAATAGCATACGAATTAAATATTAAAAATATCATATCTAATGTTTAATACTCTTAATTAAGACAATAAAATTCTAAAAATTAAATTTTGTATGTGACAAGACAATTACTTTGAAATTGAAAAAATAACCATGTCAAAAACACTTACCCAAGTATTTGCTTGAATTATTTATAGTAGAGCATGGTTAATCTGATGAGAATTGCAAATTTCGTCGTTAATTGTATAAATTAACGAAGAAAAGATATTGGACTTTAGTGACAAAAAAACATATGTTATTTAGCGACGAAAATCCCTTTCGTCGCAAATGTTACGACGAATTTTGCGACGAAATCGATTTTTGTCGCTAAATTACGGAAATTGGTTTACCGACGAATCACCTTTTCGTCGCTAAATTAGAGACGAAAAAATTTTTTGTCGCTAATTTAGCGACGAAAAACTTGTTTGTCGCTAATTTCGTCGCTAAATTAGGGACGAAAAATTTTTTTGTCGCTAATTTAGCGACGAACAAGTTTTTCGTCGCTAATTTCGTCGCAAATTAGTGACGAATTTTTTTCGTCGCTATTTTCGTCGCCAAATTAGTGTCGAATTTTTTTTCGTCGCTATTTGCGTCACCAATTAGCGACGAATATAGTTTCGTTGCTATTTTCGTCGCTAATTAGCGATGAATTTTTTCGTCACTATTTTTGTCTCAAATAGCGACAAATTTTTTTTTCGTCGCTATTTTCGTCGCAAATTAGCCACGAAGTTTTTTCGTCGCTAATTTTTCGTGGCTAAATCCTTGTTTTTTTGTAGTGACTATAACTAAAGTTGGGCCTTTTTATGGGACAAAAAAAGAAGAAGAGAGAATTGAGGTGGGAAAATTGTTAAAAAAGTCATAAATCTATTGCACTTTTGCTAATTCAGACCTAAATTTTTTGCATTTATACTAATTTAGTCCATCTAGCCAAATTTGGCTGGCCGTCATTGATGTGAATGTTGACCAGCGTTGACGTGAATAATTTTTAATAATATTTGAATATTTTTTTTTTCAAATTGTTTCTTTTATTTTTTCTTTTCTTTTCTTTCTTTCCCTTTTTTCTTTTCTTTTCTTCTTCTTACAGCCGGTCGTCGGCGATGACCGACTAGAGGCTCGGCTAGCAAGGTCAACCTCACCGGCCTCAAGCGAAGCTCGCCCCCACTGGGTTGGCCGGCCTCGCCCAACCTTGGCGAGTTGATGAGTGAGCTAGGATTGTTGGCGCTCTTGGTATGGCAGCTGATGGTAATAAACCCGCAAACCAGAGGAACTTTGCCGGTCAAGGAAGAGTTGCTGGCTAGGCAAGGGCTCCACTAGGCGTGGTGCAGCCGAGGGATCAAAACGGGAGCAAGATCTTGATGCAAGGTTCGGCACGAAGGAACAACATCGTGGTCGGTGCCAAGGGGCTAGGCTATTCACCGCGGTTGGACTCGACAACAGGACAACAAAGGCAACAAAGCTCGGATTAGGGAGATAGCGTGCAGAGCAGCAGGTTTGTTGGGGCTACTAGCTCATTACTGAGGCGAGGGATCTGAGACCACTCGATGGGACACAGGCCGAGGATGGAATTCAGTAGACTGAAGCTTGAGCCAAGGCAGCAGCCGATGTTGGTTGTTAGAAGAAGATCGGGGGACAACGCAAAGTCGCGGTCGAGTCCTTCGTTGAAGTGCCGAAAGGTGAGCACCAAGGACGAAGACTAAAAGAAAATGAATGATGTTGGCCAAAGTTGACAAGATGGGTGGAATTGCTATAAATGCAAAAAGTTTGAGACTGAATTGGCAGAATTAAAAATTTATGAGGTAACCTTCGCCTAAGGCTGGCAAGGTCGACCGGCTAGAGGAAGAAGAAAGAAAAAAAAAGTAAAAAAAAAGAAAAAAGAAAAAAATAGTTTTAAAAAAATATTATTAAAAATGATCCACATTAGTACTAGTATTCACGTCGGCATCGGTTGACCAAAGTTGATTAGATGAGTTGAATTGCTATAAATACAAAAAGTTTATGACTGAATTGGCGTAATTAAAAATTTATGACTGAATTGACAAAAATATAATAGATTTTGAGTTTTTTTTTGACAATTTTTCAGAATTGAGAATGTAGCTAGATTTTTTATAAGATAAATGGTAGAATTCACAGTAAAGTGTTAGTGCGGACGACCCATAATTTACTAACTTTAGCAAATCGCAAGGTTGCTACTGTTCGCAGCTTATCTTCTTAAGGGCAAAAAAGGCAAAAAGGAAAATTCAATGGTCAGCAGTAAAAGTTGCAGCAACCCCGCGTGGGTCCATAATCAGTATCCTACTTACAAAAATTCTTCAAATGTATGTAGGGGAATCTTCTGCAGTTTGCATGTGCGGCCCAGCTAAGCTCCTGAGTCTGTTCATCGACTCGTGCAAATGGATTTCTTTTTCCCTCTTCCTTTTCCCCCAAACTTCAATTATTGCCCTACGGGCAAAATGGGGGGAGAGTCATCATGAACTAGATGACAAATTCATCAGTTGCCTCTTTTCAATAATGTAAACTAGTGGCCGTCCATCCATTTTTGGTCCCACTTACAGTAGATTCTACGAGCGCATGGAGGCTCTGGTGAAAGCGAACATCTCCTTGAAATACATGCGGATGCTTTGACACTACGAAAAGAAAAAAGAAAGAGCAAAGAGATTGAGCTGAAAGGGGTTGATGGAGCAATTCTGTTAGTCAGCGACGAACATGAGGTCTCATCCTCACAAATCTCTGAGGCCCTGGACAAGGATTGGCCCCCGTCTCTGATCGGAGCAGAAGAATCGGGTTTGTTGTTCCGGCGTCCGATGCTTGATCGGCCAATCTCCATTTCTCTTTCGTTTGTTTCGCCTTTCAAAGTTGAGACTGAGACTTGAATCCATAAAGAACATTGGTTAATTGGTTGATTGAGGTTTTCACTATTTTAATGTCAACGCCACATAAGCAAAAAGCATACGACACCACACTCCACACTCGGAAACACACTCAATGGCAATAATAAGTAAAGAAAAAGAAGCTTTAACACAAAAATAGATGTAAAGTAACCTAAGGAGTTGATTAAGACGATTGTTTCAGCAGCCGTGGAACTAGCACTATCATTATTAGGGCTCGGCTCACAAACACAATGAAGTAAAACAAGCGAGAAAAATAAATTGAGACACCAAATTTTATTCTAGTTCACTTAGGATTCCATTATAATTAACACCTTTTACCTCTCGTTACATAACTCAATTACATAAGAAAGAAAATATATATAGTAGTAGCTATTCATGAGCCCAAGCTCAAACTACTAATGAAACAATATGGGCTTAAATCGTAAATGCCCACTGGTGTTCAAAGGGCGCTACCTCCTTGAGACCCCCGCTAGAGCGGCTCCTCTCGAACCCCCACCGGCTCAGCATGAAGCTGGATCCACGTACTTTCCTTTCGTAGGAAAGTATGAATCACACCCCAATAATCATCTCAGCTTTTGAGTTGGTGGATGTGTATGTTATGAACAGTTTTGAACATGAACGATTGACCAAAGAAAGTCCTAGTTTGGTCTCTCAGGAATCACCTCATTATTGACAAATATTCCCCTGTCTAGACAATGTCATTGGTTGGGTAACTGGTGTTAGAAATTTAAAGGAAAATGCTAGAAGCACACTATAGGTTTAATGTATACATTACGGACTAATAAAGTGTTAGGTGGAATATCTTCCTCACTCTTGAATTTGGATCAGAGTCATTTATGCACTTTTTTTTAGGGTACTTTCATAAGCAGTGATTTATATGCGTAGGCAACTCGATAGACGATGTAAAGGACAATAGGATGTTCTTTAGAATCTCGTTAATGAGCATTATGGGAGCCCTTGAAAAGCGTATTAACTGATGAGCGGGTTCACTTTTCAAAGTAGTAGTTACGTATGCCACGATGTATTCGGTGTATTGGAAACTACAAAACTTTCTCAATTAGTAGGTTAACGAGAGCTTCGACAAAATAATTTTCTTTATAGTTTTGCTTCGATTTCCAAGTAGAATAATCACCTCTCCGATCGGTTACAAGCAAATAATTCAAGTTGAGATTACGATAATCACTTTTGTTTTGTGTATTTTCTTTCAATGGTTAGTGATCCTTATGGGGATTTGACATGTTACACAAGTTTGAATTTCGGTATTTCCGTATGTACATGTTAGAAGAAGGTATTAATTTAGTATTTATAACATAGAGGATCCCAATTATTAAAAAAGAAAAAAAAAGCGGCAAGGGATAGGAAAAATACGATTTAGGTATCTGGGTGTTCATGTAATTTCCTTGCAGAGATAATGCACGTAAAATTACAGGCATGCCCCTCATAATTCTTGGTTCTTGGACAAAAGGGAGACTCACAAGCGTTATAAAGTGGAGTGTCCTTGAACTTGAAAAGGCCACTACTCCTTTGAATTTCATGGGGAGGCCTCTTATTCTAACTTGATTGACTCATCCTCATAAACAAGAGCGAGAGAGAGAGAGGTCTTCACCGTCGTCATCAGCCGCGGAAATGGCGAAAATTGCATTAGGAAACAGCCGTGAAGCCACTCAGCCGGACTGCGTCAAGGCCCTCGTCATTGAGTTCGTTGCCACCTTCCTTTTCGTCTTCGCCGGAGTCGGATCCGCCATGGCCGCCGGTATTAACTCGTGGTCGTCTTGATAAAAAACTGGATGGTTTTTGTCGTCTTAGTCATTAAAGAGCACGTCTCATCATGATGATGTTAGTAACAAGATTTTGCATATAGCCTAGAGTATGAACTTCAAAATTCTGGGAACGTATTTCTTTCTCTGGTCATGAAACTAGGGTTAGACCATATCAATAACAAGAAATTTTTGGTGAATCTATACATGATCAGGGAGGCTAGCTGCAGATGCTTTCGTGGGGCTGTTTGGCGTGGCCATGGCGCATGCGCTCGTGGTGGCCGTGATGATATCTGCCGGCCACATCTCCGGCGGCCACCTCAACCCTGCTGTCACGCTCGGCCTCCTTTTCGGCGGCCACATCACTGTCTTCCGGTCGATTCTGTACATGATCGACCAGTTGCTCGCCTCCGCAGCAGCTTGTTTTCTTCTGCAGTATCTCACTGGAGGACTAGTAAGTCATTCCAGTTGCTCGCTCTTCAGCCTCGCGGAAAGATCAATACACACGGATCACATACAGCAGAGTAGTTCACAAACTACGCATTACATTAAAACCCAAAGCTTTTAGATGACGAGATCATTCGTACATTAGATCGAGTTTTAACTCGTGTTCGAGCAATCTGAGATTCTATCGCCGCACTAGCTTCGCGCGTTGTGATGAGCATTATGTTTCATCATCTGTTTTCTTCCCGTAACGATCGCAAACTTGACGATCTAATTAATTTTTTAATGACACCTTCGTGATTAAACTAAGAGAAAAGTAAGAAAAGGTCAATCAAGTGATGGGTCTCCAAGCTGTATATTCTTGTCCTCACTGCGCTTTTTTCACAAAACTTTATGACCTTTGGCCTTAATTTGTGCAGGCTACGCCAGTACATACACTTGCGAGTGGAATGACCTCCCTCCAAGGAATATTATGGGAGATTGTCCTGACGTTTTCCCTGTTGTTCACCGTCTACGCCACCATCGTGGACCCCAGGAAGAGCGCACACGGGGCCCAAGGCCCGATCCTCACCGGGCTCGTCGTCGGGGCCAACATCTTGGCTGGCGGAGCCTTCTCGGGGGCCTCGATGAACCCGGCTCGCTCCTTCGGGCCTGCTCTGGCGAGCTGGGATTGGACTGACCACTGGGTCTACTGGGTCGGACCCCTCGTTGGCGGCGGCCTCGCCGGGTTGGTCTACGAGAACTTCTTCATCTGCAGATCTCACGCCGTTCTTCCGACCATGGAATAGGCTTTCTAATTCTAAGCGAAGTTCGTGATTGGACTCATGTATGAATTATGATGGGCATTGAAAATTACTCTGGTAGTCCAGCTCAGTTTATGTAAAAACCCAATGTTACTATGCTGCTCAATGAAGGGTATTTCATGAGATCTATTTCCAATTAGCTATTGATAATTCATAAGATCGTCACTTTATTTTACATAATTAAAAATTTAGTGAATTTGATCAATAGAAATGGTCGAGTCATCATTTAGTTTTCCAAGGGAAATTAGTATAGTGATCCTTTCTATGTAAATCTTGATCGATATGCATGTAGCACTTAAAAAAAGAGGAATATTCTATTTTTTTACTAAACTTTCAGTGACGAAACATTTCATGTGGGTGCACTAGCTATTATCATCACTGCACATCGGTGCTAAGATTAGTACCAAGTCTTAGGTTGCCATTAATGCTGGTCGGAATTCCATCATTTCTTCCTTGAAGGCAAAAGGACACCATAAATAAAGAAGGAATCTGACAGTACAATGATGGATAGAAAAGTGTTACACGTGATACTCTAAAAGTTTTCGTCAAGGTCTTCATAATTTCTGGAGAACCCTTGTGGACTTATGTATTGCACAATGGACAAGCCATTGGCGATGTTGAATGAGCCAGGTACATATAGTCGAAGTTATGGAAGAGTATTGGGTGGTTTCGGTCTAGTACGTTGATGTTTATTCCAGAGTTATGTGGGATAATTGCGAGTTTAGTCTTATATCTATTGTATGGATTCCAATTCAGTTTTAAAAGAAAAGTTATCGAAAAATTTCCGAGCCTGTTGAAACTGGTCTAGTTTTTTTTTTAAATTTTTTCCTTTTTATTATTCTTTCTTCTTCTTTTTTTCTTCCCTCTTCTTCTCCTTCTTGTGGTTGACGACCCGCTAGAGGCGACGATTGGGCAAAGCTTACCTCACCGTGGTCGCGCGAGGCCGAGCCTCGCTAGCCCGGATCTAGCGACCTCAAGGCGAGGGCGAGTTCGCCTGAACTTGCCCTCGCTGGCCGTCACCTCTTGCTAATTGCCTGCCAAAGGAAGAAGAAGATTGAAGGTAAAAAAGAAAGAAAAAGAAAAGGAAAAAATAAAGAAAAAGAAAATTAAAATTCAAAAAAACTCAAATTTTTTTTAAAATATTATGTCTATGGACAGCCGGCGTCGATCGGCCAAAATGGTCAAATAGACTAAATTGACACAATTGCAAAAGGTTTAGGACTGAATCGGCCAAAAAAAAAATTTAGGATTGAGTTGGCACAATTGCAATAGGCTTAGAACTTTTGGAATAATTTTCTTAGTTTTAAAATTTTCAATTTTTTTCAATTTAACTGTAAATAATTACTTGAAATTATAATACGGTCATTCGTGTTAATTAACGTTGAAGATTGCTGAAGCGGCGTCCACTCATTGCCGATTGTCCTATATGGTACGCTAACATAGAGAATTCATGGATCGCCACGCTAGCAACATGTGAAGCATTCGTTCAGTAATGAATTGATAGTTTTCCTCCATTAGGCTCATTTTAGTTAGGAAAATGCTTATCCGACAATACCGTCAGAGATCGTATAATCTCAACCGTAGACTCACACATTATCACCGCGTGTTTTGCATAACGCACTCATTGAATAAGAGATCGTGTAATCAGAAACAATCGACACTACTATCAGACTGTCAGACTAATGCCTTCATTTTAATTATGTATGTTAAGCATCTCACTAGGGATCCTTGTTTCATATAAATCTCATAGACATGAAAATATGTATTGTTTAGATTGTGATGATATCCATGCAAATTATTTCAAAATCATACAGGATTTTGGTTTTTGGATTAACTGCAGATGTGCCATCAAGATAAGATCACCTCTGAGAAGCAACGTTAATACAGTTGCTCGACAACTCTATAAATAAAAAAAAGACAAATAAATCGAAGGAAATCCCTCAAGAAAGCATCATAAAAGCGAGTAATATTACAAAACATCCATGAGAAATGAGATGCAACGCATAAATTCACCTCCACCATGTCCTTTCAACACCTACTGAGAGAAGCTGCTTTGCCTCCTCTTCTCTACCCATGAAGGAGACAAGACAGGGCTCATCTCATACAATTCCCTCTCTCTTATCCTTAAATTACTGTTTCTGTTACCATTAGTATTACTACCGTGCTCAGAATTGTTATCGTCATCCAAATAAGCCTTATTTATCTCCTCAGGAAGTACCTTAACTCTCCAAACCTTAAAACTCTTGTCCAAGCTTGCACTGTACACCAAGTAGCCCTTCACATTAACCTTGTCCATCTCCAGGCAAGCAGCCAGGCACTTCACTGGCCCTCCACACCCATCAATCACAGCAAGACACTCGTGGAAGCAACTCCCTTCCTCCCTCCTCCAAAGCCTAATCGTTGCGTCCGCCGAGCCGCTGAATATGAGCCGTTGGACCGACGTCAAGCAAAGGATGGCGAAGCGGTGGCCTTGCAAGAAACCTCCATGGTTAAACCGATAAGACATCCACTCCTTTTCCCAGAAGTTTATGACCCCGTCCGAAGAACCTGAATAGAGGACGCCGGCGTCTGAACATGAACTCAGGGCTAGCGCATTGACCGGAGATGGTTGGAACCTCAGGGTCAAGGTTAGGGTGTGATAGCTTTCTTTGTAGACCCTCCTCCATATCTTTATTGACCCGTCGGAGGAGCAAGTGAACACGCACCCATCATCTTGGTTTGCCACCACGGCGTTCACGTGGTCGTCGTGCGCCACGAATGAGTCGATGCATCGGTTATCGGAAACTCGCCAAACCTTGACAGTCTTGTCATATGAACCGGTGTACAATAGCCCGTCCTCACAGTAATAAGCCATGCAAGAGATACAATCCTTGTGTTGTTGGTTGGGATTATTTGCCCTAGAGAACCATGGAAATGAGCTTCTTCTCTTGGGTAGGGTTGAGACTCTTCTGGACAAGAAATCATCCGAAGCGCTGATGTTCCACGTCCTTATCTTGTGATCCTCGTGTGAGGAGAAGAGCATGTCGCCGTGGGCCAGCATTGAGAGGACCTCGCCCGAACCCGCCTTGAGGCACCCGCGCTCTGTGCAGTCGGGCTTTCTCCATGCCCGGATCCGGCAGCTGTCGGATCCGGTGAAGACAAGGTCCTTCGAGACGGCAACTGCATGTATCTGGCCCTCAGGCCGGTGGAGTGAGGCGATGCAGGTGTAGAGGAGGGAAGGAGACGGCGTTCGGAGAGGAGAGAGCGTCCACGGTGATCCCAGGGTCGTTGGAGGCGGGATTATCAGGTTGTTCATGCTCGCCATGGTTGTGCACGTGTATGAAGGTCTTGAAGGGCTAAAGTGGAGAGAAGTGTGTGTCCTTGCCATCCTCTCTCCATCATCATCGTCCGAGAAGCTAGGGACGCTTCTCCTTCGATTCGGTTCCATTGGGGAGAGAAGAGAGAGGAGCTCTAAGGGAAGATAAGCGATTGGGCTCTTATATGTATTAAAATGTTCTTTTATGGCAGAACTTTATGTATAAACCAGCATTAAGAAACATTAATAGCAACAAGCGATGCTAGTTAGGATGGTGATAAGTTATGTGTGAATTGAAAACATTAATTCTTGCTCAATAAACCCATTTCTCGACATTCTGCGATCACTTTCTTCGATGGGAAAGGACACAGGGGTCCCCTGCGTGCCAACTGTTCTGCACTCCTTTTGGTGTAGCTTTACATGGGCCGTGAGTGGAAATCTAGTTTTCGTTTTTTCTTTTTTTCAACTAAAGCTCCCTTTGTTTAGTGAAAAATGATGTGTTTTTGAAAAATATTTTTTTAGAAAATCATCTTTTAGGATAATGAGAATATTTTCTGACCTTCGGCTAAAATCTGAAAATGAACTGGAAAATATATTTTATCGTTAGGTACGAAAAATCGTTCCTCCGTTCACTCATTTTAACAATTTTGTTATTTTTGTTTGTATTTAATTTTTATTTTTTTAAATAGAGTGTTTATTTTCTCCTTTTCTTTTTATTTTGTTTTTTTTTTCCCTTCTTTTTCGGCCGGCCGTAGATGAGGCTCACCTTACTTGAGGCTTGTCGGCCTGTGTGAGCTCGAGCACGCCGGGTCTAGTGAGCCTCGAGCTCATCGGCCTGTGCGAGCCCGAGCTTATCGATCTCGGGTGCAGACCATTGCCGTGGCTGGCACTCGGCCGAGAAGAAGGAAAAACTAAAAATAAAAAAATAAAAGAAAAAATAAATAAAAATAAAAATGATAAAATAAAATAAAATAAAATAGAAGAGGAGAATGTGAGTGAGTGGACCAAGGGAAATATTTTCCCTACTTTGGAAAGTGTTCTTTTCATGGGTGGAATTCAATGATGTCAAAAGTAGGGAAAATATTTTCCTCCATCTATTCATTCATTTTCCGTGAACCGAAAGTCGGAAAATCCAAAATTCATTTTCTTGGAAGTCATTTTCTGCGAAACCAACGGAGCCTGAAGAAACAATAAACATTTCTTCAATGTCTATCAGCAAAGTTGATTTTGTGTTGGAGACATCAATGTATCGAACCGGGGTTGTGCATAAAGAATCGATACACTTTGGAAAACCATTTTCTTGCTCTACACAGACATTTCTTGAAACTGACACGTGACAACTAGCGTTTACTAATCCCCTAGGTCTGATTTTTTTTTTTATAGAAAAAAATGACGCAGATATTCACTTTCTTTCTGGAAAAAGGAAAAAAAAAAAGAAGGCATCAATACATTTTGGAGAGGTGGGTCTAGTAGATAGGTGTTTAATGAAAGAACTTTAGTAGCGCAGCTACTTTAAATTGTGATCGAAGAATGAATTCACTCCAAAATGGTACATTTTGGGTGAGGAATGTAATGTTTGATAAATGTCACTTTTCACAGTAGATATCTGCACAAGCCCTGGCTTTATTGCAAGGGCTGCTCGGTTGGTAGGGCTTTTCGGCCACTCATTTAGTGGTTTGAGAAAAAGCTTCTTCAATCTTTAGTCCAATTTCGCAATGTGGCCCTAAAAAGAAGGTACACGATCTTAACTGCAGGAAGCCCGCTGGGTCTTTTCCTTATCCGTGGAAATTAAACGAATACATGTCGCATGTCATCATATTTTGTGACGCTATGTTAGGCAGAGTTAAGCACGCTACGTAAAAAAAAGTTTTTTGTTTTTTTAAAGAATCTGGTGCTAGTTTGATTATTTCTATATAATTTACTTAAGAATGAAATAATTTTGAAAAAAATTATTTGAAGAATGTTCGCTTATATTCTTACATAAATGAAGGAACAACAAAATATTTTATCATTCGCCAAAATATTTAGAAATAAATTATTAATGGTAATGAGGGCATCTTTCATCAACTAATTGTTTCAAGCGATACAAGCGATCATTTGAAGAAAATATTTTTCGAATAATTTATTTTTCGTGAAATATATGGAGTCTTAAACTACTCAATCAGTTTTAATTAATAAGGCGATCAAAAGTACTTGACAATCTTTTTGATTCTGGTTACTATATGGCCCATAGAGATTTGAGAAAATCATTTATGGCTTTCGAATGTCCACATCGGATAAAAAAGTTGGTTGGGAATGAGTTGCCTTCGATAGGGGTATTTAATATAGCAACGAAGGGCGATCTGAAAGATGGATATTAAAAGTGTCAAACTTTATGTACGACGCTTGTCAAATTTTTTTAATTATTTAAATGCCAAATTTTTTGAAGAATTATTTGAGTGCCAACTCCCTTGAGTTTTGCCGGAAATCTTACGTGACAATTTTTTATATTAATAATCTAATCATGCATGGCTCGCCGAAAAATCTTAGTAAGCAATAAAAAAAGCTAAAAAACTAAAAAAAAGTTTTAAAAAAGGAAAAGTAGTGGATTCCAATTATGAAGGCTTGCCCAGCCCTCGCCGCCGCTGCCCTGCCATTGCAAACAATGACCGGCGAGGGCGTGGGATGGCCAGCGATCCTCGTTGACTACAAATGAGGCTGCCAATCGTTGCTCGATCTGGGGAGGGCCCGACGACCCACACAGCCATCCCCTATCTCCGCTTTGCTTCTTCTCATCTCTACTTTGCTTCTTGCCCACCCTTTTTTAGCTTTCCATTTGTTCAGCTCGGGTACCAAGTTTTCGACGAAATGCCTAAACCATGCTCTCCTTCAATTCGGCTTCCACCCGCTTTGTCATCTTGCGCTAGTGCCTAGGCCACCATAAACTTCGTCATCTTGCACTAGTGGCAGCCCTTGACTAGACTAGGGCAAGAACCACGACCTTCGCTAGCAGTCGATGGGGTCTCTGGCCATTGGCAGACGCTCGGTGATCCGCATCGATTAGCCGCTACCCATTGGCAATCGTTGTCGGCGATGGTGGGGCGGCGGCAGCTAGGGTTTGCACAGCTCTCACCACTGCAAACCCCCCCTTCCCCCCTTTTTATAATTCTTTTTTTATTTTTTAGCTTATTTTTAAGTTTGATACTGATTTTTTAAAAAAAATTTTCCATGTGGATTGAAATTTTTTTATGTGGACTTATTTTTAATTATAAATGACATGTCAATAAAGTAATTGAATTATAAATGCCACATATATTTTTTGGCTGAAATCTCTCGTCGTTGGCATTTAAGTAATCGTTTTTCCTCCGATTTGACAATTAATTGAGTTGGCGAAAACTTGGCACTTTTTGTGTCCTTCCCTAATATCCAAGATATCACTTGCACACAATGTTAGACAGGAAAAATGGATCTCCTGCAGCACATATTATTTGAGGTAAGCATCAGTTGCTATATATTTTACACACATTGTGAGAATATTCATTGTTAGTTGAGTATAGGATAATATTAAAAAAACCTAAACCTATTCCATTATGTCAATTCAGATTTAAATCTTTCAATTGTCCAAATTTAGTCCTAAAATTTTTCACGTTTGGCCAATTGAGTCCATTCGGGTAATTTTGATTAAAGGTTGTTGAAGTGGACACTAGCATCCTACGTGGCATGAGTATTTATAAATAAATTTTTGAACTGAGGCTAGCAAGGGTTGTTGGTCGACCCTCGCCGATGACCTATCAATCACAGCAAGGGTGTGTAGCCTTGAGCGAGGCTGCCACACAACGGGTAGGTGAGGGCATTGCGGCCTTCGGTTGTGGCCGATGAGGGTTGGCTGTTGACCCTTGCCGGCTACAATAAAAAAAAAAAGTAAAGATAAGAAAAAAATTACGAAAATTATAAATTTTAAACATTACAATATCCACGTTAGCGCCGACGTGCCACGTAAAACGGCTAGCATTTGCTTCAGCGATTTTCAGTCAAAATTGGATGAATAGACTTAATTGGTAAAATATGAAAATGTTTAGGACTAAATTGACACATTAAAAATGTTTATGACTGAATTGACACAAATTTTGGATTTTTATGTTAATTTAATAAGTTCCTTGTTATTTAGAGCTTAGTATATTGAGAACGGAAAAGATCATTCGCGACCTGAATCTGGGTTTTAGCTACTATGCTCTTGAGATAGATTCATACCCTGGACGGTACGGACAACGCTTTTAACGAGTGCTATGCAGTTGGTGCTCTTGATGTAGTCAACACCATATAAAGACGACCTTAGTGAGATGAGACTATATGAAAATTTCAATTGCTCGTGGCAGTGATAGAAGTAAGCTTTTTAAACTATATGAAAATTTCGACCCCCCAAAAAAAAAAAAAAAACTACATGAAAATGAAATAGATTACCTCGGGCATTATCATAAAGGTAATATTAGTTGAATGGCGCATTATTATTACCATCGTGTTGAATGTCTCCCAAAGTTAATCCCTATTGATACGAAATCCGACCCCTATGTTAATCGCAAGGACACCCGACCCCGTATTAGGAAAGTCCGATTTGAACTCTTGCCAATAGGATCGCCGGTGATGTACAAAAAGGGAATTAATTCCCCATAAGATTTCTTTCCCTAATTGAAGTAAAAGTCCCCATGTTGACGTCCAAGAAGTGCTCATGGTTTTTTTTTTTTTTTTGCATATAATTATCCTGTCGTTGAGTTTGACACCTAACGCATTGTGACTGCGCCTTCGATACGTGCGAACTTTGAGGGAGACACAGAGCGTGAGAAAACTCATTTCTCATGTCCGTTTGTGCTTAATCTAGGATTGAGAAATACTTGTGAGTAAGTGTGATGAGCGATTATAATCTCGTTTTTGCTAATTACAATGAAACTATTTTCTTAGGTCTCCTTCCATGGAGTAGGGACATCGCCGAATCTTGTAAATAGACCGTGTTGAGGTTTTGTTTTTGCAAATCATTTCTTGGTCAAGTGCTTCGTTTGTTCATGCTCAATGATTGGATGGAAAAAGTGTTAAAATAGTCCTATTACATTCGTTTGTTCTTGTAAATAGACCTATTACATTGTTGCTAATTCAATCCCAAATCTTTTATTGGTGTCGATTCTATCCTAAATATTTTGCATTGGTGTCAATTCAGTCCTATACTTTTTGTATTTCTATTAAATGAGTAAATCCAGCCAATTTTGATCGAAAATTCGATAACATGGATGTCCGTTTTCATGTGTGGTACGGCTGGTGTTGATGTGGATATTTTTTGATATTTTTAGATATTTTAAATAATTTTTCAATAAATATTTTTGTTTTTCCTTTTTTTTTTCTTTCTCAATCATTAAAAAAATTATTACAATTATTTAAAATATGAAAATATTATTAAAAAATATCCACATCATCGCCAGCCGAACCACTTAAGTTAACCGTCGTCCACGTCAGCGAATTTCCGGTTAAAATTGATTAGATTGACTCAATTAATAGAAATGCAAAAGGTTTAGAACTAAATTGACACCAATAAAAAGGTTTAGGACTGAATTGGTATCAATGCAATAGGTTTAGGACTTTTTCGACACTTTTCCCAGGATTGGATTGTAGACCTTATTTGATCCAAGTAAATTGGCTTGAATGTTGGTCATCGTTTTTCGTAGCGACAAGCATACATGAGCACGAGAATCATTAAACATCACACACATCAGATGTAGCCACTATAAACAAAGTCAACTTTAATTATGTATGCATGTGCAAGATTATATTGCCATGTTCAATGTCTGTATTTGTAATGTGATGTCTTTAATCACGCGATGTCCCAATGGCCTTTCATTTTCAGACGGTGACGACAACTTAAATTGTTTTGTATTGAAGCTACGACTTTGTCAGATCTTTCTCTTTTTCTAATGTGCATGTACCGCCTATTACATCACCTAATTTAGTCTCGTCTGAAAGTTGCATTTGTTTTATCAAAGTCGGTTCTAGGCCTGGCCGTCTTGGTCCAAAATGGATCATTAGTCCATTTGCAACTATATCTTATAAATGAATATAACGAGAAAGGGATAAACCAATCGTCTTCTCATATGCAGAAGCACAGGCCAGGAATAGTATCTAGTTGGAGGCTTTTGTGATAATGTAACATTTGTGATGTTGGTAGGGAATGAGAAATGCATAATGCAATAATCTATGAAACCATATGTGTGATTCACAAATGTTTAATACTACATAACTTGTATCAATTAGGCAAAAGAATTTACAAAATATCTTCGATGTTGGATCTGCGAGCTTTCTCCTCCACCTCTCGCGAGTCCCTTTCTCGACCAGCAAACCATTGAACGGTCCGGCATACCATCGGCAACCAAAGCTGTCTCATTCTCTCTTCCCTTCCATTATCATTTCCCGGACCTTCTTTGTTTCTGCGCTTTGAACTGAATGCGAACCTTGAAAGGTTGACGATCTCGGACATCGATCGTTTCTCAGCAGGATTGTTCATTAGCACTAATGAATTCTCTCCAGGATTGACAAGCACATTGCTTGAACTAGCGATTGTGCCAACCTTGGACTGAAACAACCTCTTCCGCTCTATGTCCTCCTTAATCTTGGCCAAGTGCTCGTTCAATGTAAAATCACCATTGAACCTCCCGCTCCTAGATTCCGTGTCCGCGAATCTTCTGCTCGAGAAGACATTGATCAATTCAGAGTTCAAGAAGAGCAAGTCTGAAGAATTGACGTCGCTCCACCGGCTCTTAGTAACGACATCAGAGATGATGATCTTGTGCTTGAATTTGTGGAGTAGCTTCTGATCTCTCCCACAGTTTCCACTCTCCTCATTCAAGCATTCTTCTCCGAGATTCGGCCCCTTTTCTGAATAACGGAAGCTGATTCTGTCACTATATCGGGATGAACCATGGTCGTTATCCGCTTCTCTCTGCACGATGAGCTCGAGATTTGCATCCTCTGACAAATTTGACGGAATCCACTGTGAGAATCTCAGGCTCAATGAATAAGCGAAGTTCGTGAGGTCCCTAGGATTGAACTTGTCCCGGCAGAGTGGACAGCTAGAGTGGCTCTTGAGCCACTGGTCGATGCAGTTCGAGTGGAAGGCATGCTTGCACTGCGGCAACAGGCGTAGGGTCTCTGAGTCTTCGAACTTGTTGATGCAAACCGCACACTCTAGGCCTTCTTTCGAGCCCCTCAGCGAGGAGAACCTAAAGAGAGGGAGCGAGTCAATGACATTCTGGTCGATCCCAGAGAACCGGGGCCTCGACCTGTTGAGGCCTTGGTCGTTTCGGGTGTCAGAATATGGAGGACTGGAAGGGTTTCGGTGACAGAATTTCGCGTATGCGAGGACGAGGAATGTTAGAGATAACATCATAGCCAGTACACCAACGATGACTACCATGCTAGGATGTACAGGATGGATCGTTTCTGGGTCAGGGCTAGAGCCTACTGGGTTTTGAGCTCTGGCAGGTTTCAACAAGAGGAAAATAACCGAAAGAGCTCCCAAGTTCTTCATGGAAGATGTGTTCTTTTAAGATGTTCGTGTGTTTCAGCTTCAAAAATGTGGAACATTTCTATGAAATCTAATGAGATTCCAGTCCACGTTTAAAAGTTATTATTATATGACTCGATTTTATTAAAATTATTTATTTGTCTCATTGGTTTTGTCAGTTCATGTTGTGTCCTGTCTGTCTACCTTTTTCCATCTTTCTTTAGGTATGTAATCAAAACAGGATTTTTGGCCGATTGTAATTTTTGTCCTAAGCAGATAACCTGGAGTTCCCTAACCTCTCCAGACTCTGGCTTTCTTTGTTTTGGTTCTACCATGAGTTTAAACATTTTGTGTTTCTCAATTGATTAGTCAAATTCAATCCCCAAGACTCTTGTCGTTCAAAGATGCCCCTATAGCTCAAGCATTTAAATGGGAGGACAGCAAGAGATGATAATGCTTCAGTCCTTATCAGTGATCTAAGACATCTCTTAGGTTCTTGACAAAATTACAGCATTAAATTAACAATAGGAAATTTAAAAAAAACAAAGAAATTAATTATTCATGTCTCTGGAAATGGATGACTGTATCTAATGGGTGCACCCTTCGTGATATCTTCAATGTATTAAAGCAATCACATTTGATAAGGTCACGTCAAATGTATCAATTTTAAGTATTTTGAGCGGGTCTCATGTTTGATTAGTAGCTAGGCGTTTTTCCGCGTGTTGCGCGAGATTTTTAATATTTATTTGGAAAATTCAGAAATACAAACATATACATAAAGAATTCATCAAATTGGCGTAAATGAAAAGGAAATCCAAATATCCATTATCCACTGTCTTTCTAAAAATGTACATATGTAAAACGAAAAGCCAATTCTTTGTCATCCAACAATAAACAAAAAAAATATAAACTCCTCAATAAGAGGACCACAAGGTTGATATTCAAACTCTATTACGAAGAAGACAACTCAATACTTGGCAAAACTTTGAATGAAGAATAGTAACGGTTATTTTGACCCAAAAAAAAAAGAAAATAGTAAGGATTATACCCGTCTGTACTACGCTAGTATGTATACATCCTCGTTCTAGATTTGACAATACTTTCAACAATTGAAAGAAAATTAACTTCCAAGTCCCTATAGCATATGATATATCTCTAAATGGTTAGATTGACTCGAAAGATAAACTGTCTATTCAAATGCCTAGATAATTGTAATGAATCACTGAAACATATACCTTGCGGTTGGCTCGTCTATTGGGCTTTTGACATATGGTTAACAAAATCCATTTTGTCATTTTACCCTTGTTATATCAAACATCATTTGCTGGAGGATATATACACACGCGCATAGCCACCTTTGTTGCAATATCAAGGTGATACGGTGTAGGGGTGAGCATGGTTTCATGATAGAACCTGAAATTGGAAATCGAATTGGTGGAGGACCTGTCCGTTTCTAGGTTCCAGAGTATACATGGTAGGTTATAGGTTTCAAAATTTGGGGAACCTATTCCAACTTGTAGGTTCCGAATTTCAGGTAGGTGGAATTTGAAACAAGTTTTTGCTTTTTTTTTTTTTTGTATTTATCTTCGCGTAATCCCACAGTATTCTATAGCGTCCGGTGATAAGTGTGTAATATTGATCCACTAGTTTGAGCTTCTATTTCCGACAATATCTATGATTGAGACTTTTACTTTATTAATGTTTCATATTTATTTGTGAATCTAAATATGAGTTGTGGTCAATGGATTATAGCTGTTGAAATTGTGTCTCGAGTTTAAGCTTGTTAGACGAAATCCAACTCAAGATAAAGTTGAATATTATCCAAATCTTGATCAAGAATGGAAGTTGTTCCTTGTTGCAGTTGGTGATGTATTGGCATGATGGGGTCCGAAGATATGTTGGACTGTTATCATGAAAAAAAAAAGAACAAGAGAAAAGTCTAAGGTTAGAAAAGGGGAGAAGAAGTAAAAGATACGGAAATCTTTTAATTGTTATATATTCTAGTTACTTAAATCCACTGTAGATATCCTTTTCTTCACGTGGAAGTGACATCCAGAATTGAAAAAGTCAAACTTGGACTTCAAGACCAATATTCGGTCAAGTAGGTTTCGTATACATAAATTATCACCGCAAGTTGGATTACATGAGTTCTTGAAGCGCTGTTTCCAAGCGAGTGCTTGACATTGGGACTTCGTTTTGTTCGTGGAATTACATCAAGAATTTAAGTGTTGAAGCCGATTAAATCTTAAGGTTAGATTTGTGTAATTTCTTTGCAAGATTGAGAGATTATTTCGCTAGGAATTGAGAGCTAAATATTATGTATGTTCTTGGATGTAATTGGGGTTGGGAAATACTAAAAATGTTTGAGTAATTCGAGTGTGATTTGTAATCTCGTGTATCGCTCGTTCTATAGTGGAATTTGTTGCTGTTCTCCCCGTGGACGTAGGTCTTTACGACCGAATCACGTATATCCGGTGTCCGATTTATTTTTTTGTTCAGTTGTTGACACCTAAATTTTAACTATCTTTTTAGTCATTTATTTTGCATAAAAATGAGGAATTAATTTTAATTCCTACAAAAAATAATCAAATCATTTTTCATATTTATTTTTAGCATCATGTTGCATTACATTGCATTTACATTTAATCGGATGGGCGGTGGAAAATGGATTCCAAGCGAAGAGCGGTGGACCAAAGCTCAAAGAGCAGAATTTGGCTAGCTAGGGGGCAACTCCGAAACAATTCATTAAGGTCTTGAGGTCTAATTTGAGTTTAAACCAGCCCATTTAATGTTTTATTTGGGAAAAAGCATTTTAATTAAGGATGCTCATTAATTGAGAAAAAGACTTTATGAAATGGAATAATTTGTCTCTGGATCAAATTGCGATTACCTGAAGTTAAGGGACTACTTCGTAATTAAACGAAGGTCGCGAAACCCTAGTTTGTTCTATAAATAGGGAGCTTGTTCACAACACGAGGTGGAGAGAGGCCATTCATCATAATACACGGCCACACATAATTCACATTCAGCAGAATTTGAGAGGAGGTTTCGTCCAGAGAGTGGAGGAAGAGAAATCGTGGGGGCTGCATTCTTCAAAGATGGCATCGCGGCCGATGAAGGGAAAACGGGAATGAAAAGGGGGGTGCTCTCATGTTTAATTTCGTCTCTCTGTTAGTTTAGTTTCATGTCCATTAAATCGTACTGACAATCATGATTTGCGTTTCATCTTGCATGTCCTCATGGATCACACAATCACGATTGGCGACAAAAATATGGTCACTCATGGCACTTTGAGGAGGGGGCCATTCACAGATTTCTTTACATGATCAAAGAGAGAGAGGCCATGGGTTAGAGTGAAAAAAAAAAAGCATCTACAGAAGCCGTTGGGGTTGCTCCTTGATCCAAGGTGTCATTGCTGCTGCACTCTCGGTGACGACGAGGTTGTCGATCCGTGATCCTTAACAAGAAGTGGCCGCTTCATATACATCAGATACACTCTAGACCAGAACCGATCTGTGGCTGAGTTCCAACGCAAGTCTCGGCGGAACATCCTCCGAGAGCCATAAGCCACCACGAGCCGGCGAGCCCGACCATATGCCGGTTGACGTCTTTGCTCGTGCTGTCCCTCGCCATCATCGTTTGCCACTATCCAGTCGTGCCGAACATCGTCAAGAACGTGTGCGTCAACGACATCCAGGCTTCGCAATCATTATCTGCTATTTTCTTGTTCGGCAATAAATCTAGCAAATCCACGCCACCATATCAGCATGGTGATGATTCCTCAATCAAGTCCAAGCGGTGCCGTTCTTTCCCTGAAGTCCATGGTCGAAGAAGACAACAAGAATCTCTGCTAATTAAGTTTTATCTTGACCTTATATTCTTTTGGTTTTGTCTTGGTCTGATAGTGCTATTATGGGTTCACTGACTTCACATAATTCAAGCAAAAAATAAATTTTTTAGGGGAAGCTTGGTCGTTGATAATTGTGGACTTGAGACCAAAGGATATCCTATATTCGTTGGTCATCGTGCACGAAGATCCGTACAGGCGACTACTGCAAGTATTCTGTCCAGCCGGCCAAGTCGCGAACGTGAGGTCCATCCGCAAGCTTGATCCACGGGGCAATACGAGGTTTGAATTTGGCAATCAAATCCGCCAAATTAGGTAACGATTCTAATATTTAGAATATCTGAAAATTATGTTGCCTAAATTGATTGATTGCAATTCCGATGATATCTTGTTGAATGAATTGCATTATTTGGAAGTTTGTATATCAAGTTTGAATATTCTCAGGATATTCTAAAGATTTTGATTCAATGTGAATATTTGAGATTTTTGTGATAATCTTGTGATAATTCGAAAATCTTTTTGAATATACTCAAGTTACCAAAATCCTTTCAAAATGCAGGTTGATTAGGAAAATTTTCTTTCCTAATCCGCAACTTGTCGCACGATCGAGAACGTCCATCTTTAAGATTATTGATGGAATTCTCGATTAGGCAAAGATTTGGATTCAATCGTTAATCGTAGGATTACGAATTAAAAATTGACTCAAATATTCGCGAAATATTCCAAAACTTGGTTGATATATCAACTTTCTTGTTTGACATTGATTGGCATGTTCACTTTCCTCATTTAATTGGAATTGTTTGATTGTCATATCTTTTAGAATATATCCGTCACGTGATCTAATCTTGAAAATTCTAAAAAAATTGCATTCATTCACTTTGCATATTTGAAAATTGCATCTTTTAAAAAATAACATCACGTAGATATTGCATATCTAATTTTTTTTTAAATAATTAGATTAGATTGCATTTTAGGATAGAAATTACATGTTTAAATAGAATTTTATGCCAAATAATCTACCTTAATATATTAGGGTTTAGGTCAGTTTAAACTCTAAAATATGCAAGATAAATATTGTTTTGGCATAGTTCTATTTTAGGAAATTAATTCATCCGAAAATATAAAAAAAATTCATTCATCCATGCCACGTCATCTTTGCCATGTCATATTAGGTTGCATTTTAGCTTATATTGCGTATTAGAATTGCATGTCTAGGTTTTAATTAATTTACATGTCACGTAGTTAATTTAATTAAACCACGGTCTCACTTGCATATTAATTTAATTTGCATGTCAACTTGTTTAGTCTTGCATTTAATTCATAACATTGCATTGCATATAGTATAGTTTTTCATGCATTCATAAAAAAAATCAAAAATAAAAGAACTATCTTGTGTGGCGCATGCTCCCTTGATTATATTGATTTCTGGATGTTCATTAATTGATTGCACACGCATGATAACCTTTGTTAGTGACTTAGGTTAAAATCAATTAATGTTACCTTCTCAAATGATTTTTCATGAAATAAAATGGTACCGAAAGGGCGTTAGAGTACTGCGGCGTAATCAAGTCCCCGAACTCTTAATCTCTGGTTCGTAGGAATAAAATAGTTCTCCCGCTATTTTATTTAGGTTTCTAATCGACCTACCATAAATGATTAGTGGCGGCTCCAAAATTAAAATACATTGCATGTTAATCAATTGAACCTCAAGTTGCGATTTGGTCCGGGCTTGGGAGAGTCCGAGTTAGGTTAGTTAAATAATTAACCTGATAATCCATTAGCCTATAAATTTTCTAAATTTTTAGGTCGCGACATCAGTCTATTTATCGTTTGATCGCTTGGTTCCGCGCAACAATAGCACTAAATAGTGTAAATTAAATATGGTGATTTACTGCAATTATTCAATTAAGAATACAGATGGAACCTGGATAGATCTTGGAACTTGTGACATGGTAAGTTCCAGGTTCCAGGGTATGTAGGGTAGGTTCTTAGTTCTAAAAGATGAGTAACCTGTTATGATGGATAAGTTCTAGATTTTAGGTGAAACTTGTATGAAACCTGAAGCCTCTTATCCCTAGTACGGTGTTTAAGTAATTCAAAAGTAAGTCGGATAACTAGCCTAGTCAAGTTCAAGAAGTTTATAACTATTTTTGATGTATTCACATCGCTACCTATCTAACCTCAATAGAATGTTATTTTTTTCCCCGAGTGATTCCACTGAGCATAGCTTGAGCATAACTTTCTTTCGGGGCCAACTAAGCAAAATGGCTAAAAAGTTGTAGAATACCGATATAAGATTTCAGATACACATATGTGGCTAAGATACAAAGGGTACTACTCAATTATAACCTTGTATATAAGTGACTATGTCGACATAGACAGTGACATATGCTCTAATCAATAAAGAACTGGCCGATCAAAAGGGACAAAACCCAACTGGCCCTCGATTGCTGTTGGAATATTCCGGCAATTATATGAAGGAAGCCTTCCCCCATAAGACAGAGAGAAACGAAAGCCCCACATGTTTGCCGCTCACTGCTGGGTTCTCTTCAATCCGAGAGAACACAAAGTCCTCCAAACGTAATCCATGTGTACACGTTGTACCTCAACGAAAATCAGCAAAATGATCTACAATATGACAACGTTCACAGTCCTCCAAAGTGGACTGAAGAAAAACATATTGATGAAAGTACAGCTTCACAATAAAATACTGGGCCATCATCTGCGACAAACTCAAGTACTCGTCGCCGCAGGAATTGGATCCCCAATGACGAATTTCATTTTTCGTTGCGGAATGCTCAACCTTTAGCGATGAAGTGTTTTTACGTTCGTTGCTGCACGGGTCAACGATGTTAAACTCATTGCCAAAGGTGGTATTCTGGCAGTGGAAGACAGTTTTCATCGAAGGTGTCATTTTTTTCCTTCAGCGGTGAATGTTATGTAGCTGTGAATGACTTTCGGTGATAGTTGTCGCCTATTTTTCAGTGATATACCAAGAACCGTCAAACGGGTGGGTTAGATCATGAATAGTCCGACCCGAATAGATCCATTTAACCTGTTTATGATTTATTTAGCGAAATACAAATCTAGCCACCATACCCAATCCAATCCAATCCAACCCAATCTCACCCCATATTCCTAAAATACTTTCCTATTTAATCCAATTTAGAAAAAGTCATACCCAAATTGAGGAGAGAGTGTGAAGTGAGTGAGTGCGAGATCGAGTGAAGGCAAAGAGAATGAAGAGAGAGTCACGGAGGTATTTGAATTTAAGTAAGTTGTAAACACATATACGATCCTATTTAATATTTCTTTCAACGTTAAACCCCTTTATGACCCACTTGTAGAATATAACGGTTGTTCATGAGCCCACTTTATCCCTGCCCTCCAAAGTTGTTGGTCGGACGTGGCGCCTACATGAATGAGTGACCGAGACTAAGCTCCGTTTATTTCATGAAAAATAAATGATTTGAAAACTATTTTTTAAAAATAATCCCTTGAAATAATTAGCTAATGAAGATTGTTTCAGTTATTGCCAACAATTTATGTCTAATTTTTTGTTTTTACCAATGATAGAAATGGTTTTCATAATTTATTTTTATAGACGATATAAGCGATTATTTCTATGAAAATGTTTTCCTAAATAATCCATTTCTTTCGAAACAAATAGATCCTAAGTGATACATGAACATTGAGTGCAGGCAATATCGTGCTTCATTTGTTTTGTAAAAATTGAATGATTTGAAAAATATTTTCCTAAATTTGATCACTTGTTTCGCTTGAAATAATTAATCAATGAATAATATTTTAATTATCAGCAACAATTTATGTCTTGATATTTTCGTGGATGATGAAAATATTTTCCGATTATTCATTTAGAAGCGATTCAAGTTATCACTTTTACAAAAATACATTTTTCCAATTATTCATTTTTCTAAAACAAATGAAACATTAATGACTCGTAAATGCTGTCCGGTTAGTACCTCCTAGAGGTTTGTGCTAGGTATTTCCTTGCCCCTTGAAATTCACTTTTCAGAGAAAATACAAAATGATATATTCCGTCTTTCACCCAATGGCCATTTACATATATGTACTTTTAAATAATACCAGACATATACTTGAAGTTTACCTCTGAAAAACACTTTGCACTTCACATCAATGATCATTGTATATCATTCACGTCAATGCCATTTTCTTTCCAACTACAAATTCCTATGCCCCAATTTCACACCGATGCTAAACATTTTAGACCAACTAAGAACCAAACCACCAAAATCCTAAGTTAGATGTCAAAATGAGCTTGTAAAGAGAGGCCATTTGGTTTTTTCAATTTAAGATTTGCTTTGAGGTTAAATAATAATATCTGCAAAAGTAGAGGTATGTAAGTGTTGAGAAAACCTCCTTATATATTTTAAAGATGACAAAACTATCCTTGGTTTTTCTTGAATTTGATAAATGTTTTTCTTCACGTGTTGTTCTCGAAGTGAAGGTTGTTGAATCCTATTCAACAAATTATTCTTAGATAACATCAGAATAACACGGTAGACTCCATCTGCCACCGACTTATGATAGCTGTTTAGTGCCGGAGAACTTGTTGCTAGTCGGGACAAAGCAGATTCACTAGACAAATCGGTGTGAAAAACACAAACCACAAATAAAGAAATGTCAAAAGGAAAAAGAAATACTACAGAAGATAGAAATGTTGTGCAGATACTAGCTAAGAAGCACGGATACTCTCTGGAGGCCTCCATGTCAGACACCGATACTCGTTCGACACTCTCCGGCATGCGACCGACATATGGTCAACAATGTCAGACATCCGACACGTGGTTAGCCCTTCGTACACGCCAACGACACGTGAGTCCATCATTCAGACATGCCATTCCGACACTCACGGTGTCAATCTTAAACATTTTCAATAAATTATAGGTAAAAAATATTTATTAAAAGCGTATATACTTAAGTCAGACACTCAGCTAGCCACAAAAAAATGTAACTGTGAATTCCTAACATAAGAAGAAGAAAAATCTCACCGCTGATATTTTTATATATAAATTATGATGATTTGTAGTGTACATATAAAAATATGCGTTCAATATACAACGTGTCGGAATTCTCTATTTTTTGAAAAATGACGTGTTGGTGTGCATGTCGTGTCGCGAGTTGCGTGTCGGTGTCAATACTACTTAGGATACTAGTCAACAAAAACGCTTAGGTATAGATTATGATTAATAAAAGAATGATCGCTTGATGATTTTTTTTTTTTAATATAATGAGATAGAAGCGATTAAATTCTGGAGAATTATTTTTCTACATTGCTGACTTTTCATGAAATAAACCATTGCCAAGGCTTCTTGTTTTCCCAAACATTAGCATGAAATTTTTTGAGATCCTTCGGTGGTGTATAATAAGATTTAAAGATTTTCTCAGTTTCAATTATTATTTTTCCCTAAAAAACAAGGATTCACTTTCTAGTAAACACTCGCACACCCGGAGAAAATATTAGGTACTCCTGACGTGCCATGTTAGCAATGAGACACGCCATGTGGAGAACATATTAGGTGCTCAGCAATGAGACACGCCATGTGGAGAGCGACACGCTATATCGGGTCTCACTTTTTGAAACTCCCTCCCCTATCTCTATCTCCATTACCTCTCCGTTATCTCTGCTATAAGCTTCCTCTTCACTTCACGACCTCTGCTTTCTCTCTCTCCTTGGCTCTTCACGTCATGACCAAAAGTTTCATCTTTTCATTTTCAATCCATAATTACGTCTCTCCCAAATTCGAACAAGAGCTATGGGGAGAGAGAGCAGAGGTTGTGAAGTGAAAATGGAGCTAATTCTCAGGAGGAGTGTGAGGGAGAGCATAGATAACAAAGAAATAATGGAGAGACAGAGATAGGAGGGGGTTTCAAAAATTGCTGACGGTTGGAACCCAATGGACACTTGTCGCTCTCTGAATGACGTGTCTCATTGCTGACATGGCATATCCCGAGCACCTAATATTTTCTCGTACACCTGACACGTCATTTCCCCCCCTAAAAGACAACCCTAGATATTATCCAACGAGCCAGGAATCTTCCCTTTTCGGATGGCTGGCCAAAATGCAAGATAAGGTGTAAACAAAATGGGAAACCCAAGTTCCCTGCTCATAGAGCGAGAGAGCTTTTATTTGTAGGGCACATCCAAATATGTCTAAACTTCCATATAAACACGCACAAGTAGACAAGTACATCCCAATGAGAAAGACAAAGCAAGCCATATAATCACACATAGACATAGCCCTCAGAAACTTAACGACGCACATAAGTTGTCTGCATCGTGTGGGCTAATTAGCTTTGATTAGGTGTGGCCATGAAGATGCCATGAAATCCATACGGCACTCTTTGTGGCAATCTTATCTTCGCCACCGGGCCGCCTTCGAAGTCCTTCGCATCGATTATGTGAACCTACAAGCATAGAACATGTCAAACTTATCAATAAATGACAATCACCATTACTTTGTTTCAAGGATTTGGACTTTCCCAATTGGGCCAAAAAGGCGAAAATTTGGGCCAAAAAAGGCGCAAATTTGGAAAATGAGCTGTCATCACATTCCATTACTTCGTTTCAAGGATTTGGACCTTCCTAATTATTGAGGTGTACATTTGAATTGGAAATTCAATTGACCGAAGGCTAGAAACGAAATGAATTACAATCGTTTATAGATTTCCATTTTTGCCGAAACAATCAAGTTTAAAAGATGATACGGTGTTGTTTCACAATTCTTTTTTCTCGAAAAAGAGGACACTTCAGATCTTCTGATACCTAATTACTCATTATTCGATCTCATGGGCATTTGTAACATAGATCTATGCTTTTGGGGATGAGCCAAGAGAGACACCGGTATAAGAACTTACTTGAGTCTCGTCAGACGCTTCACTGTGAACAAAAGTTGCAATCCAACCATCATCGTCATCTTCTCCTTCGGCACTCCCATTTTTAGCTACGAACACACTTCCGCTACAGAAGCTGCTCTCCGCAAACTTGTGATATTCAACCTTTACTGCCTGCTGAGAATCTTCTTCCTGGTCCAGCAGTAGGATACTGTATTCATTAGTAACAAAACGAATAATTCTTGCAAGGTGTTTAGTCTGGAGGTGGAAATACGTATTCTCTTACTTTTTACAGTACAATGCTTGAGAGAAAACTTAATTTTGGGTCAAGAAGGAATTGACCCGTGATTCATGACCTTAGTCAAGAGGAGCATTTGCCATTTAGGTAGTGTCAATAAGAGACATGCCAAACTTTTAATAACTTCCGTTTTCTGACTTATATTAGTTTGATTTGTAGCTCCAAATAATGTTGGTGTTAATTATCCTCGCAGAATTATAATATTTTGTGTCAAAAAATAAGGATTTCATTACCCGGGCTGTTAAATTTATTGAGTATTGGTAAATGTAAAAAATTCTTGTTAAAGAAAATGACTAGTGACTTTTTTTTTTTTCAGATAACTTATTGATACATTTTTACGGAATTACTTACTTTCTGTGATAGTTTGCGAGTTTCCATTTCTGTACTAACTTATCAGCTTTATTTGTATAACACATCAATGCTTTGAGTTTACTAACTTTTATATGAATTTTTTAACTTAAATTAGTATGACTACCTACTTTTATTAGATTAAAGTGACTCACTAACTTTTCTGTGGTTAAATTACTATTTTAAGTTGGTTTCCATTTCTCATTTCAATTACTAATCGGGATGTCTGTACGGTTTGTAATTTTTATTATCATTGACAAACTTTTGTTTGCATTTCGTAGCAACAACTTGCATTTATAAAATCTTTTTAGAAATTACCAAACTTAATTGGAGGCACTATCAACATTTCTCTAGTTAAGTTACCAGTTAGTTTTCGGTTACAAGTATAATTTAAATTACTTACCAAGTTCATTTTTCTTTTATTCATTAAGTTTTATTTTTCTTGATCTACATGTATTTACCTTTTCTTGGCCACAAAATTTTTTTTACCAATTCTTCCAAATTAATCTTTATTTAAGTGATTTATCAAAATTCTCTGATGAAATTATCAACTAATTCTAGGTTGCCAACACTCATTTGAGTCATTTTGTCAACGTTTCTGTCAATTTTTATTTTACCAACTTTTCTATTATAGTAGGCCACTTAATTGGGAAAAAGTTGATAAATTGTTCAGATAAAGGTTGCTACATTTCATATTAATAGCTGGTAAATTTAAGGAATTGATAAGAAAGGTAAATAAAATATTTTGGAATAAAAAACAAGCTTTTTTTTTTTGTCAGAGATAAGAGGCGTTGGTACTTTGAAAAATACTAAATAAACTTTGGTAACTAAATCAAGTAAAAATCAGTAACACATAACTAGTTGGTAGTTTAATAATAGAAAATGGATGTGAAGTACGGCAAACAATGAATTTAACAGGACAATAGTTGGTAAGCCGCACAAATACGGGTTGGTAATTCCATACACTAGCTGGTAAGTTTAATTTAGTATTAAGAAAGGTAAATGAAAGTTGATAGATGATACACATTTTTTTGTCAGAGATAAGAGAAGCTAATAATTAAAAAAACCAAATAAACATTGTAACTAAGTAAAAAAAGAGTTGCCAATGCAAAACTGTAATTTCTAATAAGAGTAGATAGTTTTGAAAGACCGGTAAGCAAGACAAATAAATTTAGTAACTCAATAAAAAAGTTGGTAAATTAAAAAAATAATGATAAATGTTAGTAACACAAAACTATTTGATAAATTAATTGGAGGAAAGTGGTTAAGTTAATCAAACAAAAATTGTTAGTTTCATATGATAGTTGATATATTTAAGGCTATGATAAGAAGGGTGAATAAAACGTTTTGCAAAAGATACGAAAAGTTTTTCTGTTTTGGTCACATAGAAGAGAACTTAGAAAAACCGGTAAACCACACAAATAAAAGTATAAGAGTTGAAGAACTTAACCAATTTGCAAAGAAAAACAAAGAAAGATAGGTATATTCATAGGGGAGTTGGTAAATTTAAAGCATTCATAAGAAAGACAAAGAAAAGTAGGTAAATGATAAGAACAGTTGGATAGATTGCATATAGTCAAAAAGAGTTTATAATTCGTAAAAATGTCATTAAATTGCTACTAAGTTACCGGTAAACTCCTCGTGCATACATTAATACAGTAATCACGTAGATCTTATCTTTATTGAAACTAGAGAGATGTAATTGTCCATATGGCACATAACCCAAACCTGTGGTTTGTCAAAGTATAGTTTGGCCAGACCTCCATACTTGGCTTGTCCTGACATTTTAAAGGATGGAAAATTAGTTAGATTAGTATACATATTGTGAACGGTATGAATCACAACCACTAGCAATTTCGCTGGATAAATACATCATTATTCATTACCACAGCTAGAACTTGCCGCTGAATCGAGGACTTGAGCGAAGCCGAACTTGTTCTTCAATCCTGTGAAATTGCCATTGATGAATGGAAAATCCATGGAGGAGTGAGTGCCACTGAGATTTCTCTCCTTGACCTCTCTAGTTTCCATGTTCAATCTCCACTCATACACACAATGAAAAAGAAAACCTTCTTCTTCATTGCCATTTTCCCTCTTTTTTGGAGGCAATTTGAATCCTCTTGAGTACCAGTCGAACTTGTTTTCACCCCAATCTGGACCTGGCAATATGGATGTCATGGCCCTACAACCCCGCACCACAACCTGTTTTTCTTGATTAATTAGTGAGAATTGGAGGAAAAAAAAGGATTATGCTCACAAGTCAAAGTGATAAAGCACACTTGTTCATCGGTCTTTCATAATTGCAAAGGAAAAAAAAAATGTTAAATATGGACTCTTTACGATTATGATGTGAGGCAATTAGTACCTCGCCTCCATCCTCAAATGTATTGAGGATGTGAAGTGCGCAGCATGTTTCCACTTCGAACCACCGGATGGATTTGGCATCGCCGTATCGTGGCATAACTCCTAACCTCGTTGTTCCTTCTTTGTCATACTTCAACAATCTATTTTTTTCGAAAATAACGACACTATTTTAAGGACGATTAATCATTTGGGAACAATGTTTTTTGAAATGAGATGTATACTCACGGGCCTCCCTTGGCGAGTCTTGATACTTCCAATGAAAGAGGGTGATCCACTATGATATTGTACCTGAATGAGGAGAACATGTTTCAATCTCAAATTTGCACGTCAGGAAATCATAATAATATTGATAACGGGAGGAAAAATAGATTGCAGGAATAGGGAAGGGGGAAAAAAAACAACCTCACTTTCTTGGTCACATTTCTTTTACAAATTCCCTAAAGAAAACATGCAGAAAATTGATTCATTTGATCATGCACATTGTTAATTGTGGCAAAAAGTACCAAAAAAGGTCCTAAACATATTGAATTAATAACAATTCAGTTCTAAACCTTTTTTGCGTTGATACCAATTCAGTTCATACGACCAATTTTGGCAAGAAATTACGGATGCCGACGTTAACCGTCCTACGTGGCATGGCCGGCACTAATGTGGACATTTTCTGATAATTTTTTTGTGAAGTAGAAATTTTCCTAATTGGTCAAATTTAATAGAATGGTATTTAAACTACTTTAGTTAGCTATGAATAGCTACTAGAATAGTGTTAGTAAGTTAGAAATAGAGAAAAATACCGCATGTATTTAATCAATGCCGTTTTCCTCAACATGTATTTATTGGTCATGCATTTATGTAGTTCGAATTTACTCACTATGATGTGTCACTCATAGGTTGTTAAAGAAAATGCTTAAACCTTTCTGTGACGCCAATCTCATGGCTGAGGACACTTTTGGGAATTTGGACATCCACCTTATGAAGAAGTTCCTTTCCATCAGCTGAAAAGAGGTCAAGTTAGGAACAATTAACGTAATTACGAACTGACAAAGGACCTTTGCCAACCTTTGTTTGCCTTTCTTATAAACGCTCTGAATTGACCAAATCTAATATGAATTCGTCAACCCTTAACTAAGGTTAGATACTAACTTGGTAATTTCATGGGGGAAAATTTGGAAAGTCCCACTAACTTAGGTTGGTATTCTCTTAAAAAAGTTGGTGAATTCAAGATTTGCTAGCGAGGCAAATAATAAGAGTTGATAATTCTATATAATAGTCGGTTGTCCAAAATTATTTAGTAATTTAATATTGCAAAAGTTGGTAAGTCACTCTAATTTAGGTTGGTTATTTCATGTAAGAGTTAGCACATTCAAAAGGTTAGTATAAAATTAAAAATACTGCTCAAATTTTGGTTTTCTAATAACCAACCATTTGGGTAGTAAATTTGCATCACATGTTGTCGTTAATGCTGATTAACGTGTCATTCGTGTACTTCAGAACTATTTATGCGAATCATATGAAACTTACAAGGGATTAGAAGAGAAGGAATATTACCAGATACCACTCCTACCACATAGAAAGGTTTCTTGACATCGATCCCCATTATTACAAGTTCGCCACTTCTCGGAGCTTTCTGTTTAGTAAGTATAATTTTGGCAAACAAACCTCAAAAAGACTCATTAGTATTTTTAAATAAATGATTTAATGACAAATTAAGGTACACTATTAATGGTAGTATACAACCTTTGGATGGCTAGTGCAAGGTCGGCTCCAATCTCCGTTGAAGTCCCAAACACCGAATGTTTCTAGGGTTTGCGAATCAATCTCGTGAGGCAAGTAATTCTCTGCTATCGCATATAGCTTTCCTGAGTGCTCGAACACACTTGTGTTGCACAAGAACTTGTTACCAGCATTGAGTCTAATCTGTCGAAGCACCGAATCTTAATATTCAGGTCTTTACATGCTTCAGTTCCCTTAACGAAAAGATCTTGCAAAAGTTTTGTGCGATTTTGTCTGAATCAGCTTACCCATTCTATTTGATAAATTCATGAAGAACGCTAAGAGAGAACTTCTCGAGCTCTGGGGCTAACAGTTTTTCATTTCACATTTCATGGAAAGCTATCTTATATCACAACCATGCTTTAGATAGAATGTTGGTGGGTCCAAACTCACTAGGAGGGGGACACAAATGTCAAAACGATGGATTGATCAACTGACAGACTAATTAAATGGATAAATTTGCATATCAAAAAGTATCTTGCAAATTACCCGATTCAGAGAAACCGCAGCTAAGACAGCTAATGGATCTCCTTCAATGGCAGGGATGAAGGAGGGTTTGTTTCTTTGCTTTTCAAGCTTGAATGTCTCGGACTCGATGTACTTGTTCTTGTAGGAGATGCTCCAATCTGAATCACAAGTCTTCTTAAAGAACAACACATGAAGCATTCCTTCTCCTTCTACCCATGTTTCATTGGTTATTCCTAATGGTGACGCTGCGGATTGTAGACATCCAAATTGAGGATTTGGACCTGAAATTGAGAAAATTCAGTGAACCAATTTGATCTACATTATTTCGGCTGCGCTCCTACTCGTAAAAGCTTAAACTGGCATGCAATATAATCATATGCGAATACCTAATTTTTGAAGTCTTGAAACTTAAATTTCACATAAATTCAGATGTATACCATTTCTAATGAATACTCCTTCAGGGAAATCAGCTGGTAATTGCCCTTCCAAGCAAGCAACTTCAACAGCTTCTCCAATTTCTTGAACCGGTGCAAAGTTCTTCTGTTCAATTCATTATTTAAGGAAAATCAGACATTCACAAACTAATATTGTAATTCCTTGGGCACCCTCAGAGTCTTCATATGTAGTGCTGGAATGTTGATTCTGTGTGCAGCAAAATGGCGTGGTACACAATTAAGACACCATCAAGTTTTCCGAAGAGCTACAGCCAAATTGATTTAAACTTCTCGAGTTGCAATTTAGATTAGATTATGGTACTTTCCTTCGTTATATATTCAATCCATAAGATATTCGGATTAGGTAAGTGGTTTTTAACACATCATCGTGATTCCAAATTTTATATTTCTAGTTAGGATTTTGCCATCACTAATTTGGAAGATAACAACTAGGATTTTAGTTTGATACATAAGGCTATAAATTCCATTTGTGATTTCATTATGTGACAGAACTTTGAATTATTGGATAGAGTTGCCTTTAGAAAACACGTTCTTAGCCATTTTTTCTACCTAGGGTTTGTGAATGTTTGAAAGAGTAGTGTCCTTGGTGTGGCATATTGCTATCGGATATCCGAATTAATTATCTAGTATATTTTTCCCTCTCTTCCACAGGAACGCGAACGCGACTAATAATGACTTTCTAAGCCTTTGGACAGACATGTAATCCAATAGGTGGGCTTGGGAATATAATTTATGTTGCGCGAGAAAATGGCCATGACTTTTGATCCATAATACCAATATGGAAAGTTCGTTCCCGAGTACTATGATGTGGTCAAATTGGAATCTCTGTCGGCAATTGTTTTGGACCTCAAAATCCATTGTTTTTAGTGTGATTCAAGCCCCTTTGGCATCGTTATGTCAAGTCTTTCGGGTTAGTTTAGGACGTGGTTTAGTTTTGGAAGCCCATGCTGCTTAAGGTTGTTTTTAGGTTTTCCAGGGTCGCATAGAGTTAGCAAGGTGTTTATTGAGAAAATTACCGAAAAAGTGCTAAACCTATTGTATTTGTGCTAATTCAGTCTTGAACCTTTCAATTGTGTCAATCGAGTTCTAAATCTTTTGATGATTTGATAATATGGGCGGCCATTGGGGCAATTTTGATGGGAAGTCACCGATATGGACGTTGACTGTCCTACTTGGCATGATTGGTGGACCGTAACATGGGCAATTTTTACAATTTCTGTAGTTTTATGTAATTTTTGGTGAATCTACTATTATTATTTTTTGTTATTGTTTATTTTTCTTTTTTCTTTTCTTTATTTATATTTTTTTTCCCAATTGTGAGCCATCGAGGTCATTAGCCGACACTTGCCAACCATAGCCGAGGATGGGGTCGGGCCTCCATGTCCTCGTCGGCCACATGTGAGGGCATCGGGCCCTCACCAGCCATAGGCGAGGGCGTCTGGCCCTTACCTAGATCCAACAGAGGGCCTAACGCTCTCGTCTAGATTTTGGAGAGGATCGATCGGCAACCTCGTCAGCCTAGAGTTGTAGAAAAAAAAAAAATTGTTCATTGTTAGCTTATCGCTTTGAGCATCAGGTAAATTTTTTTTTTTGTTTTTTGTTTTGGTCGAAAGCATCAGCATCAGATAATTTGATCATGAAATAACTGTGAAATTTTCTGGACTTTGTGTCAACTCGTCCACACGCGGATCCCGGAATTGGAAACTTTCAGATTGGAGCAAATGAGTCAAAGAGAGAACCTCGTTTCTAAGTACCTGAGATGGCGGATAAGGTTGATCCACAAACCGGTACAGTCCATCCACCAAGACATCCAAAACAATCGCCGAAGCTTTCCTGACAGTTTTGGATACATCGATCTTGTTCAACGGCAGTTGTTGCTGCAACTCTCTCCAAATAGGCTGCTCATGCAATTTTTCAGAATCGAAATCAAACCGCTAATAACTTGAATCAATGCAAAAAAAAAAGAAAAAAAAAAAGAACAGATGCTCAAGTTCCCTTGTGTGTGCCCTAAGAACTTTAACCATGAAGATTTGGATTCCGTGTAACGTACCTTTAGAGCTGGGGAAATGGACTTTCTAAGGTGATCAAAGCTAGGAGAAATCGAGTGCCGGTTGGTGGATGCATTCACATGCAAAGCGAAAGGAGAGACTGCCATTTCTTGCTTCTCTATGCACAAGTTGTCTGGTTTCTTGTTCTTTATATAGACAACCTGAGAACGTGACTAAATCAAATCCAATGACGTAATTAATTTCTTAGTCCCTAATATTTGAGACGATTGTACTAGGTTGTCCCATCTAGGGTAAGAAAAAATGAATTGTCCAACAGATTAGGTGGTCCTTTTGTGTAGAATCTTGAATCGGAAAATGCTATTGTTTACATTCATATCTTGTTAGACGAAATTCATAATGTATCAAGAAACACAGTAAGTGCAAACTACAAGCTCGATACATACTGATCATAATGATATGGTCAACAACATGGTGCATAAAATAAATCCTTCAATAACATTTTCTCCCCAAAATATGCTAGTTGGCAAGACTAACGAGAACAAGCAAGAGCTGGCTAGATATGTACACAGACTCATTTCATGAACATGTTCAATATCGATCAATCTCCATATGTTTTTCATCAATCTAGATAACAAAGGTCACTCTATCCGAGGTAGTAATGTTGAATTTAATGAGTTATAAACTTATAGTCTTGTCCTTTACCAAAAAAAAAAAATAATTATAGTCTTGTACGAGGAATCCTCACCAACCTCTCTCGGCGACAACTCAAAGCATCTATCCATGTGCACTTTTCTGTCCGCCTGCTCATCTATATATTAAAGAATGACTAGAAGTGTAGGTGGTCCACAAAATAGAATTTGAAATCACAAGATATATCTGCCTTGCAGTTGGCTCGTCTATTAAGCTATCTATAATCGTTAACAAAATCCATGTTGTCATTCGGATCCGGATCGCCTAACATTGAGATTTCCGTGATATTCGTGACATTACTCAAATCAAGCCGTCCAAATGAAAATGAACAGCCTAATTTGAGCCACGTTTGGGATTTAAAATTTTTCAAACTCCAAAAAAATTCCTATCCACATTTTTTCCCTCCTTTTCAACACATGATGTAGTTCAAATCAAGCCGTCTATTTTCATTTGAATGGCCTGATTTGAGTAATGTCATGCATGTCATGGAAATCCCAATGTTAGGCGATCCAAATCCTGTTATTTCACACTTTTTATATAAAAAATCCTTCACCGGAGGGTTTATATATATATATATATATATGTGTGTGTGTGTGTGTGTATTCACTTATCAACATCACTCCTTTGCAGCAATATCAAAGTGGTACGGTGTTAAATTAATTCAAGAGTAATTCGGATAGCTAGCCAGTCAAGTTGAAGAAGTTTGTAACTACTTTCGATGCATTCAAATCGCTACCTATCTAACCTCATAGAATGTATTTTTTTTTTCTTTTTTTCAAGTGATTCTACTAATCATTGCTCGAGCATAACTTTCTTACGGTGCCAACTAAGCAATATGGCTTAAAAAAGTTGTAGAATACCAAAATAAGATTTCAGATACACATAACATGGCTAAGATATTAAGTGTACTATTCAATTATGACCATTATAGATAAGTGACTATGACGACAAAGACAGTGACATACGCTCTAATCAATAAAGAGCTGGCCGATCAAAAGTGACAAAACCCAACTTCTCCTCTATTGCTGGTGGAATATTCCTGCAATAATGTGAAGAAATTCTTTCCCCATAAGAGACAGAGAAACGAAAGCCCCAGATGTGTGCTGCTTCACCGTTGGGTCCTCTTCAGTCCGTGAGAACACAGAGGTCCTCCAAACGTGATCTCTCTGGACGTGTTGTGTCTCCACGAGGACCAGCAAAATAATCTGCAATTGCCACGAGAACCTTCACCGTCCTTCAAAGTGGACTGAAAAAAAATCTACTGAGGCTCGTTTTGGCCGACTTAACAGTGAGACTGGGGAGGTCGAGAGGACTTCGAGAAAACGACTGGCATCTCATGCTGCCCTTTTTTTGAGCTTTTAGCGATGAAACTACAGCTTCACAGCGAAATATATGGCCGTCATGAGCCGCAAACTCAAGTTTTCGTTGCTAAAGGAACTGGATCTCCAATGAGGAATTTCACATCTTCGTTGCGGAACGCTTGACCTTTGGCAATGAAGTTATTTACGTTCGTTGCTACATGGGTTCTTGTTTTTAGGCATCCATGTTAAATTCATTGCTAAAAGGGACAATTCTGGCAGCGAAAGTCAATTTCCATCATTGATAACTTGAGTTGGCGAAAAGCTTGTCACACTTGATATCCCAAAACCAACCTTTTGTCCCAGGTAATTGCTAACGGAGCTATTGTTGGGAGAAGAGGAAATTTGATAAATGTTGATTCATTCTTACTGGAGTTGCAATATGTTGAATAGTTTGCTTAAGAAGAGAGAAACCTAAAGCCTTCAGAGGAGAGGAAATACTACTGACTACGTCGAACACTTCAAATTTACAGGTAAAATAGAAGAAGTCAAACGACAAAGCCCCCCAAAAGAACCGAGAGAAGCGCTCTTTAACCGACGCCCATAAGACTCTCTTGGGGAAAAGTACACTAGAAGTGTCATAACTTGTGTACGGTGTTCACTTGAATGCCATAACTTTCAAAACGTTCACTTAAGTGCCATAACTTTCAAATATCGTTAACTTGAGTTCTACTTCGGAGCAAAATTGCTCACTTGAGTGCTACAAAAACTTTTCCGACGTGCCACGTCAGCTTTCCGGCGTCTACAGTAATTTTTCCAACGTGCTACAGTAACTTTTCAGGCATCTACAGTAACTTTCCTAGCTGCCACATCAGCTTTTCCGGCTACCACGTTAACATGTCACTCAAGTGAACAATTTTTAAAAGTTATGGCACTTAAGCGAACATTTTGAAAGTTATGGCACTCAAGTGAACGTTGTACAAAAGTTATGGCACTTCTAGTGTACTTTTCCCGACTCTCTTGCTCACCTCTCTCTCTCGTTCGAGGCGTGCGCACCGAGAGAAGTGCTCTCGTCTAACCGACGGCCCTTCTCCGATTAAAGGAGGCTTCCTTGCTAGTACCTCTAACCTCTGTTCCGGGTTCTCTCCATCTAACCTCTGTTGGATGAAGCCCTACGTGTGATTTATTTTTGGCTTCAACATGATAATCAGGTATCTCTTAGGTCTCCCTCTATGTCTCTTTCTCAGCCGTAAGAGGCTGGATCAGTTTGAATCTCATTGAGTCCTTTCTAGAGGAAGAATGTCTCACCGGAGCTCTCTCTATCTTATGGTCAATCATCCTGTTGACTTGGTTTGAGTTGCTCAAGCAGCTCTTGCATTATCTTTTGCTCGGTAGTATGCAATTTCTGGCTGTGTTATTTCTATTGTGATCAGGCCAGGCCAGAGAGGCTTTGCCTTCCTAGCTGTGTTATGTATTCTTTAAAGATAAATGAGCTCAAGTAAAACATAAAAGATGGACGCCATGCGTGATACCACTATGTTTTGATGTTGGATATAGAGAAATATAAAAGTTAGGACATATGTAAAATTGTTGTTCCCTTTCTCTATCTCTTTTTATACCTAAGTAATTTAATTTCGGATAAAGTCCATCGCGCTTATCATTTTCATCATTGTTATCTGATAATCACAAAACATAGGAAAATAAATTCCGAGAAAAAGGGAGGAAAATACGGCACAAAAAGTTTTTTTAGTTTTTTATTTTTGTTTTTAAACCGCTTGTAAACATACAATTTACGTGGGAACATTATGATGATAATTAGTTTTTCTTTTAATTTGAGCACATGTAGGAGTGTTGAGCGAGGAGGTGGTATACATAAAGAAGGATCTGTAGATAACACGACGTGCGGGTTAAGTCCTAGAGAGAATGCTCAATGTGTTCTCGCTCCTTGGGTTTGAGATGGCGGGCCGGACCTTTGCTTGGATCGGTCGCCACCACACAATTGTGTTGGCAAAAGCCATCTTCTTCATTAGGCCTCTCCCGATGGGCTTCGTCCCGACTATGACTCCATCCTGTTGGGCCGCTTTGCCAATGTCCGCGATGACTATACCGTCATGATCACCGTCTACACCGCTGAGGACTTTCCTGCCTTCTCTCGCACCTTTTGGCCTCACTCAAGGAGAAGGAACGTGTTCTCGCTCCTTGGGTCCGAGATGGTGGGCCGGACCTTCGTTTGGATCGGTCTCCGCCACACAATTGTGTTGGCAGAAGCCATCTTCTTCATCAGTCCTCTCCTAATGGGCTTCGTCCCTACTATGATTCCATCCTGTTGGGCCACTTTGCCAATGTCCGCGATGACTATACCGTCATGATCGCCGTCTACACCGCCGAGGACTTTCCTGCCTTCTCTTGCCCCTTTTGGCCTCACTCAAGGAGAAGGCGAGGAAGATGCTAGAGAAGGTAGGGAAGACCTTGGCGATGTAGATGACCATTATGAGGTACAATCAACGCCGATACTGGAGAAACGGCCTAATAGGAAGGAGTAATAGTTGGGGGCGAAGTCCATGAAAAGTAGCCTCGGTGAAGAAGATGGCCCCTATCAACACGATTGTGGGGCGGCGGTCCATCCAATTGGAGGTCTGCCTCGCCATCCCCGACTCGAGGAGCGAGAACACATTGAGCATCCCCGTAATACTCGAGGGTCCCACTTGCACGATATTGTCCGCTTTCGGCTTTGCAACTTGCACGGTTTTGTTTCTTTGGGCACTTAGCCCAAACAAGGAGTACCACCCCCTCCATGAGATGTTACATACTCTCCCCTCGGCGGCACAGCGTCCTCGTTGTACCCTCAACGGCACTAGCGAGCGCCCACTGCGGCCCCATACGCTATCGACACAGCATCCCCCCGTTGTGCCCTCGGCGGCATCATCGAGCGCTCACTGCAGCCCCACACGCTGTCGAGAGTCGGCTCCGATACTAACTGTAATGCCCGGGGGTCCCACTTGCACGATATTGTCCGCTTTAGGTTTTGCAACTAACACGGTTTTGTTTTCTGGGCACTCAGCCCAAAAAAGGCCTCATGCAAGTGAATAATCCCCCAACCCCTTATAAATTGGCCCAATACTCCCTCTCTAGGCAATGTGGGACAAAGAGTAACACCCTCCATGGGATGTTACAATCCCCATTAAAACTTAACCTATATGTCATGTTATCTTCAAGTCTTCATTATGTATACCACCTCCCTAGTAGGTCGTAACAATATACAACAAACAACAAAAAAAAAAATTAAAAACTAAAAAAAACTGGTGCCCTATTTTTAATTTATTTTCCTTATTTTTATGAGATAGACCTTATCCGAAATTAACTTGCTTGGCTTAAAGAAAGAGAAAAAAAGTTGATGATGTTATCCCAAAATAAATATTATTATTATTATTATTATTATTATTTTCATTTCCTATGTATTAAAAAACTGACATTTGGTGGTAGAAATATAATTTTTATTGGTAATAAAGCTAGACAAAAAAAAAGTGCAATGAGTAATGATCAATTTTTTTTTCGCAACAGTTTAAGTAGCAAAAGATTGATTCATTGTATGTAAAATTGATTTTTAGAAATATATCTATGTTGGGTTGCGTTTGGTTCGGTTTTCTCAAGTCTTAAAGTCTTTCGTGAAAAATTTAGACTGTTTGATAAAGAAAAATTTGGACACTTTTTAAAAATGCCATCATTGGCAACTCTGAAAGCTGAGGACGCTTGGACTTTCGGCATTTTCAAAAGACAACTTCCAACGTCAATGAATTTTTTTTCTTCGAAATTGCCAACCAGGAAGAGAGATAAAATTGGAGAGAACAGAAGGAAGATAGAGAAAAAGATATGCATGTATAGGTGTCAAAATCGAACCAAACTGTTAAACTGAACTGCAAATTTCATGCATTTTGATTTGGTTCGTTTCGGTTTTTGATTCAGATAATTGAAAATAATCATTTTTTCAGCTCGGTTATTTTGGTTCAATTTAGTTCGGCGACTCCTGCTAGCTCAGTTAGTGGCCAGTCGATTGAACCAAAAAAGAAAAAAGAAAATAAAAAAATAAAAAAATAAAAAAAAAATAAAAAAATTGAACTAAACCGAATTGAACCAAACTGGACTTTTGATTTAGTTCATTTTCAGTTCGGTTCAGACTTGCACCCTAATGGTTCAGTTCGGTTCGATTCGATTTTTAAACCGAACCGAACTGAACTACCCCTAATATATATACATACATATATGAATGCATGTTTATCATTTATTATGTACTCGTCAGTGTTGGTCCGTCTTAATAAGATACTCAACACTACGTGTATAGTTCAACGAAAATTTGACGGCAAGACCTACCGTGTTAGCTAAAGCCATCGTTTGTTGACGCGGACGGAGGTTCGCATTGAATGGATTTTAGAAAGTTCAGAGTGGTAATTGAATAAAAGGAAATTTTACAGACGACGTTGAATAAAAGCACCGCTCCAAAAATGCAATAGAATGAGGATGACTTTGCAAAACAGGTGCAACTTTATCATTCCCATTAGCAGTACGGATTTCCAATTGCAAGCGAAGGAGGCGAGAGGGAGACACACACATTTAGACATTATGTGCACTCTTCAAATCTTAGCCTCTCATCCGCAACAACTCCGAGACAGACAAGGTAGAAGGATGCAACTTCAAAGCAGTAAGTCGAGTCCTCTCAAGCAACAACTCCGAGACAACTTCCTTAAGACAAGGTAAAGGATCTCTTTGGATAAGTGAAGCTCGTACAAATTCTAAGTTCATCGTGAGGTGTTGTTGGAAACTGCAAAACAAGTATATGATCACGACATTCAACAAAATTTCGAGTATGAGAATCCATGTCCCATTGTGGCTTGGACAATGCTAATTGATCCTAGATAGCATATATAGAGGATAACAAATCATCGATGGACTAACTTGTCTTCTTATACATATGATGCTGATTACCTAACAGCTAATAAGGACGGGCAATGTCTGAAGGACAATATCATTGACAAGCAGATCCGAGTCTCCCTTTGCTTTATCGATGCGATCATGCTGAAGTCGAATATATGGAGTCGAAATGTTTCAGAACCACGTTAGGAGTATTTAACCTGAAATTGGCTATGCAACACATATACATAATGCATCTATATGCTATTACGCAGCGTATCTAAACAATGGCAAGCTGGTGTGGTCAATCCACAAACTCTCGTACTATCTTTCTTTTATAAATTGATTTATCGGTTCATACTTTGAAATTGACAACACCCATGTTCGATATATTTTATAGAATGAATCATTTGCAACTCATAAACATAAATTGCCACATTCAAATACTAGTAGAACACATCCAAATATGTCTAGACTTCCATAGATACGAAGAAGTTGACAAGTACATCCCCATGACATAATCATGACAGCTCACATTCACATCGACATAAGGCATCCTTATACTTATTGAGCCCACAGAGACTTAAGGATAGCATTAAGTTGTCGATATCTTGTGGAATAATTACTTTTTATTAGGTGTGGCCATGAAGGTGCCATGAAATCCATATGGCACTCTCTGTGGCAACCTTATCTTAGCCACCGGCTCGCCTTCAAAATTCTTCACATCGATTATGTGAACCTACAAGCATAGACCATGTCAAACAAATTAATAAGTGTCAAGCTATGGACTTGTTAAAAGAGATTCAATATCATTTGTGAGGATATGGATGAATTTCATGGCACTTTCATAACCATTTGAATTTTTTTTCTTTCTAAACAAAATAATCAATTATAAAAGATGATGCGGTGTTTTTTCACATTTTGAAGATAGGAAACTTCAAAGGGTGTATTTTATAATCGGTCCTAAACCTATTTGTACGGATGTCAATTAAGTTCTTAATTTTTTTAATTTTGTCAATTTGGTCCTAAACTTTTGTACGAAGTTTCAGTATAGTCTTTTCAGCTAATTTTTACTGGAAATCACTAACATGGCAGTGAGTCACGTAGGATTGTCGGTAATGACGATTTCTAATGAAAATTGGCCAAAAGGACTACACTGTGTTTAGAACTAAATTGATAAAATTGAAAAGTTTAAAACTGAATTGTCATCCTTACAACAAGTTTAGGACTGACAAAGTAATTTTACATCGTATGTTCTAATATCCGATTAATCCTCATTGGATCTCGCGGTCCCTGGCTGCATAGATCTATGCTTTCATGGACGAGCCAAGAGAAAGTGCAATATGGAGTTTTGAGGTAGTTAAGAACTTACTTGAGTCTCGTCAGACACTTCATTATGAACAAAAGATACAATCCAACCATCATCTTCACCTTCTCCTTCGGCACTACCATTTTTAGCGACGAACACACTTCCGCTACAGAAGTTGCTCTCCCCAAACTTATGATATTCAACCTTGACTGCCTGTTCATTCTCTCCCTCCTGGTCCAAGCAAAACGAATAATGCTTAAGTCCTAAAACAACGAAATAATAGTTATGGAGAAAATGAGGTAATTGCACGAATGCTAAAAAAAAAAAAAAAGATATACAATTGCATGAGGGAACTTGACATTTATGCGGTGTTAATAAGGGACATGTCTAAACTATTATTACATTTTCTGACTTATGTTACTTAGAATTGTATTTCTATTGTTTCGTGCCAAAAAATAAGTATTTCTTTTTCCGTGCTGGTAAAAACTTCTTGATAAAGAAAATGATCACTTGTTTTTTTTTTCAGGTGACTTGTACCGAGTTGCTAATATTTTATGATATTACTACCTTTTTTAATGGTTTGTAAATTACCAATTTTGTGGTAACTTTCCAACTTCAATCGCATAGCTTATTGGTGCTTCGATTCTACTAACTCCTTATGAAATTATCAACTAAATTAGAGTGAATTATTAACTTTTTTCCGATAAAAATTTATTTAACCAATTTGGTTATCAACTCTTATATGAGTTTCTTATCGATGTTCAATTATTTTTTGATGTGCCAAATTTCATTTGTCTTGTTCAGCAACCCCTTACCTTCACTAATTTTTTGTAGGATTTCAATCTAAAAAAAGTTAGTAAATCACTCAAATAAAGGGCTGTAAATTTATATGAGAGTCAGTAAATTTAAATCATTGACAAGAAAGACAAATAAAAGCTGGTAAAAGATAAGAAAAGTTCGTAACTCATAAACTACCAAGAGTTGGTAATCTCAGAAAGTATTAGTAACTTACCAATAAATAGATGATATTTCTACAAATAGTTTTGAACACTTACCAATTCTTTCAGATATATTTCAGCATGAAAAAACCCGCTTTTTTGGAAGGCCAAAGTAGAATTATCTATTATCCTCCCAACTTGGTCGACGAAACAAATTATACTCATCGTTAGCTTATTCTAGCAGATGTCTTAAATAAATACATAGCGAATGTAGAATGATTCAACAACAACAAGAGTGGTTTATTGAAATTAGAGAGATGTAACCGTTCATACCATAAATAGCTCAACATGCGATTCATCAAAGTATAATTTGGCCAGACTTCCAAACTTGGGTAGCCCTGAGATTGAAATGGATGAAAATTTAGTAAGAATAATACATATTTTATGCTTTATTTATCATAAAAGATAGCGATTTCACTGGATAAATTTATCATTATTCGTTACCGCAACTAGAACTTGCCGCTGAATCGATGACTTGAGTGAAGCCGAACTTGTTCTTCAATCCTATGAAATTACCATTGATGAATGGAAAATCCATGGAGGATTGAGTGCCACTGAGATTTCTCTCCTTGACCTCTCCAGTTTCCATGCTCAATCTCCACTCATGCACACAATGAAAAAGAAAACCTTCTTCTTCATTGCCATTTTCCCCGTTTTTCGGAGGTAATTTGTATCCTCTTGAGAACCAATCAAACTTGTTCACACCCCAATCTGGACCTGGCAATATGGACGTCATGGCCCTACAGCCCCATACCACAACCTGTATTTCTCAATTAATTGGTGAGAAATAGAGAAAATGAAGGATTGTGCTCATAAGTCCAAGTGATAAATCCGACATGATCATCAGTCATCTATAATTGCAAAGTAAATGCTAAAAAATGAACTTTTTACTATTATGATGTGAATTGAATTAGTACCTCATCTCCATCCTCAAATGTGTTGAGGATGTGAAATGTGCAGCATGTTTCTACTTCGAACCAACGGATAGAATTGGCATCGCCGTATCGGGGCATTACTCCAAACCTCGTTGTTCCTTCTTTATCATACTTCAGCAATCTATTTTGCGAAAACAAGGACACAATTGTAGGAACTAGTTGCTCTTAGCATGAACTATTTATGGTTTGCGGACATCAGTTTTTGAATGAGATGTATACTCACGGGCCTCGGTTGGCGAGTCTTTGTGGGTCCAATCCAACAGGATGATCCACTATGATATTGTACCTGAATGGAGAAAATATGACTTGATCTCAGATTTGCATTTATCTGTCCCAATACATTTTGAAGGTTGGTAAAGAAAATGCTAATACCTCTCCGTGACCCCAATCTCATGGCTGAGGACACTTTTGTCTAATTTGACATCCACCTTATCACGAAGCTCCTTTCCATCAGCTGAAAACAGGTTAAATTGGGAACAATTAGATACTGCTAATTTTCAATCAACAATTAGCTATAGCTAGGTTGATTCATCCCCAGAGCAATTAATGACACTATTTAAAACTCGGATGTTCCTATTGTTCTTATCACATGCCTTAGATTACCGGCAATTATATAAAGTTACTAACCTTTGTTTGAGTGACTTACAAGCTTTGTCCCGATTAAATTACCTATTAATTTTTGGTTACAAATTTTCGTTTGAGTTACTTATGTTTATTTGTTTTATTTCTAATTTACTAATTTTTCTTGTCCTTTACCAACTTTTATTTGCCTTCCTTATCAATGTCTTAAATTTACCAACTTTTATATGAATTCATCAACATTCAAATATGATAAGTAAATTCCACAAAGAGATAGTAACCTAATATCAGATGGTACTTAGTGGGAGAAAAATCAAAGAGTCGTGCTAATTTACGTTGATAATTTCTAAAAAGAATGAGTTAATATAAGGTGTGCCAACCAAGGGAACTATAAAACTCGGTAATTCCATAGAGTAGTTGGTGAATTAAAGTAAGATAGTTAACATTAATAAATAATTCAAGTGAGTGGTGGTAATCCAAAACTATCCGATAGCTTAATATGATAAAAATTGGTAAGCACTCTAATTTAGGTTGGTAATTTAACATATTCGAAGGGTTAGTTATTTATGTAAATAAAAATGGATAAGTCAGTGTAAAAGATGGTTATTTGCAAACTATATAAAGTCAGTAAATATCTCACAAAAGTCACTCGTCTTTTCTTTCATTGCCAACAGCTTTGTAACAGTTACAAATACTTAATAAAATTTTCAGGCACAGAATAGTCGAATTCTACCTAAAACCCTAGAGATGAAAAAGGAATGAAAATCTTGCTGAAATTTTGGTTCTTGAATCATCGACCACTTGGGTAGTAAATTTCCATCCACTGTAACTTCTTCAAACAGACATCAATCCAAGTGACTAAGAAGAGAAGAAATATTACCGGATACCACTCCTACCAGAAGGAAAGGTTTCTTGACATCAATCTCCATTATCACAAGTTCGCCAGTTCCCGGAACTTTCTGCTTAATACGTATAAGTTTGGCAAACAAACATAAAAAAGATCCATCAGTACTATAAACATGTACGATTCAATGGAAAATTAAGGTAAAATAATAGTATACCTTTGGATGGCTAGTGCAAGGTCAACCCCAACCTCCATTGAAGTCCCACTTACCGGATGTTTCTAGGGTTAGTGAGACGATCTCATGAGGCAAGTAATTCTCTGCCGCCGCATATAGCTTCCCTGAGTGCTCGAATACACTTGTGTTGCATATGAACTTGGTATTAGCATTGAGTCTAATCTGTAAAATCACCGAATCTTAATTTGTTGTAATCATGTTTTTCCCCAGTTGGGGTTTTCCATTCTAAATCTTGAGTACCCTCAGTTTTGCATTATCTAGTTGATTATATTACTGTCGTGTTTGTTGCGTTCATTTAATCACAAAGAGAGGGAAAGGAATTTCCTAGTATTATATTATTTCAGTGCGCACAGTGTGCCGTGGTCGGGCCATGGTCTCCCCCAACATATAAGTGATTCCAACGATTTAAGCCTTTATGGACTGTTAAAATATGACAAGATGAACTTTGAATAGAGCCCAAGGCATCTAAAATGCTTCAAGCAATTGTGGATTGATCAAATCGTAATTATGAAGATAAATTTGCATAGCAAAAAGCATCCCGCAGACCACCTGATTCAGAGAAACTGCAGCTAAGATAGCCAATGAATCTCCTTCAATGGTAGGGATGAAGGAGGGTTTGTTTCTTTGCTTTTCAAGCTTGAATGTCTCGGACTCCACGTACTTGTTCTTGTACGAGATGCTCCAATCTGAGTCACAAGTTTTTTTGAAGAACAATGCATGAAGCATTCCTTCTCCTTCTACCCATGTTTCATTTGTTAATCCAAAGGGTGAGACTGTGGATATTAGACATCCAAATTGCGGATTTGGACCTAAAAATTGAGAAATCCAATTCATAAATGAAAGTGTCATCCACATTTTCTTATTAAGTAGATGAAATAAGCATGATGTTGGATCTACGACAATCATGTGCACAACTGACATGTTGCATGAGACTTCGAACCTACATAACTCTATCTAACGCAAAATAAATATTTATCGTTTGCAAAGATGTCTGTCCGACGTATGTTACTACGTCTTCTCGAGAAAAGGGTCCAAAAAGTCCTAAACATATTGCACTTTTACAAATTTAGTCATAAACCTTTTAATTGGGCCGATTGAGTCTTAAATTTTTTCACAGTTTGCTGAAAATCGTCTTACTTGATGCGGTTGACACCGACATGGATTATTAAAATATTTAATATTTTTTCAAATTTTTATTTTCTTTTTCATTTTCGTTTTATTTATTTTTCTTTTTTTCCCTTCTCCCTCTAGCCGGTCGGCTGGACTTGGCGATGGCCAATGATCGGGTAGATGTGAGGGCCAAGGTCGACCTCATTGGCCTCGGGCAAGCCTGGCTTGCCCCTAGTGAGTCTCGAACTCGCAAGATCTGCTGAGGTTGAGCCTCGCCTAGCCACTAGCAAGGTTCACCCTTGCCAACACTCGCTATTGGCCAATCATCTGGCCTTCGAAACTCTACTAGAGAAAGAAGGGGGAAAAAAAGAAAGAGAAAGAAAAGAAAAACTAAGAAATGCATAAGAAAATAAAAAAATATAGAAATATGAAAAAAAAAATTGTCTATATCAGCGTCGATGTGCCACGTAGGACGGCTAGTGTCCACATCAACGACTTCCAGCCAAGGCACAACTAAATGGTTTACAATTAAATTGGTAAAAGTACAATAAGTTTAGAAATTTTGGACAATTATCCACCCCAGCTCCTTGTAAAAGCCTAAATTTTGACATAAAATATGCAACGTACATGCATACCTAAGAGTTTGAACGCTTATACACATGAAACTTAAATTTCACAAAAGTTCAGAATAGGCATGTACCATTTCTAACAAATACTCCTTCAGGGAAACCAGCTGGTACTTCTCCTTCCAAGCAACCAACTTCGACAGCTTCTCCAATTTCTTGAACCGGTGCAAAGTTTTTCTGTTCAGGTCATTATTTCAGAAGAATCATACACTACATAAAAATTATATACATATATTTATGTATGTATTGTACTTCCTTGGGCAACCTTATATTTTCATACTTAGTGTTAGAATGTTGATGGCATGCGCAGCGAAAATGATGCGGGAGACAATCAGGACACCATCAAGTGTGCCAATTAGGATTGTAGTTTCATATACAGATATAAATTCCACTGATTACTTAATCGTACAACCAAATGTTGAATTATTGAATGAAATTGCTTTTTGAGGACTCGTTCGCAGTTATTTTTTGATCCAGGGTTCATGGGTGATTGAAAGAGTAGTATCCTTGGAGTGACCTTTTGCCACCAAATATAAGAATTAGTTATCTAATATATTCATTCCTACCTTCTATAGTGATATGGACGTAGTTACCAATGACTTTGTAGAGCGCTCGGATAGACATAAATCCAATAGGCGCGCTCGGGACAACAATTTGCGCAGCTTGATAGAACAGGTGTAAGTTTTGATCTGGGAAGAGTTATGGGCTACATAATATTAATCCAGAAAGCTTGTTCGGATCACGCAGTTGAAGTCAAGGTTGGATCCATGTTTGGAGCTGTTCGGATCCTTGAAATCCATTATTCAGCCGTGTTTAGGGGCACTTTTCTATTTTTTCTGGCACTTTTTTGCGTTATTTAAGGCTTTTAATTTTTTCCCAATTCTTTACTGCTTAAGGTCTTGCTTGTTTGGGTTTTTCAGTGTCACCTAGGGTTAGCAGAGTATTTATGTGATCTTTTCTATAGATTAGATAGCTTTTTGTCTTGTTTTATAGTGTAGAAGAGATCTTTCTCTATTGTGGAGCCTGTGAGTGTGTGCTCCTCAGAGCATGTTTGCAGATCGACAAAGTCGTGTTTAGCTGTTGCTTGCTTTGTCACATAGCGGTGTTATCAACCATGCAAATGTCGGAAAGAACCGTTCATTCCCAGCTTATTGTTCGAGCATCGGAAAATCTGTTGGTGAAGTAACTATAAAATTGTCTTGTGTGTGTCGCTTCATGCACACGCCGATCTTGAAACTGGAAATTTTCAGATGGAGCAAATGAGTTGACAGATAACATTGTTTCTAAGTACCTGGGATGGCAGATAAGGTTGATCCACAAACCGGTACAAGCCATCCACCAAGACATCCAACACAATCGCTGAAGCCTTCTTGACTGTGTTGGATACATCAATCTTCTTCAGCGGCAGTTGTTGCTGCAACTCCTTCCAAATAGACTGCTCATACAAACTTTTCAGAATCAAAATCAAACCGGCAATAATTCAAATGAATGCAGAGAAAAACACATGCTCAAGCTCTCTTGCGTATGCCTTAAGGAAAATAAAAATCATCCATAAAATTTTTACATAGATGGGATTTGGATTTCCTGTAACATACCTTTAGAGCTGGAGAAATGGACCTTTTAAGGTGATCAAAGGTTGGAGAAATAGAATGCCTATTGGTGGATGCATTCACATGCAAAGCGAAAGGAGAGACTGCCATTTTTTGCTTCTCTATGCACAAGTTGCCTGGTTTCTTGTTCTTTATATAGACAACCTGGGAATGTGACTAAATCAAATCCAATGACGTAATTAAACTCTTGGTCCATAATATTCGAGACAACTGTACTAGATTGCCCCATCTAGTGTACGAAAATGAATTGTCCAACAGATTAGGTGGGCCTTTTGTATAAAATCTTGAATCGGAAAAAGATATTGTTTACATTCATATCTTGTTAGACCAAATTCATAATTATCAAGAAACACAATAAGAGCAAACTACAAGCTCCATACATGAATACTGATCGTATTGATATGGTCTACTGCATCGTGCGTAGAATAAATCCTTCAATAACATTTTCTCCTCAAAATATGCGAGTTGGCAAGACTTATGAGAACAAGTAAGAGCTGGCTAGCTATATGCACAGACTCATTTCACAAATATGTTCAATATTGATCATTCTTCATATGTTTTTTATCAATCTAGATAACAAAGGTCACTCTATCCGAGCAGTAATGTTGAATTTAATGAGGTATAAACTTGTAGTCTTGCATGAGGAATCCTCACCAACCTCTCTCGGCGACACCTCAAAGCATCTATCCATATGCTCTTTTCTGTCCGCCTTCTCATCTATATATTAAAGAATGACCAGAAGTGTAGGTGGTCCACAAAATAGAATTTGAAATCACAAGATATATCTACCTTGCAGTTGGCTCGTCTATTAAGCTATCTCTAATCGTTGAAAAAATCCATGTTGTCATCTCACTCCTTTTATATCAAACATCCATCGCCAAAGGGTTTATATGTATATATGTATTCACTTATCAACATCCCCTCCTTTGCAGCGATATCAAAGTGGTATGGTGTTTAATTAGTTCAAGAGTAATTCGGATAGCTAGCCAGTCAAGTTGAAGTAGTTTATAACTACTTTTGATGCATTCAAATCGCTACCTATCTAACCTCATAGAATTTTTTTTTTCCTTTTTTTCGAATGATCTACTGATCAATGCTCGAGCATAACTTTCTTACGGTGTGAACTAAGCAATATGGCTTAAAAAATTTGTAGAATACCTAAATAAGATTTCGGATACACATATATGGCTAAGATATTAAGTGTACTATTCCATTATGACCTTTGTAGATAAGTGACTATGACGACAAAGACAGTGACATACGCTCTGATCAATAAAGAACTGGCGGATCAGAAGGGACAAAACCCAACTTGCCCTCTATCCCTGGTGGAATATTCCTGCAATAATATGAAGGAAGCCTTTCCCCATAAGAGACAGAGAAACGAAAGCCCCAGATGTGTGCTGCTTGACTTTTGGGTTCTCTTCAGTCCGTGAGAACACAGAGATCCTCCAAACTTGGTCTCTGTGGACGTGTTGTGTCTCCACGAGAACCAGCAAAATAATCTGCAATTGCCACGAGAACCTTCACACTTCACAGTCCTCCAAAGTGGACTTAAAAAAAAAAATCTACTGAGGCTCTTTTTTTGGCCAACTTAAGAGAGAGACTGGGAAGGTCCAGAGTACTTCGAGAAAACGCCTGGCGTCTCATGCTGCCCTCTTTCGAGCTTTTAGCGATGAAACTGCAGCTTCACAGAGAAATACAGGGCCGTCGTCAGCCGCAAACTCAAGTCTTCATCGCTAAAAGGAACTGGATCTCCAATGAGGGATTTCACTTCTTCGTTGCAGAATGCTCGACCTTCAGCAATGAAGTTATTTACGTTCGTTGCTACACGGGTTCTTGTTTTTAGGTGCCGATATCAAATTCATTCATGGCTATTTTTTGAAAATTTTTAATGATGTCACTAATACTTTATCTGGTATTTATTATCCTACTATGCATTTATTTTTAATAGAGTGTGTTAATATTGGTGGTGTTTTTAGTGAATATGAAAAAGATACTGAATTAGATCGGACTATTTTAGTAATGCGAGAAAAATGGTTGCATTATTATTTCAAAATTCTTCTTGTCTATTTAGTTGGTATTGTTTTTTATCCACGTATTAAATTAGATGATTTACTAGATTATCTGAATGTGTATTATTATGATTATTTACATTTGGAAGATTCAATAGATATTTCAAATATACAATGAGATGTTAAAGAATCTATAATAGTATTATATGGAGAATTTTGTACTAGATATGGTTTAAGTGATTGTGGATCTTTACAATCTACTGCCTCACAAAGCGAAGCTGGTAGTTCACTTAGTAGATGGTACAATATGCTTAAGAGTAGACAAAAAAAAAAAAACAAAAAGGGGAAACACGTAATATTTCTGAATTAGAAAAATATTTAACCACTCAATTTGAGTTTCGTAATGCCGAACATAGTACAGATTTTTCAATTCATTCATTTTTCTTGAAATAAACGAAATCTTAATGACTCGTAATGTTGTCCCCTTAGTACCTCCAAGAAGTTTCTGCTGGGTGCTTCCTTGCCCCTTGAAATTTACTTTTTGAGAAAATATCAAAACATATCTTATCTTTCACCCAATTGCCATTTACATGATACCAAATCTACACTTGAATTTTACCTTTGCAAACCACTTTGCATTTCAAAACAATAATCATTGTATATCATTTACGACAATGCCATTTTCTTTTCAAAAATACCAATTCCTATTGATAGAGCAAATCTCCCATGATATAGCAATCTTTCACAATCTGGGCCATTCACCTTGATAGAGGCAATGTTCCACGATTTGCGTCAATTCTGTTGACAAAGCAAATCTTCCACAATTTGTGCTAATACTAGAGATTCTTAACTTTTGTAAAATCTTTTCGTTTGTGATTTATCCGCTCTTGTATGAGTGGTCAAATCAAATTGTTTTGTGAGAGCTTCTCAATTTTTTTGTATCCTATTTCTCTTCTTTATTACAATGTCTTCTTCAACATCCTCCAACACCATTATCGCCACCACCGCTGCTAGCTCTCCATCCCTTTTCCCCCCCTCCCACATGTTCTCCAAATCAAACTAGATCACAATAACTACCTTTCGTGGTGAGCACGGTTTTCTCCTTTATCTCGTCTTCATGGGTATCTTCGATTTGTTGATGGCTCATATCCTTATCCCGCACCCACTATCACTACTGCCGATAGTATTGTGACAATCAACTTGGATCGGACTACATGGCATTATCAAGAGCAGCTCATCCTTTGCTGCATCATCTCCACTCTTGCTGAATCAATTTTCTCACCCATTATCGATCTTGAGACTTCTCATGATGTTTGAATTTCGCTCGAGAAACGTTATGCTCCTCCATCTCAAGCTCGCATAATGCAATTGGAGTATCGGCTTCGATCAATAAAGAAGGGGTCTCTTTCCATGAAAACCATTGTTAAAAAAGCCCGTAACATTATAGATCATCTTTCTGCGGCTGCTCTTCCTATCTCTAATTCCCAATTAGTTCTCAGCATCCTGCATGGCCTAGATTTGGAGTATGATGCATTCGTTATCTCAGTTTCATCTCCTCTTGATCCATTATCTCTTAATGAGTTCCTCTATAATCAAGAAGTTATTCTTCAAAGCCACACCATTGTATCTCCAATTGAATATTCTTCAATTGTGAATGTTGCAGTCAAATCATCTGCAGACTGAATACTCCCTCCAATGGTTGAGGACGATCATGCGACCGAGGCCATGGTCGCAATTTTTATGATGGAGCATACTCTCATTCTCGGATCATCTATCGGGTGTGTGGTTGTGTAGGTCACTTGTCTCTCAATGCTACTAGCAATTTAATCCTGGCTATAAAGCCAATACTGGCTCTCTATCTACAATGTATGCCTCTTCAACTAGTGAGTGGTTTGACCCATAGTGGTACACAGATTGTGGTGCTACTCCTCATCTTACGATTGACATGGCAAATGTGAATATTCTGATCGACTATTCTAGCACTAATCGAATATGTACTACAAATGGGCCAAGTCTATAAATATCACATATCGAGTCTTACAAGCTGTTTATCATGTTCCATCTGTCAAGAAGAATATCTTATCTATTTCTCAATTCACCAAGGACAACGATATGGTATTTGAGTTTCATCCTACTTTCTATTGTGTCAAGGATCGATCTTAGGGAACTCCTACTCAAAGGAAAGAATAAGAATGGACTATATTATCCTAATACTGTACGTACCATCAATAAGGTCCCTTTGTGGTCCAATAAATCACCGCCATCTCCGTCTTGTTTCATTGGTGAACGAGTTTCTGCTTCTATTTAGCATGAGCGCTTGAGTCATCTGATCGCATGCATTACTTTTTCAGTTATTTCAAAGCATGGCCTACCAATATCTGCTTCTTCATCATCTAGTTTCTATGAATCATGTCATTTGGGCAAGTCGTATCATCTTCCCTTTAATAGATCATTAACTACTTGTAATGCTCCTTTGAAAATACTTTATTCTGATTTATGGAGACCATATCTCGTTATGACAATGAATGGTTTTCTTTATTACATCATGTTTATTGATACTTACAGTGGATACACATGGCTCGTTTCAGATGCTTTCTCTACTTTTGTCAAATCCCAAGTGAAAAAATATTTTAATTATAAGATTAAGGCCCTTCAAACTTATGGAGATGGTGAGTATACCAAATTTGATCCTTATCTTCATCTTTATAGCATCCTATTCTGTCTTTCATGCCCGTACATGTAGGAACAAAATGGTCGAGCTGAGAACAAACACCATCACATTATGGAAACTAGCATCACATAACTCACCCGAGCTTTTGTTCCTCGTTTATATTGGATTGATGCTATCCTCACCGAGGTCTTCATGATTAACTGCATTCCTACAATGGTGTTGGGTGGATTATCTCCTCGGGAGAAATTATTTAGCCGTAAGCCCGATTATCTACGGTTGTGTGTTTTTAGATGTTCTTGCTACCCTTGGTTACGCCCTTATACTCGCAATAAACATAATTATAGGACAATGCAACGTGTCTTTATTGGCTATTCTCCTCAATAATTGTGGCTATCTCTATCCGCATCATAGCACTAAACGAATATATGTCTCTCACCATGTGGTTTTCCAAGGAACAATTGTTGCCATTTGCTATATCAAAATCTGGTCAATTGTCCCCACTATCACTAAGTACCCCTATTTGCATTGGTTATTCCTTTATTAAGCCCCTATAGCTTTAGAAGGTGTCCACTAATACATCAAATCCATTAAGTCCGTCTAATATCGGGGGCAACTCCTCATCACAACTTCAACAATCATGTACTCTCGCAATTGCATGTGAATCATCTTCTCCACAAGCTCCGCACTTACCATCTTCTAAGCCTCAACCTCCAACATCTACTGGTCACTCATCTGAAAAATAATATTCGTAAATCAAAGATTGTTCTCGCCACTAAGCACCCAATGTATTATTGTTCTCGCTCAAGCTTAACACCAAGTGAACCCACTTATTTTTCCATTGCATATAAAGACCCTAATTGATAATAAGCTATGGCCAATGAATTTAATGCTTGCATTCAAGTGGCACTTCGGAACCGGTTCCTCATTGCCCTTCCATAAATGTGGTCAATCGCAAGTGGATTTATTGCCTAAAAACCAAGGTTGATGGCTCCATTGATAGACACAAAGCACAACTCTACAATCTGGCTTGGACTATAATAAATGCTTTAGTTCGGATATCAAACCGACAATGATTCTAGTTGTTATCTCCTTAGTTATTACATATAATTGGTCTCTACGCCAATTGGACATTAATAATGCATTTCTCCATGACACTATTAATGAAGAAGTTGACATGAAGTAGCCCTAAGGATTTGTTGATTCGCGTAATCCTAACCTTGCATGTCATCTTCGTAAAGCTTTATATGGGCTAAAACAAGCTCTAATGGCCTAGTTTTCTTGGCTAAATTCATACTTATTATTATCATGTTCGTTGCCTCCACTACTAACTCTTCATTATCCATTCGGGGGAGACCCGACCACATTCTAATTCTTCTCATCTATGTTGACGATATTATCATTACAGGGAGCTCTACTTCATCTATCACTAAATTAATCACTCAACTTGGCATTGAGTTTGCATTAATTCATTTGGGAAATCTATCCTACTTTCTTGGCATCGAAGTCCATGGATTTTCTACTAGGTTGTCCCTCATTCAATCCAAGTATGCCACTATTCTTCTCACTCGCATAGGCATGGCGGATGCAAAACCTTGCTTATCGCTTGTGGCACTCTCCGGTTCTAAATTGTCAAAGCAAAGTGGTGAACCACTAACGGATGCCTCCACATATCAGAGTACGGCTGGAGCACTACAACACCTCATTCTTACCAGGCTAGATCTATCATTTGCAGTTAATAAAGTGTGTGAATTAGTGCAATCTTATGGCCTATGCGCTAACCGACTTACACTGCGTTTAGAGATGCCAACTTGGTGGGTTGCCCCGATGACAACAAGTCTACTAGTGTCTACTGCATTTATTTTGGTCCCAACTTGATTTCTTGGAGTTCTAAAAAGCAACCAACTGTTGCTCGATCCAGTATTGAATTAGATCCCAAAATGGTGGCTAGTGCAGCCTTTGAATTATCATGGCTATTACAACTCCTCCGCGATCTTCAATACATTCTTCATCAATTATCTCTTGTTCTTTGTGATAATGTCGGGGCAGTCTATCTGGCCATAAATCGCATCTTCCATGCATGAACCAAACATGTGGAAGTTCACTATCATTTTGTTCATGATTTAATCGGTAAAAAGTAGTTGGAAGTTTGCTTCATTACTAAGTAGGTGCAAACGACCGCTGTCTCGAAAAAGCCTCTATCTAGGGGTAAGCGATTTCGGGTTCCGGGTAAGTTCCACCTAGAACCTAGAACCTACTCGCTAGTACGGGTTCTTCATTTTTTGAAACCTAGAACCTACCCTACGTATCATGGAACCTGGCACCTACCCTATCACGGGTTCTAGGGTCCGGTTCCAAGGTACCGGGGAACCTGCAATTTTACTAAGAACACTTAAGAAAAGCAGCTCGAACATCCACATAATCATTTTTAATCACAAAGAGTGATTAGCAGTTGATAAAAAAAAAGCCAGTGCACTACCAAAGTGCAAGATTGTGAATTATAAAATATGAGACTCGGAGAATTCAAAGTATTTGCAATATACCCGCATGCTACATGTAGATTACCTTTTTGAAATTATCTCGAATCTCTTTCCTATATGAGTACAGCACAATCGAGCCCAAGTTTTCAATTTTTTTTAGCTTGCTCTTGTAAACTTCTCTCACGTTTAGCTTGGGCTTTCTTTTCCTTCACCAACTCCAGAGCAATTTGCTCCCTCTCCAATTCAGTCTATTAAAGAAGTTCGAGTGATTTCAAGATCAGATTCCCAATTTCTATGACACATATACAACATTAGTAGCAACACTCTCAATTTTTATGACATACATAAAAAGTACCGGTTCTAGTTTGAATTCCGGTTTCGGTTCGATTTTATATAGAACTGAAAATCGGAACCGAAACCGGAATTGATGGTTCCTCAAAATGCGGAATCGGGAACCGGACCCTATTTCACTAGAACCTGGAACCGGACCGAAACCACGGGTTTGGTTCTCTGGTTCTTGGTTCTACCTTGAACCTGTGCTCACCCCTACCTCTACTCATATCCCAATTTATTTTTTGCGTGACAAGCTCACTGTGACTCCACCGTCGTTTCGTTTGAGGGGGTGTGATAAATGCAAATCTCCCGTGATAGAGTAATCTTTCACAATTTGTGCCATTTTCGTTGATAGATGAAATCTTTCTTGATTTGTGTCAATTCTATTGATAGAGCACATCTTCCATATCCTACTAGAGTTCGATTCAACATCATTTGCGAGGATATAGTTTGATTCTTAGTTGGTTTTGAGTGTTTAGGATGGGTGTGAAAATTTGGGGAATAGGTGAAATAATATGAGTTTGAATTTGCTTGCACATGCTTTGGTGTGAAGATTTATATTATATTTTATAACATGTACATGAGCCGGAAATCTGGAAAGATTGGATCTATCAATGGATCTCTACCGAAGTTTGACTCAATGAGAAGGCTAAAACAATACAATACCAGCCCGGAGTTTGACTCATTGGAGTGGCTTAGAAAGTACAACTCCTGCCAAAGGAACGAACCAATGCACTCACACTTTACCAAAGTTTAACTAGACGACATATCCTAAAACACGTTTCAGTACTACACCGGAGTTTGACTACACGGCAAAGTATCTGGGATAAAGATAAATGCCAGAATTTGACTTGATGATGAGAATCTGAAAGATACAGCTAAGGAAAGTAAACTGCAATGTGAAAAGTAAAAACAAGTTAAATTTGTTGATTTGCTTGGAGGAGCTTTCTTTGTAGTTGCATGGTGGTATTTTTAATGATTGATTAGGTAACTGCCCTCCGATAGTTGTAGTTTTAAGCGCATCGATAGCTGTCATTTCCAGTATTTCCCACGAGCTCATTTGAGTAAGTCTTGAGGTAGTTAATTTCACTTATGTAAAGTGCCATGTGACCGTCGATAGTTTTTAGATTCTTTCTGCTAGGATGTATTACGTCCTCTTTTTTTGCTCTTCTAGAACCTTCAATCCGACTTTTTAGGAGGCTGCGTCAATGTTCAAAGAACTGCCGATAACCATTCTCCTACTAGATATTAAAAGGTGGAAACATCTATTTCTTTTGGCACACCTTTGGTAAATACACGACTAACTGTCAATAACCATTCTCCTGCCGGACATTCAAAGGAAAAATATCTATCTCTTTTGGCATGCCTTTGGAAAATATTTTAAATTCTTGGCGGCATTATCCATCATCGGCACCAATTTTCTTGGTTGCATTAGTCTTTGTTAACATATGCTGTTAATTTGGACGCGTGGCATCAATCTATGCTCGTGTCGGTAGACTTTCCAAAGTTTTCTCATTGATCGATACCTACGGGAACTTTCACGTGCCATCCATCCGACCTTCTTGTATCATGGTCCGACATCTTCTTACATTTGTGGCACGTGCGTCGACTATTTTGGATATCAACACCTTCTTATAACTTGGTACTATGCTTAAACGTCATCCTCTCAAGTGTATGGTACGTGTGTCGACAAATAGTTTATTTAGGGTGCCAACAATAGGTGATTCTTTCAAAGATAAAGGTGGTAAATAATAAACTAGTATGCCCACTGAGCACCGATTTCTTTCTTGCCCCTTCCTTTATGTAAAGTCTTCTTAGTCTTACAAATAGAAGGCACAAACTACAAATGTATTAAGACCACCAAAATACACATAAAACCAACAAACAAGAGCATATGCAAAAGAGGGGAAAAACGTACGAAGACAAATCGATATGCTTCTGATAATTCTCGAGACTTTGATCATCACCGAAACTATATTTTTCTGCTCCTGTGGATAGATTTATGAGTTGTCATGGGCGCAAAGGTGCCATGAAATCCATAGGTCACTCTTTGAGGTAATGCAATTTTCGCGATTGGCTCCCCTTCAAAATTCTTCGTATCAATTACGTGAACCTGCAAAAAAAAAATAAAACAAATAAAAGAGTAGATATACAAAGTTAGTGAGTCATGATAATTCACAAATAATTATTGCAAAGCTGGTGAAATTATTTAATTCTTTTTCATGGGGAGACAAGATGTGTGTGGGAGGCTTTTATACTATTGGGAACCATAAAGTGACGACAATTCAATGGGTAGATAGAAAAAAAGGGTAATTTTGAAATGAAAGAAGTGGAGTGATAAAAATGCGCGAGGAAGTTTGAAATGTGCAAGAATTGGAGAGAGTCCTTGTACTTTTAGGAAAAATTGTCTACAAAATCCTCAACTTATTGTGCTTTTATCAATTAAGTCATAATCCTTTTAGTTGTGCAAATTAAGTCCATCGGGCCAATTTTTACTAGAAATCGTTGAAGTGTATATTAGCCATCCTACGTGGCACAATCGGCGCTAACATGGTGAATATTTTTAGTTTTTTTTCTTATTCTTTTATTAATATTTTTTTTCCTTTCTTCTCTTTTCCTTCTTTACTTTTTCTTTACAGTGGCAGGCAAGGGAGCCATTGCGGTGCGAGCAAGGCGTCCCCATGACCTCGCTCATGGCCATGATGGTCCGGTCTGCGGGCGAGGTAGCTTTGCTAAGATTTGGACGAGTCTTGATGGGGGCCACGTCCCTCATCCATGGCCGGTGACAACGTTGTAACCCTCGTCCGCTGTTGTCAAGGGCTTCGCTAACCTCACCCGGGATTTCTATGTAAGTGTCGGAAATTAAATAGGTACTTAAAACTGTCTTGAGTGGCGTGAGACTCTTCATCGTGGACAAAAGTTAGCCACCCAACCATCATCCTCATTCCCACCGGCATTTCTGGGGTCGAATAAACTTGCTCTACGATAGTTGCCATCACCGAGCTTGTGATATTAAATTTTCGCTCTTTGCTTCCACTTCTCCCTCTGTTCATCGATCCAAAGATGTTGGAAATGAAAAAGACTTTTTGTAACCCAAGCTCATCTTGTGAATTGGAGTCTTGAAAATTATTATCTAGGAAATTATGTTTACTTATTGTTGCTTGTTTTCAAGATAGTTTAAATTGTTCTAGTTATCTAAATGGTCTATAATTATTCTGTAATCCTTTAAGATATGCAATGACTATCAATTACAAATTTCCTTCTTCCAACATTTGGTATCAGAGCCAGGTTTGTGAATTCAGCTTAGAAAAATTTTGAGTCATATGGCTTCTGTGAATGGTGCCGGGACGATCCAACCTCAACTCCCAAGGTTTTATGGGAAGAATTTTGAGCATTAGAAGATCCAGATGGAGGTGCTATTCGGGTTTCAGAAGCTGGCCGAGATTGTGGAAGAAAGATTCGTGGAGCCAGAAACGCCGACAGATTTGACAACAGAGGAGTAGAGGACGATAAAAGAAAATCATAAGGCTCTCTTTTACATCTTTCAAGCGATAGATTCATCAATCTTTGAAAAAGTGACGAATTCGAAGACGGCAAAAGAAGCTTGGGACACTCTCATCAAAATGTACAAAGGCGTTGAGAAGGTCTAGAGGGTTTGGCTTCGGACTCTTCGTCGATAATTCGAGCTCCTTCGGATGGAAAAGTCGGAGTCCATTTCCGACTATTTCTCACGGATATTGGCTCTTGTCAATCAAATGAAGGCTAATGGTGAGACTATTGGTGACCAACAGATCATTGAGAAGATTCTTCGGGCGCTAACTTTGCGGTTCGAATATATTGTGACTTCCATTGAAGAGTCTCGGGATCTCTCTATTTTGACCGTTGATGAGTTGACGGGCTCTCTACAAATGCACGAGCAGCGACTCAAGGAGAAATCCAAGACGGTGGAGGAAGCTCTACAAAGCCAGTTGGTGTTGCCCGATGAAAGGAAGAATCTTTCTAATCAAAAGAAAGATAAAAAGCGGCAAGAGAAGCATTTTGGGCAACGAAAAGATAAGTCCCATAGTTAGTGTTTTAACTGTAAAAAGTATAGGCATTACCAATCTGATTGTCGAAGCAAGAAGATTGGTGGTCAAAAGTTTCATGCCAAGGTAGCAAGATTTGTTGATAGCGACCATAAGCATGATAATACTCTTTTATTCACGTGTAATGCTGCGGTGGAAAACCAGAAGAACATTTGGTACTTAGACACTGGATGTAGCAATCACATGTGCGGCGAGAAGGAGTTTTTCTCAAAACTTGATGAAACCTTTCGTTCAGAGGTGAGGTTCGGGAATAATGCCAAAGTTCCTATCATGGGAAAGGGGACAATTAAAATCAAGGTGAAGGATGGGTCGGTTCAAAGCATTTCCGACGTTTATTATGTTCCCGATCTTCAAGAAAATCTCCTAAGGATGGGACAATTGTCCGAGCGAGGCTATCACATGACCATTAAGGATGAGCTTTGCACGATTCATGATAGCAAAGGAGGGTTGATTGCGAAGGTAAAAATGGCTCGAAATCGACTTTTTCCTTTGTATATTAATTATGCTACCTCGTGTTTTAGTGCCTCGGTACAAGATTCTTCATGGCTTTGGCACAAGCGGTTCGGACATGTGAATTTTGACAGCTTGAAGCTGTTGTCTCGAAAGAAGATGGGGTGAGGATTACCCGAAATTTCTTCTCCAAAGGAGATATGTGAACCATGTGTTATTGGGAAGAAGTGCAAAGAAAGCTTCTTTTCGGGACAATCATAGAGAGCTTCAAAGCCGTTGGAGTTAGTGCACTCCGACCTCTGCGGACCGCTCGGTGAATTGTCAAATCAGGGGTACAAGTATTTTGTTACCTTCATTGACGACTTTAACCGAAAAACATGGGCTTATTTCTTGAAACACAAGTCCGACGCCATTGTTGCTTTCAAGGAGTTCAAACACTATGTAAAAAAACAAAGTGGGCACCAAATTTGGATTCTCCGAACCGATCATGGCACAGGATATTTGGTTGGTGATGGCTTCTTCAAGCAGTGCGATATTAAACATCAATTGACAGCATGGTATACTCCTCAACGTAACGGAGTACCGGGAGAAAAAAACCGCACTGTTGTTGATATGGTTCGTACCATGCTTCATTCCAAACACTTGCCTAAGCATTTCTAGGTGGAGGCGGTTACTTGTGCTGTTTACTTGTTGAATCAGTGTCCTACTAAAGGTCTTGAGTTCAAGACTCCGACGAAGGTGTGAAGTGGTTGAACCCCTTCAGTTCAGCATCTTCATGTGTTCGGGTGTATTGCTTATGCCCATGTGCCAAATGACCTTCGCAAGAAGCTTGACGAGAAGAGTGAGAAGTGCATCTTCCTCGGTTACAGTAATGAGACCAAGGGTTGTTGGTATTATAATCTGGTAACAAAGAAGGTGGTTATTAGTCGAGATGTCACCTTTGACGAGGAAGGTGAGTGGACTTGGAACACCGAGGAAAAGAAGCAGTTTCACTTTGTCCTCGACGAGAAGGAGTCGATTCAACCCGATTCAGATAGTCAATCCGAACCAGTAGTGGTATTGGTGCAACCTGATCCGGTAGTAGAGACTCGGTCGGATTCTGCTAAAACTTCCTTACGTCCACGGTGAAAACGAGTTTTACCAGCTCATTTGAGGGATTGTGTTTTGTCCAATGATGATGATCCCTCTGATGAAGAAATTATTAATTTTGCTCTCTTTGCAAATTATGATCCCACAAACTTTAAGGAGGCTTCCCAATATGATGGTTGGGTTCGTGCTATGGATAATGAGATATATGCGATCGAGAAAAATGAAACGTGGGAGCTCACTTCTCTTCCAGAAGGCAAGAAGTCCATCGGCATGAAATGGGTCTATAAGACCAAGTACAAGCCTAATGGTGATGTTGATCGGTTGAAGGCTCATCTTGTAGTCAAGGGTTACAAACAAAAACTCGGGATTGACTATTTTGAGGTATTTGCTCCGGTTGCAAGAATGGATACTATTCGCGTAATCTTTGTTTTGGTTGCTCAAAGACGTTGGAAAATACACCAAATGGATGTTAAGTCTGCATTTCTCAATGGTGTACTTGAGGAGGAGGTATATGTGGATCAACCCGAGGGGTATATCAAGAAAGGACAAGAGGACTTAGTCTACAAATTGAAGAAAGCTCTTTACGGTCTCAAGCAAGCACCGAGAGCATGGTATACCGGAATTGATGCTTATTTCATGAATCATGGTTTTAATCGAAGTCCTTATGAGCATGCTTTATATGTAAAGATTGGCTTGAACGGTGAGATGCTTATTGTTTGCTTATATGTTGATGATCTCATACCGGAAATTGTCAAGAGATGATATCTGACTTCGGGGAGGCCATGACTCGTGAATTTGAGATGGCGGACATGGGTCTCATGTATTATTTTCTCGGCCTTGAAGTTACACAATTGGAGGATGGTATTTTTATTTGTCAACAAAAGTATGTCAAGGATATTCTTGAGCATTTCAAGATGGCTACTTGTAAACCAATTAGCACTCCAATAGAGGAAAGATTGAAGTTGACGGAAGATGGAAGTGGCTCTGAAGTCGATCTCACATATTTCAAGAGGCTAGTCGGGAGTTTACGATATTTGACTTCTACTTAGCCGGATCTTGTTTATAGTGTTGGGATGGTAAGCAGATTTATGGAAACTCCTAGACAATCACAATTGCAGTCGGCAAAAAGAATTCTATGGTACATTAAAGGTACTGTGGATGATGGTATATTCTACAATGTTTCTAATGATTTTCAGCTTGTGGGATATACAGACAGTAATTTGGGAGGGGATATTGGAGAAAGGAAAAGTACTTCCGGTTATATCTTCTCTTTAGGAAATGGAATTTTTTCTTGGTTCTCGAAGAAACAACGGGTGGTTTCTTTGTCCAGTGCGGAAGCGGAATACATAGCAGCGGCTTATTGTGCTACTCAAGCGGTTTGGCTACATTTGATGCTTATTGAGTTACGTCATAAGCAGGAGCATCCGACGGTGATTAATTGTGATAACAAGTTAGCAATTGCCCTTGCAAAGAATCCAGTCTTTCATGGAAGAAGCAAGCACATTGATATAAAGTATCATTTCATTCGAGATCTAGTGAAGTCCGAGGAGATTGTGTTATAGTTTTGCAAGTCGGAAGACCAAGTGGTTGATATGTTTACTAAGCCGTTGAAGAAGGACTCCTTCCTTAAACTCAAGAGAATGATCGGCATAGTCAAGATGAGCTCGGTTCAAGGGAGGCTGTTGGAAATGAAAAAGACTTTTCGTAACCCAATCTCATCTTGTGAATTGGAGTTTTGGAAATTATTATCTAGGAAATTATGTTTACTTATTGTTGCTTGTTTTCAAGATAGTTTTAATTGTTCTAGTTATCTAAAGGGTCTATAAATATTATGTAATCCTTCAAGATATGCAATGAATATCAATTACAAATTTCCTTCTTCCAACAAAAGAATTACAAGTAAGGAAGTAAAAATTTACTGATTTGCGTGATAGGGTGGACGTCCTTTATATAGGGAGGACTCCTTTAGGAAAATAAACACACCATAAAATGCCACAATGAGAATCAAATTAAAATGGAAAGCAAATAAATAAATATGCTTCAGTTATCCCGAAAATCAAAGGAAATGCATGATTTTGGGGACGAAAAGATTGCAGCTCCATAAATGGCGCGATTTTACTTCAAGGGTCTATTTATGGCGGTGGGACCGCCCCGGCTTCCGGTGATCGCTTTTTTCTAGGAACTTATGCAGCAGCTGTTCTACGTCAATTTTAAACGAGGAAAAACCTCGATTAGTTGGCTAATACAAAAAGGTGCTTACTAGGGAAAAGAAGGTGTCGCTAGAAATGCGCGGTTGGCCAAAAGTGCCACACCTAAAAACGTGCAATGATCGAAGAAGCCCGAGCAACTTTTAAACCAAAAGGAAGCTACCGATGGAGAAAAACTATTCTATTGGGCAAGCGCGCATTTGCCATTTATGTAAGACCCAGATACGCAGCGTTGATGGTATGAAAAGGCACAAGGAAGCAATAGAACTCTCATGATGGGAGCGTTGTGGAATTGAGTGGGGGAGAATAACACGGACTGGTTGTTTCATGTCCCAAATGGCCAAGTTCTCCTACAATTGTATAACCTTGAAGTAGTGCTTGTTGGTGTCAACATAAGGAATGAGCAATGCAGAGAGGAAGAAGTAACTGGATCTGTGGGAGTGGTGTCAGGGCGGTTTGTGCTAGAGTTCTAAGTTAGGTAGAATATATCATTAGGAGCTTTGAAGGCGGGGTTGGCCTCTCATGTACAAAGAGATTGGAAGTTGATGCCGCTCTCCTTATGAGTCCATAGTAGGCCAAAACCAATTATAGTACCTAAAGTAATCTGCTCTCACTCTATATAATGGATGCTCGAGCTAAGCTGGTCCTGGTATGAACCAATATGAGAAAGTAGTTCACCTAAGTGTTCTATGGGGCAATAAGAGAAACAAGGCTGACCTGGCATGAACGACTCGCCAGGCTCCGTATGAGCTATTCAAGAGCCAAGGAAAGTGCCAGCCCGTGACGCATGAGTGATACCACTATGTTTGATGTTGGATTTAGATAAATGTAAAAGTTAGAACACATGTAAAAAGATGTTCTCTTTTTTTTTCTCTATTTTTTTTTGTGGCTAAGCAATTTAAGTTCGGAGAAATTCCATATCACTTATTGTTTTCAGCATTCTTATCTTACAATCATAAAACTCAGCAAAATAAATTCAAAGAAAAGGGAAGGAAAATACTGCACAAAATATATTCTAAGCTGTTATTTTTTTAATTTCTTGCAAACATGCGATTTATGTGAAAACATTGCTATGATAAATATTTTTAAAAAAAATTGGGCACTTATAGGAGTGATGAGCGAGGCAGGGGTATAAATAAAGAAGGACTTGAAGATAACACAATGTGCGGGTTAAGTCCTGACGAAAATGCTCAACGCATTCTCGCTCCTTAGGTCGGGGATGGCGGGATGAACCTCCGATTCAGCTGCTGCCACACAATCAGGTTGGTGGGGGCCATCTTCTTCATCCGACCTCTCCTGATGGGGTTTGTGCCCTTCTATGACTCCATCATATTGGGCCGCTTCGCCGGTGTTGCCGTTAGCTATACTATCGTGATTCCCATCTACATCGGTAAGGACTTCCCTACCTTCTACGGTGGTTTCCTTGCCAACCCGATTGTGTGGCACCGGCCGATCCAATCGGAAGTCCGCCCCACCATCCCCAACCAAAAGAGCGAGAACAAGTTGAGCACTCGCATCACAACTTAACCCGCACAAAATGTTATTTTTAAGTCCTTTATTTATACCATCGCTCCGCTCATCACTCCTACAAGTGCCCAATTTTTTTTACAAGAAATTAATAAAATGGAAACTAAAAAATTATTTTGTGCCCTATTTTTCTCCCCTTTTCTGTGAATTTATTTTCCTAAGTTTTATGATTATAAGATAAGATTAACTAAAATAATAAGTGCAATGGACTTTACCTGAAATTATATTGCTTGGCTTGAAAAAAGTTGATAACGTTTTCTTAAAACAAAGATATTTTTTTTTCTTTTTTTAGCTATTTTTATTTTCCATATATTAAAAAAATGACCTTTGGTGGTAGATCTGTCATTTTCTTCAGCAATACAGCTAGACAAAAAAAAAAGTGAAATGAGTAATAACCTAATTAATGTTTTTTTTTTTGCAACAAATTAAGCTGCAAAAGATTGATTCATTGTTTGTAAAATTGATTTGCAAAGGTATATGTTAAGTTGGGTTTGGTTCAGTTTTCCCTCCTAAATTTCGCCGTGAAAAGGTTAGAGTATTTGATTAAAAAAAAATTGAACCACGTTTGGAATAGCATTGTTAAAGCTGAAAGCTAAGGGCGCTTTGGGCTTTCAGCATCTTCGAAAGGCAACTTCCAAGGTTAACAAAAAAAAAAATTTCTCTCCAAATTGCCAACTAGAAAGAGAGACAAAATTTGAGGGAAAAGGTGGAAAATAGAGAGGATAGGAAAACATATTCATCATTTACTTTGTAGTCGTCGATGTTGGCCCGTTTCAAAAAGATAGTCAAGACTACGTGTATAGTTCAATGAAAAATTGACGGCAAGACCTACCATGTTAGCTAAAGCCATCGTGTGTCGACAAGAACAAGAGGATCTTATTGAATGAATTTTGGAAAGTTTAGAGTCATAATTGAATAAAAGGAAATTTTAGAGATGACATTGTATAATAGCACCGTTCCAAAAATGCAATAGTATGAGGACGACTTTGCAAAATAGGTGCAACTTTATCGTTCCCATTAGCAGTTTGAATTTGCAATTGCGAAGGAGGCAAGAAGCGCAAACATAGTTTTTTTTTTTTTTTTTAACTTACTTCGGTTTGAATTACTCTCTCTCGCTCTTTCGCGAAGACATTAAGAAAAAAGGAAAAGAAAATTTGATTGTAGAATCTTAGACATTCGTGGGTCAGGATTGGCTTCTTTATTTGATAATATTCGAAGAGGACGAAATTTTGGTCGACGAAATCCATTTTGTTAAGTAGATTTTAATAATATCAATATTTTTCCATCAAAGAAGTTGCAAAGAGATAAGAAGAGCTTGTTAGAATCCTACCTCAGAACGATACTATTCTTCATTCGGATTGTTCAGGAACTTTCCAACAAAATGATTGAGCAGACAAGGTAGTGCGATGCAACTTCAAAGTGGTAAGTCGAGTCCTCTCAGACAGTCCGAGACAACTTCCTCAGGACGAGGTAAAGGATCTTTTTGGATAAGTGAAGCTCGCACAAATTTAAATTCAAAGTGAAATGCCATCAGAAACTGCAAAAAAAAATGCATATTATCACGACATTCAACAAATTTTCTAGTATCAGAATCCGCATCCCATTGTGGCTCAGATAATACTAATTGATCCTGGATACCTTGTGTAGAGGACAAAAAACGATGGATGGACTAACTTGTCTTCTTATACATATTATGCAAATTACCTAACAGCTGATAACGATGGGCAATGTCTGAAGGATAATATCATTGACAAGCATATCCAAAGCTTCCTTTGCTTTTTTGATGAGATCAAACTGAGGTTGAAAATAAGGGGTCGAAGTGTTTTGGAACCACGATAGGAGTATATTAACCTCAAATTATGGAGGCTATGCAGTACATATACATAATGCATCTCAATGCGGTTAAGTGGCAAATCTAGACAATGGCAAACCGTGGTGGTCAATCCACGAACTCTCGTACTATCTATCTCTAATAAATTGATGTATCGGTTCGTACTTTGAAGTTGACATCACCCAAGTTCGATATGTTTTATATAATGAGTCATCCGCAACTCACAAACATAAATTGCCAAATTCAAGTAATTGTAGAGCACATCCAAATATGTGTAGACTTCCATAAACACGCAGAAGTTGACAAGTATGTCCCCATGACATAATTATAATAAATCATATTTATGTAGGCATAAGACATGCTACTACTTATCAAGCCCACAGTCACTTAATGATGGTATTAAGTTGTTGACGTCTTGTAGGCTTATTATTTTTTACTAGGTGTGGCCATGAAAGTGCCATGAAATCCATATGGCACTCTCTGGGGCAACTTTATCTTAGCCACCGGCTTGCCTTCAAAATCCTTCACATCAATTATGTGAACCTACAAACATAGACCATGTCAAACAAATTGATAAGTGTCAAGCTATGGATTTGCTAAAAGATATTCCACATCATTTATGAGGATATGGATTTCATGGCACTTTCATAACCATTTCATGTTTTTATTTCTTTTACAAACTAATCATATATAAAAGACGATCTGGTGCTGTCTCACATTTTTTTTCTTCAAAGATAGGAAACTTTGTATGAGAATATTGTACAATTTAGTCCTAAATCTATCGCACAGATCCAATTTATTCTTAAAATTTTCACTTTTGCCAATTTAGTTTTAAACAATTAAATATAGTTATTTTGTCCAATTTTTTTTTCGGAAATCACTGATATTGTAATATACCCCATAGGACGGTCGGTGATGACTAGACTACCGCGTCAACGATTTGTGAGGAAAATTGGCCAAAAGAACATCATTGGAATTTCACGCAAATGTTTGAAACTAAATTGTCAAAATTGAAAAATTTAGAACTGAATTGATATATGTGCAATAGATTTACAACCCATTGGTTAATTTTTCTTTTATATGTTCCAATGCCCGATTAATGCTCATTGGATCTCACGGTCACTGGTGACATGGATCTATGCTTTTATGGACGGGGAAGAGAAAGTGTAATATGGAGTGTTGAGAGAGATAAGGACCTACTTGAGTCTCATCAGACACTTCATTGTGAACAAAAGTGACAATCCAACCATCATCTTCACCTTCTCCTTCGGCATTACCACTTTTAGCGACGAACACACTTCCGCTACAATAGTTGCTCTCCTCGAACTTGTGATATTCAACCTTTACTGCCTGTTCATATTCTCCCTCCTGGTCCAAGTAAAACAAATAATGCTTATGTCCTAAAACAACGAAATAATAGTCGTGGACAATAATGTAGTTGCACGTATGAAAAAAAAATATACAATTAGATGAGAGAAAAGTTAATGTTTGTTCGAGATGGTATTGACCCGTGATTCATGACCTCAGTCAAAAGGAGAATTTTCCATGTAGGTGGTGTTCATAAGAGACATGTCTAAACTTTTACAAAACAGAATCATCCTATTTCTGGCACAGCCCGGCAGACGAAACAGATTTTTCTCGTTGTTACTTATTCTAGCATACGTCTAGGCTTATTGCCTTAGGAATATATACAGAGTCGACCACAACAAGAGCAAGTTATTGAAACTAGAGATATGTAACTGTTCATACTATAGATAGCTCAAACCTGTGGTTCATCAAAGTATAATTTGGCCAGACTTCCGTACTTAGCTAGCCCTGAGATTTAGAAGGATGAAAAAATAGTAAGGATAGCATATATTGTACATAATATTAATCACAAACGCTAGCTATTTCACTGGTGAATCCATTATTATTAGTTACCGCTGCTAGAACTTGCCACTGAATCGACGACTTGGGTGAAGCCGAATTTGTTCTTCAATCCTGTGAAATTCCCATTGACAAATGGAAAATCCATGGAGGAGTGAGTGCCACTGAGATTTCTCTCCTTGACTTCTCCAGTCTCCATGTTCAATCTCCACTCGTACACACAAGCAAAAAGAAAACCTTCTTCTTCATTGTCATTTTCCCTCTTTTTGGGAGGTAATTTGAAACCCCTTGAGAACCAATCAAACTTGTTCACACCCCAATCTGGACCTGGCAATATGGCTGCCATGGCCCTACAACCCCTTACCACAACCTGTTTTACTCAATTAATTGGTGAGAAATGGAAAAAATGAAGGATTATGATCAGAAGTCACAATGATAAACACGCTTCATCATCAGTCTTTTATAATTGCAAAGAAAATGCTAAAATATGGGCTCTTTACTATAACGATGGGATGGCCATTAGTACCTCATCTCCATCCTCAAATGTGTTGAGGAGGTGAAATGTGCAGCATGTTTCTACGTCGAACCACCGGATAGAATTGGCATCGCCGTATCGCGGCATTACTCCAAACCTCGTTGTTCCTTGTTTATCATAATACAACAATCTATTTTGAGAGAATAACGATGCAATTTCAGAATTAGATTGTCGCATGGATGATTAATCGTTTGTTTGAACATTATCTTCGAATGAGATGTATACTCACTGGCCTCCCTTGGCTAGTCTTGACACGTCCATCGAAAGAGGATGATCAACTATGATATTGTACCTGAATGAGGAAAACATGTTTTGATCTCAAATTTGCACGTTAGGAAACAATCATAATACTGGGAAGGATTATGCAGAAGAAAACAGGAAGAAAATAGTTTCATTTGATCCTTCACAATGTCAATTGTGGAATAGAATTTTGCCTATACTCCATGGATTTATATAGTTCTTTTCCTAGTTTCTCTTAAATAGGTTGGTAAAGAAAATGCTACAACCTTTCTGTGACCCCCATCTCATGGCTAAGGACACACTTGCGTAATTGGACATCCATCTTATGAAGAAGCTCCTTTCCATCAACTGAAAACGGATCAAATTAGGAGATATTAGAAGCTACTAATCGACAATAAAAAATCAGGTATAGCTTGTTTGATAAATAACTCTTACTGTGGTTAATTATTAATGTTTGTATGATTTTGTTTGTTTTAATTACTAACTTCTTTTATCATTGTCGGAACAAGAATTCTCATATGGTTTACCAATTTCCGCTTACTTTCTTATAAAAAGCCTTAGTGTTGCCGTTAACCACTGTTGTATGAAAATACAAACACTTATTTGAGTGATTTATCAGCTTTTCTTTGATAAGTTACCAACTAGTTTTGAGCTATGAACTTTTATGATCGTTAACCAACTTCAATTGGCATTGCTTACCAACTTATTTCAAAAGTTGTTGATCTCATTTATAGTGACTACCAAATTTTATTTATTCAAGTTGCAAATTAGTTTTACATATCCAACTTTTATGTCAGTAACCAACATTCATCAATTTGGTACATTTACCAACTATTATTTGAACTTTTCAAACCTTTCTCATTTTAAGTTATCAACTGGATTTGGGATAGCAACTCTGAGTTGCTTACCAATATTCATTTTTTTCAAGTTTACCAACTTTTCTAATTTGCATTAAATGTTGCCGTCAATGCTAATTGAAATGTCATTCGTGCACTGTGAAAAAAATTAAGTGAATCATATGAAACTCCTTCAAACAGACAGGTGATTACAATTGTTTTACCACTTCAAGGTGATTAAGAAGAGAAGAAATACTACCAGATATCACTCCTACCACAAGGAAAGGTTTCTTGACATCAATCCCCATCAGTACAAGTTCACCACTCCTAGGAGCTTTCTGTTTGGTAAGTATAACATTTGCAAACAAACCTCAGAAAAGATCCATCAGTACTACAAAGATAATGATTGAATGATATATTAAGGTATAATATTGGGAAAAGTACACTAGAAGTGCCATAACTTGTGTACGGCATTCACACAAGTGTCATAACTTTCAAAACATTCACTTAAGTACCATAACTTTTAAAAATCGTTCACTTGAGTGCTATGTTAGAGAAAAATCATTCACTTGAGTGCTACAAGAACTTTTTCGGCGTGCCACGTCAGCTTTCCGGTGTCTACAATAACTTTTCCGGCGTGCTACAGTAACTTTTCTGGTGTCTACAGTAACTTTTTCGGCTGCCACATTAGCTTTTTCCGGCTGCCACGTCAACATGGCACTTAAGTGAACGATTTTTAAAAGTTATGGCACTTAAGTGAACGTTTTGAAAGTTATGACACTCAAGTGAACGCCGTACAAAAGTTATGGCACTTCTAATGTACTTTTCCCTATAATATTAGTATAAAATAGAACCTTTGGATGGCTAGTGCAAGGTTGACCCCAATCTTCATTGCAGTTCCAAACACCGAGTGTTTCTAAGGATTGTGAATCGATCTCATGAGGCAAGTAATTCTCTGCTATCGCATATAGCTTCCCCGAGTGCTCGAACACATTTGTGTTGCACACAAGCTTGTTTACAGCCCTGAGTCTAATCTGTCAAAGCACCGAACTTAATTTTCAGGACTTTGGTTCCCTTAACGAAAGGATCCTTCACAAAGATTTGTTCAAAATCAACGATAAGAGAACCTCTTGGGCTTTCATTTGTTTGTTTCTTGTTCCATGAGTCTTATTATATCTTATGTCAAAACGAGTCAGGCGGTAAAAAATGCTTCATGTTGAAGCATATGTTTGTAAGACACGGCAAGAGAAGTGTGTGTTGTGACCAAGATGTTGAGTGAAATGACGAGAGTGAGGTGACACAAATTCGGGAAAGAGGAAAGAAAATAAAGTGGGCATGAGGCCGGTGTTCATTAGAAATTCCTATGACAAACTTATTTGCATTTTCATGAAATTCTAATGTGTTGTTTATGGCGGTATGTACTATTAGAGAAGACTGTTGCAATCCTGTTTTAAGTCCGTATGGACCATTCAAATGAAACTAGATGATTTTTCCTATGGAACCTGAAAGGCATATAAATTTCAAGCAATAACGGATGGATCGAATTATGGACTAATTATATCATAAACTTGCATAGGAAAAACTTTGTCGCAAATTACCTGATTCAGAAAAATTGCAGCTAAAACAGCTAATGAATCTCCTTCAATGGCAGGGATGAAGGAGGGTTTGTTTCTTTGCTTTTCAATCTTGAATGTCTCGGTCTCGATGTACTTGTTCTTGTAGGAGATGCTCCAATCTGAATTGCGAGTTTTTTTGAAGAACAATGCATGAAGCATTCCCTCTCCTTCTGCCCAAGTTTCACTCGCTGCTCCAAACGGCGACACTATGGATTGTAGACATCCAAATTGGGGATTTGGACCTGAGTTTGGGAAAATTTAATAAACCATAGATAACTGAGAAATGACATCAACTTTTAATTAAAAAGGATATATGACAAAGATGTGCACAACTCACATCTTGCATGAGACTTCAAAACCTAAGTAACCCTGTTAAATGCAAAATGAATATTCTTTGGCAAGATTTATGTCTGACGTATATTATTACAGCTGCTCCTACTCATAAAACCCTAAATTTTTACCCACAATATGCATCATACACGCTAAACCTAAGATTAGAAATGTTACATATATGAAACTTGAACTTCTATAAGCTCATACTAGAATTGTACCATTTCTGACAAATACACCTTCGGGGAAGTCAGCTGGTAAGTCTCCTTCCAAGCAAGCAACTTCAACAGCTTCTCCAATTTCTTGAACCGGTGCAAAGTTCTTCTGTTCAAGTCATTATTTCAGGAAAATCAGTCATATTATAGTACTTCCATGTGCATCCTTATGTTTTCATATGTAGTGCCAGAATGGTACTCAGAGCGCGGCGGTCAAATAGCAGCCCCACTTGCAGTCGTTATGGACCTCAGAATCATTGTTATAGGCGTAGTCCGAGGCTTTTGTTTTTTCAGAATTCTTTCATGTTGAAGGATATTTTTTGGTTTGCCAGTGTCACCTATGGTTATCATGGTATTTCTTTGATTTACACAGCTTTCATCATACTCTACAAAATACACAAAAGATGGTTTTCTCTACTGTTTCCAGGGAGTGTGTGCTCCTAATTGAGTGTTTGCCGATCTACGAATTCGTGTTTACTTATTTGTTGCTGCGTAATATGGTGGCTTAGAGGCGTGAGTTGGGTGACCCCGGTCTACTCGCCCTTTTTTTTTGGATCGAAAACTCTCGCCAATCCTGAAGCTGGAAATTTTCAGATGGAGCAAATGAGGTAGGAGAGAACCTCGTTGCTAAGTACCTGAGAAGGCAGATAAGGTTGATCCACAAACCGGTACAAGCCATCCACCAAGACATCCAACACAATCCCTGAAGCTTTCTTGACTGTGTTGGATACGTCGATCTTCTTCAACGGCAGTTGTTGCTGCAACTCCTTCCAAATAGGCTGCTCATGCGGATTTTTCGGAATCGAAATCAGACCGGAAAAATAAGTCAAATTAATGCAAAGAAAAACACATTCTCAAGTTCTCTTGTGTGTGCCTTGAGAGAATTTTAAACCACAAAGATTTGGATTTCGTGTAACGCACCTTCAGAGCTGGGGAAATGGACTTTTTCAGGTGATCACTTGAGGGAGAAACGGAGTGCCGGTTGGTGGATGCATTCACACGCAAAGCGAAAGGAGAGACTGCCATTTTTTTTTTTTTTTTTGCTTCTCTATGCACAAGCTGCCTGGTTTCTTGTCCTTCATATAGACAACCCTGGCATGTGACTAAATGAAATCCAATGATGTCATTAATCTCTTGGTCCTTAACAATTTAAAATTTCAAGACTATGTAACATATGAGGTGTCTTCAGAACCCTTTCTCCGCCACATCTATATTATACACTCTATGTCGTCACATCTTTAGAAAAAAAAAAATAGAACCGTCCACTAGGTTAGGTGCTCCTTAATATAGAATCTTGGATCGATAAAAGATGTTGCCTAGACTCATATTTTATCAGGCCAAATGCACGCATACATATATTTTTAGATTGTATTGATTTGGTTTATAATCCATAGAAAATGTTAGAGATATAGATATATTTAGTAGATTTTGTGTTCCTCTTCTAATTGATTTTGATTGATTGTAATTGATACTTCGCTAGACTAGATAATCATCCTGCAAAGCCTATAAATAGGCTCTCATGCTCTTCATTTGTAATGTACGGAATATTACATTTTTCTGTCATCGTATTATTCAACTTGGTATCTGAACCAATCGTGTCTAAGGAAACGCTGAGTCGCCATCAAGTCTATTTCTCACAATGCCAGCCGAATAGGCTGCGTTTCTCCACTGTGATCGTCACGATGCCAGCTGCACAGGTCGTTCCCGCCCAACCACAGTCAACAAGTCGCCAACCACCACTAGACTCTACTTCCTCAAACGTACAAGCCCAAAAAATTTCGTAGACAATGGAAGCTCCACACGCTCCACACATGCGCCGCTGTCTCGGACTCACCGAAATCCATCGCTTGTAAGTGCTATTCTGACGCCATAAACTGGTTGTCTTGAACATATAATACCACCAACAGGTTCCTTGTCACCATACGATTCCAACCAATTGAACGACATCGCCATCTGACGGTTCAAGAGCTCTCACGCTCCAGGAACATCTTCTGCGCGTGAGATCCATGCACCACACACGCCAGAAGTCACTCCAGCTCTGCTAATGTCCTTCACGTGCCATCCACATGCACATTCCAACCACGCCAGCTTGCCACATCATCAGCCTTGTCAACTGCCCCGTCAACCGCCACATCATTGGTTGACCATTAACCAAGCTTTGACCGTTGACCGACCGTTGACCAAGCATTGACCTTTGACTGGTTCAGTTAGACTGATCCGACCGGTTCTGATGTAGTTTTCTGACCAGTTCAAGCATTTTTCGACAGGTTCTTGGCGATTACATACTGTTTCTCTAGGTATTTCAAAGTGCTGATTCTATTTTGGCATTATTTTCTCCATGTCGGCTCTCTGGGTGCTAGTCTCGTCGCACTTGTTGTCCAATCTATTGTGTTGAAACGGGAAAGTGCATATTATGGATGAATCAGAAGTTTTGTTGTCCAATTGCCATTGATTGCGACCTTAGCAACTTATCAGGACGGCCAGTCAACCCGAAATCGTGGTCCACATGCAAGCTTATCTGCTACTCCTACTGCCATTAAGGCCTCTACTAATGGATCGTCTATCAGTTTTTCATTAGAGGTTCTTCATTCAATTCTTCGAGAATTTGGTACTTCTAGCTCCTCTGTTCCTTCTGTTATCTTTGTCGGTTCAGGTACTTCTGATTGTGATTTTTTTTACTCCGCTTGCTACAATCAGGTGGCTTCAAATTCTGATTTGTTTCAATCAAAATCATTTGATTCATATGCCTCTACTATTCACACAGTTGATAATTCACAAATGAAAGTTAGCCATACATGAAACATTTCAACATCCACATATCCTTGCCTAATAACATTTATGGTCCCCAAACAATCCATAAGTTTGATTTCAGTATGCCAATTGTGTGAACTTGGATTTAACGTCCACTTATCTTCTCATGGTTGTCATGTGCAGATCCACAGATGGGACAAGCCGTAGAGTGGGACGCTTAATTGAGTTTGTTTCCTTGAATATTCCCAACTCTTTTGTTGGTTGTGTGGCCACAATGTCATTTGAAACTTGGTATTTTTGGTTAGGCCATGCTTCTTCCTCTAGATTATGATCTTTGATTTCAAATGGTCATTTAGGTTCTATCGATAATAAACATCTTGATTGTCTGCCTTGTCAATTGAGAAAGCATCATGCCTTTCCATTTAATCTTAGTGAATCTATCTCCCATGCTCCATTTGATCTCATATATTCTGATTTTTGGAACCATCTCCAACTCCAACCATGGGAGGCTCTCGCTATTTTATAATCTTTGTGGATGATCACTCTTGTTATACATGACTTTATCTCATGAAAAATCGATCTAAATTTACTCGTACCTACCGTGATTTTGTCGCCATGATAAAAATACAATTTTCTCAAGACGTGAAGGTTTTTTGTACTAATAACACCATGGAATTTAGAGACACTGAATTTCTTAGACTTTTCTCCCAAAATGGTACTATTGTTCATCATTTTTGTCTAGGAACTTCTTAGCAAAATGGTCAAGCAGAACGTAAACATAGACATATTGTAGATATTTCACATACTTTTTTAGTCTCTTCCTCTTGTCCGAAATAGTTTTGGGGCGATGCTTGTCTTACTATTGTTTACACCATCAACCATAACTTCATTACCTGTAACAGGTAACATTTCTCCTTATGCACGTTTTTATGGTAGTGTTCCCAATTATAGCCTTTTTCGAGTCTTTGGTAGTTTATGTTTCGTACATCTTCTCCCACATGAACACACGAAGTTATAGCCTCGTGTCCATTTATGTTGCTTCCTTGGGTATGGAATTGAGCACAAAGATTATAGATGTTGGGATCCTATATCTAATCGTCTTTGTGTGTCTTGTCACGTTGCCTTTTGAGGAACATAAGATATTCTCCTCTCTTCATCCCTTCAAGTCATTGCCTCCTATTCCTTTCTCCACTAACACTTCAGTGGATTTATTCCAAGAAGATCCCACATATCCGTCTATCTTTGAACAAGAAAAAGTTAATTTAACTCCTTCAAAGCGACACCAAGTTGGCACAATGTTTAATTAGTTAAAGAGTAATTTCGAATAGCTGCGCTAGTCAAGTTCAAGAAGTTTATTACTGCTTTTGATGCATTCGAATCACTATCTATATCTAACTCTCAATATGTGTTTTTTGAGTGGTTCTACTAAGCATTGCTAGAGCATAACTTTCTTACATTGCCAACTAAGCAAAATGGAGATAATATTGTATTTTTTGGGTACACTTATGCATGGCCAATATATTAAGTGTAATACGCAGATATAACCTTGTTCAAGCGATTATGGTAAGAAAGTGACCAATGCTCTATCCAATAAAGAAGTGACATAAAAAACGACAAAACTCAACTTGCCGTCAAGTGCTGTTGGAATATTCTTGCAAATTATATCCATGAAGCCTTCCCCATAAGAGACAAAGAGAAACGGAAGGCCCATATGCGTGCTTCACTGTAATGTTGTCTTCTATCAATGAGAACACAAAGTCCTCCAAACATAATCCATGGGAATCTGCAACTTGTCTCTTGTTTAAAGTGGAATTAATTTTCCTATTAAGAAAAACCTACTTCACGTGTGAGGCACATTATTCGAAGGTTGGCAGATTCGATGTTATCTGATGCAGTGGGAGTGAGACTAGGGAGGTCGAGATGACTTGAATATGCGTGTTTAAGATAAAAATAAAGCGGAAAAGAGAATTATGAAATTTTATGGATATTTTTCCTTGCATACTGAAGAGTACATGAGCCAAATTTTAGGCTTTACTAGATGACCAACAAAATATAATAATATTAATAACAATCAATCAGGAAGATATCTAGAATATCCTAAATTATTCCAACTTCCCCCTCAAGCTCAAGATGATGCAGAAGAATTCAACTAGAGTTTAGCAAAACGTTTTTGAAAATGTTTGGTGGACTGTGCGTTTGCAAAGACATCAACAGTTTGATCAACACATGTAGTGAAAACAAGTCACATAATGCCATGAAGAACCTGATATCGTAAGAAATAATAATATAGTTCAATACGTTTGGTGCTCATAGGGGTATGCAAAAGGAACAGTCCAAACCGAGAATCGGCCGGCTCCCTATTTTATTCCCGGCTCTATAAAATAGAAACCAGTGATTTTCAGTCTGATTTCCGGTTCCAAAGGCGGAGCCGTCCACCCTAACTGGACCGGCTAATTTTATTTTTATTTCCTGAAATTCTTTACAAAAATCCTAAGCCCTATTTTCTTTCCCTTGTTCATATTCCCTCTCCAATTTCAAGCTCGTTCTTTCCCTCAGCTTCTCACTTCTTAGTCTCTCCCACTCGCTCTTTCCCGAGGATCCCAGATAGGAACATAGTGAGGCGATCGGCCATAATTCGATTTATCTCGCCTCACCGTCTTTGAACTGGTAGGGACCCCCGCGAATAAATGTTCGTCCCTACGGAGCCCCTTTTGCTGGGCCTTCTTCTGTTTAAAGGATGAACCAAGCTCAATTTTTCTGGTTTTGGTGTGTTTTGTGTCCAACTGAGTTGATTTCTTTGATGTTGAGCATTTTTTATGGTCATTTGGGTCTAAGTCTGAGTTCGAGCTCTAAAAAATGGTCGATGTCTTATCCTCATTCCGTGCTCACCACATGCTAGATGAAATGCTTGAACCAAACTCGTGCAAACTTGTCTTTGTGCTATGTGTCCAAAGTGGTTGCTTTCCTTTTATCTTAACAATTGGTATTAGAGCCAGTGTTGGCAGACTTGAAGCGAATCGATAACAAGGGAAAAAGGATAGGTGATAATCAACCGATTTGACGGGAAAAATTTTCCTTTCTGAAAATTGCAGATTGAGGATTACCCGTACCAGAAAAAAAAATGTGCACCTACCCTTGTCCGGGGAGAAACCAGATTCGATGAAAAAAGATAAATGGGTATTGCTAGATAGACAAATGATGGGTGTTATTCGTCTGACGTTGGCTCGTAACTTTGCGTTTAACATCGTGAAGGAGACAACCACCGCAAGATTGATGAGAGCCCTATTGAATATGTACGAGAAATCCTCCGTAATCATCAAGGTCTATTTGATGCGACATTTGTTTCACTAAAAGATGGGCGCAGGTACGTTGCTTGTTGAACATATTAATGAATTCGATGTGGTTGTTAACTAATTGAGTTTTGTTGATATTAACTTTGAAGGTACAGTTCATGCTTTGATTCTACTATCGTCATTGCCGGATAGTTGAAATACTTATATTACTGTTGTTAGTAATTCCTCCGATTAAGATTTGATTTTGAGTGAAGACATCGGTAGAAAAGATTATGGTGAAGTTGTGCCTACTGCTTTAGTAGGTGACGGTAAAGGAAGAACTAATTTTCATGTTAGTAGGAGTAGTATGCACATGAACAAATGTAGTCAATTTAGGATTGGTGGGGTTGTCTATTGAAATTGTGGCAAAAGTGGGCATCTTGGAAGAAATTATCTTAAGCAAAAAGATGAAAAGGGTAAGGAAATTAGGGTTAAGTTTACAAATAATGTTGCAGTTGTAGCTGAGAATAATTTTGATGGTGTCAATTATGTCTTGTCTATCATTGAGGATTCACTATTTGATGGATGGATAATGGATTCTGGTTGTTCGTTTCGCACTACACCACCAAATAGCAACTAATTTACTACTTATCAATGCATGAGTGTGATAAAGTCCAGCTAGGGAACAATGCTGAATGTGATGTAGTAGGTGTTGGTGATGTTGGAATTAGAATACATGATGGTATTGTGATGACTTGATTGGAGTAAGACACATTCCATAATTAAAAAAGAATTTAAGTTCCTTAGGTACCTTAGATTCAACTGGATATAAGTATTTTTCACAAGATAGAGTTCTAAAGGTTATCCAAGGTGCCCTAGTGATAATGAGAGAAATCAAGCACGGTGACCTAAACTTCAAGGTGAGACAGTGACAAGTTTTGCCTCGGAGACGGCGGATGCATTTGTTGGAGAGTCTAATGATAGCTCGAGGAAGACCTGGATGTTTGTGCCAATATACAAGTTTGATGTTGTTGTCGGGAATACGAGGTTGAGAACTTTGATCGAGACGGAGACTAGTAAGTCAATTAAGCCCGTACTAACTAATAGTAGCATGATGTTCTGCTTAGAGCTGCTAACTAAATTCTCCATGAAGGAGAGCAGAATTGATGAACAAATCATTACTAGAGATGACCCGTAAAATGACTCGCACTAATGGTGTGGCCTTGAGATTCTTGCCGGGGTGAGCTTAATATGGTGAGCTACTTATGAATAGATCTGCATCGATTATGATTGGATATTGGACTCTCAAAGAAGTTTGGTCAGGTAAAGTTGCTGATTATTCCATTTTTAGAATGTTTGGTTGTCCTTTTTTTTCGAGTAAGTTATGGTAATCTCGATTTGAGTGCAAATGCATATTTCATGGCTATGCACAAGGTGAGTGGGGCTATTAATTGTGGTGCCCGGTTATAAATTCAATTGTCGAGAAGATACTTTGACAAGTTTCCAATACTTTTGGGAAGGAGTATTTATGGCAATGTTAATACGAATCTGAACAGAATTCAGCTCAAGGTGGAGTTACAACTAGAAACTTCTAAGGTAGCAAGTACTAATGCGGTAATTGGTACAGATGATACTTGTAGTATGGTGAAACTTGTAGAACCAATGGTTGCTATAGCTACTCATTTTGACAAGGTACATGCTCGACCTTCTATTAGATATCTATGCAATGATAGCTTTGCTTTATCTATGATACAAGAGGTTGTGTGAGAAAATCTTGTGGAGTAGCTAAATGTGTATGTGGAGTTGATATCTTGATGAGGTCCACGATTATGGTGGAGTTCAAGCGCGGTTTGAACTTGGAAGATCTCTGTACCAAATGAGCCCATGAGGGGCTATAGGAGAGTATCACTAAAAATTAAATCACATTGAATGATTGTGACTTGACTCAAACATCGAGCCAATATGAAGATTGTTAAAATATATTTCTAGTTTCGACTCATCTAGCAAACACAATCCAAGTTAAAGCGAGTACTTTTATGAATATCCAAGCTTTATCTTTGACTTTGCTTGATCCTGCATTAATTATTTTGCATGCACACTGCTCAAGTATGAAGAATGCAGTTGGAGGGACACATGCAGCCACAAAGGAGGAAAATGGTAACCATCTATGTTTGTTTTTCTTATCAGAATTTAATGTTGTTCCACTCCCTGTACATGGCCATAGGAACATACATGAAGAGAGAAGAAAATGAGCAGCTTTTTTGGCTTCCTATTCTAAAGTAGGAGAAAAATGATGGCTCACTAAAAGCCATCATTGTTGTCTCCTTGGACTTCAACCAAGAAGCAGAAGAAATGAAAAGCTAACAAGAGCTCTTCATGTATCAAAGAGAAAAAGAGAGGGCCATCATGAAGAAAGAGACAAAGGAAGGACGAAATGAATTATATGGTCCCTACTATTCCTCCTTGTCTTCTTCTTTCCTCTTTTGCCCATTGAACTTCCTTCACAAAACACGAAGAGGAAGAGTGGAGAAGCAGAGAACTTCGAGACTGCACTGAGGAGAATTGTGCAGAGAGTTCTTCTCGCAAGGTTTTGTTTGTTGTAATTATATCAATAGTGTAGCCAATTAAATTCTTGTAAGTAGAATATGCATGATTTGTTGAGTGAGATTTGACTAGGAATTGTGAGGGATTAACTACTAAGTGAGTTATTAGGTGTAAGTGGGGGCTAAAAAACATCAAGAGAGTGTTTGAGTGCTCGAGTGATTATAGTCTTCGTTGTTTTGGTTGTTTCTATAGTGGAATTCTGTATTGCTCTCCCCATGGATATAGATTTTGACATTCGGACCGATCCAAGTAAATTCGGTATTCAATTTCTTTTCCTTCCTTCTGATTGTCTTCTTGATTCACTTGTCTTTTATTCTCAACAACTTTCACTATGGAGACTAAGTTTTTTCTTGTTTTGAGGCTACCTAGCATGGTGTGTGGTTGAAGAGTTTCATATTGGGGCTTAGATTTGTGAATTCCATTTCTAGGCCACCAAAGATGTTTTCTAATAATTCAATGATTCTTATGGCTAAAAGCAATAAAAATCGTAGTTGAAGTAAGCACATCGATATCAAGTATTTAGCCATAAGAAAATGTGTAAAGGATAACAGCTTGGTTATAGAACATGTTAGTGCTGAATTGATGATAATTGATCTTTTAACTAATGGGACACCAATAATTAGTTAAAAGAATCATGTAGTTAGGATGGGACTTGGTCCTATCAAATGATTTTCGATGTATGGGCATTTTTATGAAGCTCTTTTTTTTTTTTTGGTCGAATGATACTCTTATTCATTTGTGATGTTTTTATCAATTTGGTGTACACATCCATTTATTTTTTAGAATAAGAATTGTTTTTTTTTTTGCTGGAAATAAATATAAGGTTTACTCATTAAGTTATGTAATCACATACAGGCTAACATTAAAGAGGTAGAGTGGATTGCAATACACAGAAGACAACACTGTTGTTAGAGGAAATGTCGCCATGATTCATGCATTTTGTTTCTTTTCTTTAAAGCATAAAGTTTTGGTGAATTTGGTTTAATGATTAGTACGATGAAAGCTTGGGATCAAGCGGAGGGATGTTGACATCATTGTGATCCCACGTTTTCTTGGCCCACGTTTTTCCTCTCAACTTCAGTTATCCACGTGCTCCACTCTCCCCATCCTTGTCTGATAACTCCCCACCAGTACAGTAACAGCCTTGATGGAAGGATATTATGAGTGTAAGCAGTAAAACCCAATTAAATGTGGGTTTCAATGGATATGAGAAATGGGTCCAAGCCAAGCTCTCTCATATTTTTTCCGTAAAAGCTCTGCCAATCCAGTTCCAACCAATCTTAATCAATGGGAGAAGGTCATTTACAGTTCGTGTTATTTTCCGCATTTGATTATTTTTATGCCTGGATTTGTGCTCTTCGATGGATAATTAGATCATATTTAGTCTTCGTATTGCGCTTGAGAAAGATAATACCCGAGGGAATCTTAAGCGGCATCCAAACCCAGAAAAATTACTAAGTCGCCCAAGATCTTTCATTCTAAAATATCCAAAACATCTCTAACAATTTGGACGCTTGAGTCTCATGCAAAGGTCGAGATGCTGCCCTTTGGTGCTTTTAGCAATTAAACTACTGTTTCACACTAAAATGTAAGGCCATCAGCTACAAACTCAAGTTTCCGTGGCCAAAGAAACTGGATCTTCAATGACGAATTTTATTTTTTTATTGCTAAACTCTCGAGCTTCAGTTTGTTAAATTCATTGCTGAAGGGGTAATTGTGGCAACAGAATTCAGGTTTCGGCTGAAGCGTCATCTTTTTGTTATATCTTTTTTTTTTCCTTTTATGTTATGTTGCTGCATATTTCTGTTGGCAATAAACTTCATTTTTGTCACCTATTTTACTTTTCTATGACCTTGTCTTTCTTTGTTTGCCCCTTTGAAAAACATACCTTACCTTTCGCCTAATGATTACTTACATACTTTTGTTTTTGAAATGTACCAAATACATACCTAAATTTTATCTTTAGAGACCACTTTGCACCTTTACATCCATTATTCTTGTGGCTCATCTACTTACCAAGTTTATTATTATTTTTAACTACCAACAATTCTTATCATTTTTACCAACTTTATTTACCTTTCTTAACTGTTCTTAAACTTAACAACTCCTAAGTCAAATTATAACTTTAAGTGATTCGTCAAGTTTTCTCCGATTAAGTTACTAATCAATTTAGGGTTACCCATTCTCATTTGATTTAGTTACCAACTTGTTGTTTTTTTATTTATTTATTTATCAACTTTCTATTGGGGACTTAATTGAGAAGAAAGTGGTAAGTCACTAAAAAAATAAGTAGTTTCATTTAATAGTTGGTAAATTCAACAAGTTGACAAATTTGGTAAAAGGTAAGAGAAGGTTTTTCTCGTCATCAATGACAAAAGTTGGTAATTGGGGTTTCAAAAAAAAAAAAAGAAGATGGAAATTTCAGAAAAATAACTAAATAAACGTTGAAAACTAAGGATCTGAGTATGGTTGTATCTCAGCAAATAGACATGCATGTTGTCGTGAAAAATCACGATTTGTTGGTGAAGAGTCATTGAAAACAATTTCTGGCTAGATTGGGGCATACTCCAATGATCACTACAAGCATTGCGTACAATGAATCTAAAATTGAATTTCATTGCAATAGCTCCCCCCAACAGTCCTAGCAGTAACTTGAGAAGACGAAGCAAAAGGACATAATGCTCATGAAAAGCACGTCGAGATATTTAGACATGGCTAGTATTATTGATGAGGACAACGGTGTCATTTATGATTTTCCACTATATCCCAAAATTACATATGGCAAAGACTGCTTGTCAAATTTATATATCGTGTTGTTGCGCAATTACGAAAAATAACGAGAGCTAAATGCTTGGACCAATGATTAATCAGGCTCCTTCTTGAATAAGACCGAATATGGGCTTTAGCTGTCTAGAGTTGTGGAAGAAAGCCGATTTATCAAATAAGTCACTGTGTATTGTTCCACCAATAGTTGAGTGGATAGATTTCTCAAATAATGTAGCAAGTCCTAGTTTCCAATGTGTCGATATTTCCTCTCAGCAATACCACCTTGCTCTGGTGTATTTGGACAAGATAGTCATTGTATTATGCCATGTGACATCCTGTATTCCGACTCGCTTTTGAAGCTTTGAATAAATGAAAAGTCTCATTGATGTAATTCAGTTTAATCTCACTCAGAAATGATCCATTTTGAGCAGACTAACCAAATGGGAATGGCTAACTAGGAAAATCAAGTACGTTGACCTAAGAACTTGATCACGGACTGACTCTTTGGCCATGAAAATTGTCGAGGGAATATTTTAGACCAATATAGGCCAATCCTAGAATGATTAAGGAACGATTTGGATAATACCATATGCTTGGATCATGGGTGATTCCGTTTGACCTCGTATGGGTCCCGAACGTCCCTAAATTATTTTCTAACGATTGTGTCCATCGGGACTAGTGATTAACCCTCGCAATTGAATGACAACCAAAGTCGCCATGGCTCGAGAAATTCTTAAACGTGATATAAATCACGAGTCGATACGCGTAACTCCTAAAAGCCGCCCATTAGTTTGAGATACGCTGAAATTTCAATTGATCGAGATTGATCATGAATCGAGCTTCATAATTTGACGTCAGACCTTCAGGGATTTCAATAATTAAATTTTGGACGTTTCCTCATCCAGTGTAAGATTTCTTCGCGGTTCACCCAAAGGGTTTAGGAAAAATAAAATTTGGACTAGAAATGGGAAAATACCCATTTACCCTTGGAGAATACTCAATTTTTCACTTGGACCGAAGGACATTTCGGTCAAAACACCCCTTGGCCGAAATTTGACTAGTCTTTGTGGGGGAAATTCCCTTTTTGCCCTTCTTGCACTCAAGACCCAAAATATCTATGTCCAAAAATTATCCTAACTCTTATTAATTAATTTTTTAGTCTTCTTCCTCATAAATTTCAAGACCACTTTCTCTCTCTACCACTCCCTCTCTCTCTTGGCCGAAAATCCCTCTTCCCCATCCTCCATTGCCGAAAATTTTCTAAGCCACCGCCGGTGTCGCCTTGATCTGCCGGAGCTTAACCTCCACCGTGAATCACCCGGGACCGCCGGATCTTAGAGGGTTTTAGCCGATCAAGAGGAGTCGCCGGACCCCGAGCTTGAGGTCAAAACTTCTCCGGACTTCTTGCCGGAAAATTTGCTAGATTTGTGGTAAGTTGGTTCCTAACCTTATATTAGGTATTTAGGTTGTTAATGGACATTAGGTTGAGAATATTTGGTAAAAAAATTGGTTGGATTCGTGCTAGCTCTTGCCTTGGCCGAATGTGAAGGGAGGAGAGAGAAAAATATGTGTTCTTGAATGAATAGTGATTATGCATGATTGATGATGGATAGGATTTAATCTATCTTTTCATGCTTTAATCCAACGGCTTATATTGAATCTTGCTTAGGAAGATTGATCGGATGGCCGAGATTAATTCTTGCTTAGTGTGGATTAATCGTGTGGTGGAAATTAATTGCACGTGAGGATATTTTAATCATACGGCCCAGATTAATTGCCAAGTTACTATAGTTTATTTTTATGGTACGTATTAAATGTACTTTAGTGAAATTTTGATCGTACGGTAATTATTGATTGCTACGTTAGTATAATTAATATTGTGTGGCGTAGATTAATTTTTGTGGTAACATAAATTAATCGTGTGGCCCGATTGGCCATCGACTTGAGTGTGATTTAATCGGATGGTCCTGATTTATTATTTATTCAATGTGAGTGAATCACGTGATCCCGATCGAGTATTTATCCAGTATATTTAATCGAGCGGTCTCGATTGGGCAGTTGAGGAAAATTAGAAAGATCGTGTGGTCCCGATCTTTATTTGGAGAAAAATTGGTGAGACCGGGTGGTCTCGATCTGCTAATCAGGAAATTTAGCAAGATCGTGTGGCGAAGATTGATCGATCAGAAGGATTTAAGTGATCGTGTGATATCGGACGAGCGATCGAGGAATTATTGTTGTTATATGGTCTTTATGAGGATTATTTGAGAGGAAAATGTGGAATTTTTTTACCATGAAGCGTTATGACGCGGGGTTCGTGTTTTTATAAGACCATATTTTGCCCGAGGCGTTATGACGTGGGCTCGGTTATTATTATTTTACCCTGAGGTGTTAAACGGGGGGTTGTGCTTATTATATTATCCTAAGGCGTTAAACGTGGAATTGTGCTTATTATATTATCCCGAGGCGTTAAACGCAGGATAGGGACCCGAGGCATTATTACGTGGGTCTGTCCATTTATAATATAGCCCGATGCATTAAACGCGGGCTTTGGATCCACGTGGAATATTTATATTATAACCGGAGGCGTTAAACACGGGCGCTGGAGCAACGTGGATTATTTGATTTATAGTCCGAGGCGTGGAACGTTGATATGAGAGTAATGTGGAATTTTTGTAAAGGTGTGGCAATTTTTGGAGAACGAATGAAATATTCGGGAATTTATTTGTGGAATTTTTTATTGAAGGAAGAATTGTTGGAAATTGTTCACCTATGACGTATCTGGAGGCATTAGCGCCCTAACCTAGAATTAGGGACTGGCTTACTGAAATTTGTTCTCACCCCGTCGTGGGCTCATCTTTTTTTTTTCAGACCCTCCGCCTCAACCATGAGTGTTCCACCCCCGAGGTTCGACAATCCCCGGGATATGGATACGTTGGTGACCAAGTATTCGGTCGAGGAGGACAGAGTGTATTATAGGCACGCGACAACGGTTTGGGTGGATACCGGAGAGCTCTCTTGGAAGCCCCACACTTATGTGGCATGGACGTACCGGCACGAGGATTTGACCGTGGGACCGTTGAATGGTTTCGATGTTCCCTTCGATGGAGTTGGGGAGTACGACCCCGTTAATGCTGCATCTCCAGATGGCATGGTAGTGAATTCCGATGCTGGACCCGAAGTCCCGGAGCCCGAACCAGAAGCCATGGTACCAGGAAAAGATGGGGAAGTTGTGGAGCCATCGGATGCGGAACAACCACCGGAAGTAGACGAGGACCACTTGGCAGCTTGGGATGAGATAGTAGCTGAAGACGAGGACGAGACCTAGGATAGTTGGCATCTTGACTTTTGTAGAGCATTTTCTTTTGGAAGTGTAGTGGGCTTCGATCACGTAATCTTTTTGTTATAGGTGGTCACAGACTTGTACAGTGACTTTTGAAGCTCTAGGTTTGAAAGCGGTAACAATTATATATATATATGAACATAAGTTTGTTTTTGCCATCCCAAATTATCATAGCATTGTTGGTTTCTGTATGGGGATTTGTTCTGCTGCCGCATGTTTTATTTCTGTAGCCTTTGGATCCGGGAGAACCGTACTTAAGCGTGGTCAGGTGGGATGTCGACAAGCTCGTAGGGTTCGGCTGCGAGAAAATTATTGCTCATGATTTCACCTCCTCCTTCGGAGTGAACATTATTAATTTTCTAAAAGGATAGAAAAATCTCAAAGAAATTTGATTTTTTTTCTTCAGTAAATATTATAAGTAGTAATGGGAGAAATAATAAGTACGTACCACATAATATGGAATCTTTTTGCATAGAAGGAATTGGGTTCCATCCTCACATATCCCGATGTACTTTCTCCAATGGCTGGAAAATAAAAAATTATATAAAGACAATGAAAATCTTGAACTTTTGCTGATATGACAACCTTTACATATAGTGCCAATCCATTTATTTATTGAATTAAATCATCTTACCACAAAAGCAGCAAAACACGACTATTTGTGTGGCCTAATCAGCGATGCCACCTAAGTTCATTCACAACCTTATTTCTGTAAGAGAAGAACACTACCATATGTGACTCTTTATTAGTATATAGTCATTAATGATTAGTTCCCGTCATTAACACCCAATGTATCCTAGAGTCCCTGACGGAAAAAGCAAACGCATCAAACTCAAAATAGTAAGGATAATCTCTCATAAATATTGAAACAACGAGAACAGGGATTGCTTATAAACTCAAAAAGTCTACTTACTGAAAAAGAGATCACATGTCTGGTCACAGTAAAGTCATTCAGTGTCCTACCAAGCATCTCCTTGTCTAGAAGAAGAGAAATTGGTTAACTATCTTCCCTTCAAATAGTATTCCCCGCTTGTCTCTGAGTCAAATACCTTTGCTTCTATTCTCTTTTTCATTGCCATGGTAAAAAACTATGCTTTCAAGACCACCTGAATTTTCTGTCATATGAGTGCTGCACCAATGTTAAGATGCCTTTCTTCATCTCATGAGTTTGAGCTATGAAGAGCACTCAGGGAGTATATTATTACTCCAACAACTATTGATGAGTGGATACCTGCAATTCAATACATCATGTCCCTTCTTTTTGCAAATCTAACAGATTAGACGAGGTAATCTTCAGTTTGAATTTGGCCACATGCCAACCACATTGATTTGCCCAGTAGTATTGTAGATTCAAGAAGAATGTCGATCATTTTGGTTTGTCTAAGAAAAGCCATGACCCCTAGAATTAAATATGGGTCCTCTATCTCAACTTCTGGCTTTGTTTTTGTTGCCACCGTTGTGTCGTTACGAGATAAATGTAATTGATGAGTCTGTGCAACATAGTTGAAGTTCTCTTGTTGCGTAACCCATAAATTTGAAATTGTGCAACCACTTAGACATGAGATAGATGAGAAGGCCTGAACAGTCATTAACAACGATGCATAGCTATCATTAAGTCCTTCTAATAATTTCAAGGCTTATTAGCATCTGATGCAGGTTTACAAATAGAATGCAATTGATCATAAATATAACTCTCTCTTTCTCTATCTCATTTAGGCGCCCCTCAAAAAAACAATTTAATTCTTTCCATGATTGGTGGATTCCCATAATTCGTTAATTTTGTTTATCTTTTTCCCTTTTGCTTTCTGCTGGTTCACATAATTGATAGAAGAATTTTCAACGCGAACCCATAGCCAAAATTGCATTGCCTCAAAGAGTGCCCTCTGGATTTCATGCGACCTCTGTGCCCAATCCAAGTCAATAATCTGTCCAGAGGAATATAAATATATACTTTCAGTGATTATCCTAGTCCTAGGATTTGTAATTAGCAAATGGATTTTTCTTCCGAAGTTCTTCCCCTCTGTTGCATCTGTTCTTGTTTGTTGGTTTTATATGTATTCTGGTGATCCTAATACAATGTATATTATACTTCTATTTGTGTAAGACTTATGTACTTTTTCTAAAGAAGGGGCAAGAAAGAAGTCAGTGGGTTGACTAGTTTATTAGACTAAGGTAATCACCAGGAAAACTACCAAATGTTAGCGAAACATGTCATAAAACATTTTGATGATTTCATAATTATCTTTTGGTATCTTATTTACCTTTGGTGTGTAGATGTTTATTATATATGGCTAAGGATCACGAGATGGCCATCGGAAAAAAATCGTGTGAAGACTGAAGCACTTTCATGAAAACATTTGCTGAGGACCTCAAAAGATTTGGTCACTGCATATTTGATGTCGAAGGTTGAAAGATTAGGTCAAACGAGGAGTATAAAGTCCATATATGTTAATGTTTCGAAAAGATTAGCTAAAGTTGGCCACGCTTGATGGAAAAGGCCAATGGGAAGATTTCTATCTTCTCGAGAATAGTACACTGCTGTGTCAAAGAAAAGCTAAAACTGTCAGCGCAGAAAAGCAGGTCAGTAACTATTTTAGGAAAGTTTTGTCTGACGAAAAGAAAGTTGATTCAGCGTAAAGACAAGCTGTCCCATCGAATTCAAACGGCTCTTTTGCTTCTCCAGAGATGCTCAAATGGCTATTTTGCTCAGGCTTATAAAAGGAGGAGGCTGTGAAGGTCAAGGAGTAAGAGAGAATCAAGGCATGAAAAACATATCGCTCACGTACTAGGTGAAAAACATAAGTGTAAAAGATCTTGTGATCATATGATAGCCTTATAATCGTGCAAAACAAGTATACATTCTTGAGTAGTGAGGTTGTATCAAGATAGTGTGATCTATTGTGTGAAAGATCAGCTCACGTACTATTTGTAACTTGTGAGCCAGTTTATTAGTGCATTCCAGCTCGTGTTGTAGTTGTTAGTTGTGTGGAGTGGACCTAGATTTAGCATAGAAGCCGAACCTATATATATATATATATATATATATATATATATATATATATATATCTGGTGTGCCAATCTTTTTTATTTCATATATGTGCTTGCATATACCTAGACATTGTTTAGCGAAATATTTGCTCACCCAATCTTTTTCATATCACCTTTAGTTTTCTGCAAAATCTGAAAAAGTTTCGAAACAACCTATTCACCCCCCTCTAGGTTGCATTGTTAGGCCCAACACCCAAAAAGTCTTAAACCTATTGCATCAATATCAATTCAATACTAAACCTTTCAATTAAACCAATTTAATCCTAAACCTTTTCATATTGGTACTAATTCAGTACATCCGATCAATTTTGATTGTGAATTGCTTATTTGAACGTCAGGCGAGGGCGAGGTTCCGCTCCGAGCCGATGTCTTCGATTGAGACCAACCAGGAACACAACTCCTCAAGCTTGTTCCTTATGAGTTGCCATTTCATGGCAAAAACTTTCAGGACAAGCGCTCGATGGCGCGTTTGAGACCTGTCATTGACCTTTTAGAAATTGACAATTAAGAAACTACAAAGACGTAGGGGATGTGCATCCTACTCCCGGGGGATGGGGATCCTCCCCACTTTTGCTCTAATGACTACTTACCTACCTCTATTTTCGTAAATATTATTGGCATTTAACCTCTAGGCAAGGATTTTTCAGCACTTTTCAGTCAGGGTTTCTGACGGCTATGGTGTCGAAGAGTGAAATAATGAAATTTAATCCACAAATGGATCGAATCAACAATATTATCATCGACATTGTGTATCTCCTACATTATATATCATTGAGCGACTAAGACTATTTTCTTGTTTGAAGAACACGTCGTACTTTTATCGCATTGCAAAGTGGTTGTTCGGAAATAAAGTAGGTGAGAACCAAGTAAAAATGAATATATGTATAGATGAGAATAATCTGTTTCCAACACTAGTAATCAACGCACATGAAAATGAATTGCATTACATTTATTACCTCATGGGTTGTGATCTTGTCAGTCATATGAAAAAGCTAATCACGCCATAATGTCCAATTGTTTGCATCTGCAATAAAACTACTTAGTCACAACACGAGCAAGTACAAGAAAGGAATTCCATTGAGACTGCCAACTTCTCACTTAATGGCTCGTTATTCGTTTTGAGTGGCTCTTGTTTGCCATGAGGAAAGAGCCAAAGTTACAATTGAAAATTATTAAGATAATGGTCCTGGGTATATTATGCAATTGTCCTGCACTATTATGGGCTAATTTAATATCCACCGTTCATCTGACCGTCCAATAAGAAGAAATTTTTTTTTTTTTTGGTCGGAGTCCAATAAGAAGAATAGGATTGCAGGAAATGAATATATTTTTATCGAATGGGAGCTAAACGTAATTGTCACCTTACCTGCCAGCATTGACACGAACAAAACCCATAACCTATAAAACTAATTAAAGATGAAAAAATTAAAAAGAAAAAGAAAAAGAGATGATAGCTTTCAGGAAAGCCAAAGATCTAGTTCAGCGCGCATGAGAACATTTTTGGAGTAAAATTTCTGCTTCTGAAGTGCTTCTGAAGCAAAAATTCGTTTCCTTACGTAATTTCATTTTTCTATTTCTAGAACATTTTTTTACTCCAAAAGCAGTTTTACATGCACTTGAAAAAGTAAAAAAAAAAAAAAATACTTCTCTCCGAAAGTAGAAAAATCAATTTCTAGCCAAGAGTTGATTTTAGAGCAGAAGTATTGCCATGCGCTCTAGCAATGGAAACTTTGAGGTTTCCCCTGACAGGCCACTATGAAACTACAATTTCATCTCTCTAAGCTTCGAAAAATTATCCAAAAAAATTTGTCAATTAAGTCATAAATCTTTTAATCATATCAATCGAATCCTAAACATTTTCATATTTTGGCAATTACGCCCACCTAGCCAATTTCAGTTGGAAATCATTGACAAATATTATAACCGTTCTATATGGCACGTCCTACGTTTCATGAGGCCCAGCAATCAACTAGAGAAAGAAGGGAAGAAAAAAAGAGAGAGAAATAATAGACAAAAGAGGAAAAAGAAAAGAAAAAATACATAAGATCAAACTTTAGAATTCGCAAAAAGATATTGAAATATCAAAAAATTATCCGCATCAGCGCCGATTATGTCACATAGGACGGCGAGCATCAACATCAGTGATTGTTGGCCAAAATTGACTAGATTGACTCAATTGGCAAAATACGAAAAAGTTTAAAACTCAATTGACAAAATTAAAGGATTTAAAATTGAATTGGAGTATAGGACCTTTCGGACAATTTTCCCGAGGACAGCGTGTCCACCTTCACATGAGATGCGGGCCTTCGGATCCTTCATATACTTACGTCCTCTCGACTAACCTGTCCTCGCTCTATCAGGATCATGTCGAATCTGCCTGCAAGTCTATACGAGAGTGCATCTTTTCTTACAGAAAAATCAGTTCCACTAAAAGCCAATTAGAATAATGTCAGGCAATTGCAGATTGGTCTGCTGGTACAACACTTTGGAGCGAAGCGCACTTCTGGTGCTTTCGCTTCACCTTGTCTCCTATGTGCAAGACTTCACGGATTTATCTTGTAAGAATATTCCAACGACAATAGAGGGAAACTAGGGCTTTGTCGTTTTTTATCGGTCAGTTCTTTATTGTATAGAGCTTTTGTCACTGTCTAACATCGTAATCACTTATGCAAAGTTATATTTGAGTATTCCACTTGATGTCTTAGCCATATATTTGTGTATCGAGCTCCTATAAATCTTTTATGTGGCTCTTGCAAATGGAGCAATCTTAAGATATGGCACAACGTTTTAGCCATTTTTGCTTAGTTGGCAATGTAAGAGCTATTCTCTCTCTTTACATTTATGATCCAGTAAAAAAAAATTCCACATATTCTCTCGACTATATCATTATAATAGTTCTTCATTTTAAGGAATATATTTTTGCACATAAAAGGCTACACATGATTGGAGATCAAGTCAATGTGTTCGAGATAGGGATGAGATAAAATACTAACTACTTCAATAACCTTTCATCAATTTCTATATGTATAAAACTAGACAGGATCTCGTGAAAACAAGATGCGAATGTGCCATATCGATAGCGTTGTTTGAGATTAACTTTATTTTAGCTCGACACAAGACAAAAAAAAAAAAAACTGCACGTATATATAGTATACAAAATTAGAAATGACTATCCCGACTATGTAAACGCCATTGCATAAGCAGGGTTTGGTGTTGGACATGTGTACAGTTTTTAATTTTTAGCGAATGAACACATTCCATTGGCAGATGAGAGTTTCCATCTCATGAATTCTTGTGTAAGAAAACTTTACGATGGCAGTGTACCTTATTCAAACCATACTATGATTCGAGAAAGTTATGCTCTAGTAATGCAAGTAGAATCATGTAATGAAAATTATCTAGTGAGGTTAGATATGTAACAAATGAAATGCATCAAAAGTAGTAATGACGTCATTGGAAGTGATGTAGTTACATGCCCATGTTGTCTATATAATGGACACGAAACCAGTCAACTTGGGCAAAGAGAAGCAAAAAAAAATGGCAGTCTCTCCTTTCGCTTTGGGCGTAAATGCATCCACCAACCGGCACTCCATTTCTCCCACCTTTGATCACCTGAAAAAGTCCATTTCCCCAGCTCTAAAGGTACGCTAGACGAAATCCAGATCCCCTTGAGGCATGCACAAGAGAACTTGAGCATGCGTTTTTCTCTGCGTTCATTCGAATTATTACAGGGTTTGATTTCGATTCCGAAAATTTGGCACGGGCAGCCTATTTGGAAGGAGTTGCTGCGACAACTACCATTGAAGAAGATCGACGTATCCAACACAGTCAAGAAAGCTTCAGGGGTTGTGTTGGATGTCTTGGTGGATGGCTTGTACCGGTTTGTGGATCAACCTTATCCGCCATCTCAGGTACTTAGCAATGAGGTCCTCTCTTAACTCATTTGATCCATCTGAAAATTTCCAGCTTCAGGATCGGTGTGTCGCCCAGGTGACGTAAAATCCAGAAAACTTTATAGTTATGTCATCAACAACTTTTTCTGATGCTGATAAGCTAAAAATGAACTTTTTTTTTTTTACCGATCTTGGCGTGGTGGATGACACCGCCATATAACGCAGCAACCAATAAGTAAATCCGGATTCGTTGATCGGCAAATACTCAATCAGGCACGCACGCTCACTGGCAACAATAGAGAGAAATATCTTTCGTATACTTTGTAAAGTATAATGAAAGCCGCCTTATTCATAGAATATATCAAATGAACTCGACACTAACCCTAGGCGACACTCGTAAACCAAACTATATCCTTAAACATGAAAAAAAGATTCAGAAAAATACACAAAAGCCTAAATTTAATGGTAAAAAATGACATGAAAATAGAAAAGTGCTTTGGACTACGCCTAAAACAATGATTTTGAGGTCTAAAACGAGTGCGAGCAGGATTCCAATTTGGCCGCAGATAGTGCTCCGAAGAACATTCTAGCACTCCATATGAGTACATAAGGATGCATATGGAAGTCCTACATATACTTATGTTTGTCTGACATTTTCTGAAATGATGACTTGAACAGAAGAACTTTGCACCGGTTCAAGAAATTGGAGAAGCTGTTGAAGTTGCTTGCTTGGAAGGGGAATTACCAGCCGGTTTCCCTGAAGGAGTATTCGTTAGAAATGGTACATATCTAGTCTGAATTTTTTCGTGACATTTAAGTTTCATATGTATGGGTTTTCAAATCTTAGGTAATTGTGTTTGATGCATATTGTGTGTCACAGAGTCGGCTTTTAAGAACACGACCAGCTGTAATAACATAGGTCAGATATAGATCTTGGCATCGGATAAGAGTCGCATAGTTACCGAAGTCTCGGGCAATATGCGAGTTGTGCACATCATTGTTGTTAATTATGTCCCGAGTTTTTTCAGCAATTTGGATAAATATCCATGATTCGTTGCACCTCAAGATCTTGTATTTTCTGTTGAATGGGCTTATCTCTATTTGGTGTTTCAAGAAGATTTGACCAAGTCAAATGGTCTTGGATATCTTTTAGTAGCATAAAGAAAGATAGTGCTCTTTCTTTCTTTATGCGTGCAAGTAGAAAGATTGTGGGTCCAGCGTGGGTGGATGAAAGGAATAAAAGGCAAAAAAAAAGGAAGGGTTTGCTACTCCCTTTTGTGAAACCTGCAGAAGCCGTGCAAATCAAGAAAAAGGAAGGACGCCGCACAGTAGCCTTCGTACGCAGAAGAAGAAGAGAGAACCAAGAACTCTGCGTGTTCTTGGTTTCAGGCTGTACGAAGGGTTTCGACCGCAAAGGGATTTGTGCTTCGTGAGTTTTACTATATCCAATTAAGTTGTTTATTTGTGAACACTTTGGGTTTGGGTATAATCTAGGTGCGGAAAACACGAGCGTATTGAGCGATTGTAATTCCGATTCTCCGATTATAGTGGATTATTCTTGCTGGCTCTCCCGTGGATGTAGGTACCGATATTCAGACCGAACCACGTAATCTCCGGTGTCCTTTATTGTTCATCGTTATTTCTCCGGGCTTTTTCGCATTGATTTATTTGCAAGATCTGGGTTAGCTTCCGCGTTATATTACAACAATTGGTATCGTAGCGCCAGGTTCGGATATTCTAGATTGTGATTTGGGGCTTTTGCTTGTCCGATTATTATCTGGATATTCTGTGATTGCAATTATGTCTGGAGTGAAAGCTGAAATTGAGAAGTTTAACGGGAGGAACAACTTTGGGTTATGGAGCCTCAAGATGGAGGCGTTATTGACAACCCAAGGTTTAGCAGAAGCATTGGAGGGTAAGGCTGAGTTGCCCGAAACGATGAGAGATCTTGAAAAGGATGTGGTAATGAGAAAAGCTAGAAGTTTAATCCTGTTGAATTTATCGGATGAAGTGTTAATAGAGGTTGGTGAGGAGAAGGATACCGCAGCATTGTGGGCAAAACTTCACGCACTCTATGTAACGAAGGGTTTGAACAATCGCTTATACATGTTGAAGAGGATGTTCCAGTTCGGATATATCGAAGGTACGTCTATCAGAACTCATCTAGATGAATTTAATAAACTCATGATGGATTTGAAGAATGTCGGTAAGACACTTGATGATGAAGAGCGGGGCATGATGTTGTTAGCTTCCCTACCAGAGTCATGGGAGTATTTTATCGATTCAGCATTACAGGGGCGTACTACGATTACCTCGAAAGAGGTAAAGTCCGCCTTATTTTCTAAAGAGTGGCAGAGAAAGTTGCGAGATGATAGTCTAGCGCAGGATGTAGCGCGAGGACTAGTGATTCGGGGTAGAGAACAACAACGAGGGTCCAGTAGCAGCAGAGGTAAAAGCAGATCTAAGTTACGCCATAGAAAGTCCAAGGGACGCGTGAGGTGCTTTGAGTGTCACGAGGAGGGGCACATCAGGAGAGATTGTCCCAAGTTAAGAAATAGAGGTGATAAGCAGAAAGCCACAACCAGTGTGGCGAACGTTCTTGAAGAGAGCACTAGTGATGCAGAGGCTGTCTTGTGTGTGACTGCAAGTTCATCGGGAGATGAATGGGTGCTAGATTCGGGGTGTTCTTATCATATGACGCCTCATAAGAACTGGTTTACTACTTACCGGATCGCAGATGGTGGTAGAGTTCTGTTGGGGAATAACGCAGCCTGCAAGGTTGTGGGGATAGGGACAGTTCGGATTCGGATGCACGATGGTGTGGTGCGCACATTGACAAACGTGAGGCATGTACCGGAGCTCAAGAAGAACCTTATTTCTCCGGGGACACTCGATGATATCGGGTGTAAGTACACCGCTGAAGGTGGAGTGCTGAAGATCTCTCGAGGTGCTATGACGGTAATGAAAGGGAAGAAAGTGAGTTCTCTCTATCATCTACTGGGAGAGACCGTGACAGGAGCTGCTGCGGTTTCATCGGGTGAGTCGGATTCTGATTTAACTCGTTTATGGCATATGCGTCTAGGGCACATGAGTGAGGCAGGTATGACGATGCTGAGTGATAGAGGGTTGTTAAAGGGTCAGAAGACAAGTAAGTTAGACTTATGTGAGCATTGCATCTTTGGGAAGCAGCGCAGGATTAAGTTTGCTACAGGTATTCATTCGACCAAGCAACCGGTAGAATATATTCATTCGGACGCCTGGGGCCCGTCTCCGGTTCCTTCGAAAGGAGGTGCTCGTTATATGCTGACATTTATCGACGATTATTCCAGGAAGGTATGGGTATACTTTCTAAAGCACAAATCTGATGTGTTTGATCGGTTCAAGAAATTTAAGGCATTGATTAAGAAGCGATCGGATAAACGGATCAAGTGCCCGAGAACCGATAACGGCATGGAGTTCTGTGGTAAAGATTTTACCGAGTTTCGCGAGAGAGAAGGCATTGTGAGACACCGCACAAGCACTGGGACACCACAGCAGAATGGCGTGGCGTAACGGAAGAACGTAACTTTACTTGAACGGGCTCGGAGCATGCTTTCGCATGCTCGAATAGGCAAGGAATTTTGGGCTGAAGCGGTGAATATGGCATGTTACCCGATTAATAGATCTCCATCATCTGCTATCGAGTGGAAGACTCCGGAGGAAGTATGGTCGGGGAAACCCGTTGATTACTCCGGATTACGAATATTCGGATGTCCCGCGTATGCTCATGCGAGTGATGGTAAGCTTGAGCCGAGGTCGAAGAAGTGCATATTTTTGGGTTATGCACATGGGGTGAAAGGCTACCGGCTGTGGTGCACCGATCCCGCATCACCCGGTTTTCTAATCAGCAGAGATGTGATCTTCGACGAGACCGCAATGCTTCAACAGAGGAGTTCCGAGACACAACCAGCAGGGCGGACAGATCATGGTGTTAGTAGTGAGGTGGAGCTTCAGGTGGAGACTTCGGAGACCTCGGAGGTAATAGATGTTGATACCGCAGATGAGGCCGCAGCTTCCGAAGACGGTGATAATGAACAACCAATACAGTCGCAGCATAGTATAGCCGCAGACTGACAAAGAAGACAAATTAAACCACCGGTACGTTATGGTTATACATATATTACGTATGCTTTGACCGTAGGTGACGAGGTGGAGACAAATGAACCTTCGTCTTACTCTGAGGCGATGGCTAGTTCCGAGTCGTCGCAATGGCTAGGAGGTATGAGTGAAGAGATGGAATCACTCCATCGAAATCAGACATGGGAGTTAGTTAAAGTACCCAAGAGCCGGAAGATTGTCGGAAGTAAATGGGTCTATAAACGGAAAGAGGGCATTCCCGGTGTCAAGGCAGCAAGGTACAATGCGAGGCTTGTTGCGAAGGGGTATACCCAGCGAGAGGGCATTGACTATAATGAAGTGTTTTCTCCTGTGGTAAGGCATACTTCTATTCGTGTTTTACTTGCCTTAGTTGCTGCATAGGATCTCGAGTTGGAGCAGCTTGATGTGAAAACGGCGTTTCTTCACGGTGAGTTGGAGGAGCAGATTTACATGAGGCAGCCAGAGGGATTTGCTATTCCGGGTAAGGAAGATCATGTTTGCTTATTAAAAAAATCTTTATATGGGCTGAAACAGTCTCCTAGGCGGTGGTATAAGCGGTTTGACGCTTTCATGGCTAGTCGGGATTATTCAAAGAGTCGGATGGATAGCCGTGTTTATTTCGGGAGATTGGAGGACGGGTCTTTGATATATCTGCTATTATATGTTGATGATATGTTGATAGCAGCGAAAAATATGTCCGATATTGATGTGCTAAAGAGGCAGTTGAGTGCTGAGTTTGAGATGAAAGATTTAGGTGCTACGAAGAAAATATTGGGTATGGAGATTTTGCGTGACAGGATTGCAGGATTATTACGTTTGTCTCAAAAGAAATATATTGAGAAAATTGTTGCACGTTTTAATATGCAAACAGATAAATCTGTGAGTACACCATTAGCGAAGCACTTTAAACTTTCGGTTAAGTTATCGCCGCAGATCGAGGAGGAAGAGGAACATATGTCTCGTGTTCCTTATTCTAGTGCTGTGGGTAGTATTATGTATGCTATGGTATGCACTCGGCCCGATATTTCACAAGCTGTCGGTGTAGTTAGTCGTTATATGAAGCGTCCAGGTAAAACTCATTGGGAAGCTGTGAAATGGATCCTCGGATATTTGAAGGGGACAGCAGACGTTGGTATAGTATACCGGAGGGACAGTAATGGTAGTGAGACCACGGGATATGTGGATTCCGATCATGCGGGTGACTTGGATGAGTGCGGGTCTTTAGCAGGATACGTGTTTACGCTTGCAGGTGGTGCGCTTAGTTGGAAGGCGTCCTTACGGGACCACGTGGCCTTGTCGTCGAGCGAGGTGGAGTACATGGCACTAACCTTTGTAGCGAAAGAGGCGATCTAGTTACAAGGTTTGCTCTTGGATTTTGGGTTAGAACAGAAAAGTGTTGATATACACTGTGATAACCAAGGTGCGATTTATCCGGCATATAATCCAGTTTATCACGAGCGGACAAAACATATCGGTATCAGGTACCACTTCATCCGAGATGTCTTAGCGAAGGGTAAAGTTATTGTCAAAAAGATAGCGACAAATGAAAACCCTGGAGACATGATGACTAAGCCTGTTCCTTTGGCGAAGCTCAAGCTTTGCTTAAGCACTATTGGCGTCCGTAGAGAGTGAGCGCCCATGGGGGGGCGTTGGGAGAGCAGCATGGATAATGAGCATTGTGAGTTGGCTTCAAACATCGAGCCAAGGTGGAGAATTGTTAATTATGTCCCGAGTTTTTTCAGCAATTTGGATAAATATCCATGATTCGTTGCACCTCAAGATCTTGTATTTTCTGTTGAATGGGCTTATCTCTATTTGGTGTTTCAAGAAGATTTGACCAAGTCAAATGGTCTTGGATATCTTTTAGTAGCATAAAGAAAGATAGTGCTCTTTCTTTCTTTATGCGTGCAAGTAGAAAGATTGTGGGTCCAGCGTGGGTGGATGAAAGGAATAAAAGGCAAAAAAAAAGGAAGGGTTTGCTACTCCCTTTTGTGAAACCTGCAGAAGCCGTGCAAATCAAGAAAAAGGAAGGACGCCGCACAGTAGCCTTCGTACGCAGAAGAAGAAGAGAGAACCAAGAACTCTGCGTGTTCTTGGTTTCAGGCTGTACGAAGGGTTTCGACCGCAAAGGGATTTGTGCTTCGTGAGTTTTACTATATCCAATTAAGTTGTTTATTTGTGAACACTTTGGGTTTGGGTATAATCTAGGTGCGGAAAACACGAGCGTATTGAGCGATTGTAATTCCGATTCTCCGATTATAGTGGATTATTCTTGCTGGCTCTCCCGTGGATGTAGGTACCGATATTCGGACCGAACCACGTAATCTCTGGTGTCCTTTATTGTTCATCGTTATTTCTCTGGGCTTTTTCGCATTGATTTATTTGCAAGATCTGGGTTAGCTTCCGCGATATATTACAACAATTGTCATATGCAAGAGCATATGCTCATTCATCTTCTTAATTGGAAAAAACGAGTGGATGGCAATTTTCGTTATATCAAACTTGATTAACATATTTCCTCAATTTCAGGTCCAAATCCTCAATTTGGATGTCTACAAGCCGCAGTGTCGCCACTAGGACTAACGAATGAAACATGGGTTGAAGGAGAAGGAATGCTTCATGCATTGTTCTTCAAAAAGGCTGGTGATTCAGATTGGAGCATCTCCTACAAGAACAGGTACGTCGAGTCTGAGACATTCAAGCTTGAGAAGCAAAGAAACAAACCCTCCTTCATCCCTGCCATTGAAGGAGATCCACTAGCTGTCATAGCTGCGTTCTCTCTGAATAAGGTAAATTTCGCGAGATGCTCATTGCTACGCCCATTTTATCTATGTGATTAGCCTACGATTTGATCAATCCGCAATCGCTCGAGACATTTTAGATGCCTTTTGGGGTTCTATTGATGAGTTCATCTTGTTACGTAGTCAACAAGGATTTAATTATTTGACTCGCTCGCTTGTCCCCTCTTCGTGTGAACAAACGAGCACGACGAGCACTACAGTAGTATAGTCAACTAGATAATTCACAACTGGAGCACATAAGAAAAGAGTTGACGTGGAAAACCCAATCTGGAAAAAGTGCAATATAGTAAGGCTCAGTCCCTTTCGTCGAAAATTACTTTTAGAAAAATATTTGTTGAGTTTTCTAGCATTCGTTTCACAGAAAGTAAACTAGTCAAAGAAAACATTTTCCAGCAACGGAAAAAACACATTCCAAAGTGGAAAAAGAGAATTATTTTTCATTCTTTTTACTCCCTACACAACTTCACCTTGATTTTCTTTTTGTATATTTTCTTTTTTCTTTTCTCTTTTTAATTTTATTTTTGAGGTTTTATTTTATTTTTAATTTATTATTTTCTGTTCTTTTCCTTTTTACTTTTCTTTTAATTTATTTCTTCCTCTGCCGGTTTGCCAGCCGCAAAGATGGCCAACGACTAGCCATAGGAGAGGCTTGGCCTCGCCCTTGGCAAGGGAAGAAATAAAAGAGAAAAAGCAAAAAAAATTAAAACATTAGAAAATAAAAAAAAATTATTTAAAAATTCAGATATTTTTAAATTACAAAAACTTTACGTTACCGTCAGCCATGCCATAAGGCGGCTAGATCTACATCAGCAATTTGCGACTAGACAACCACACAGAATATCAAATGACAGAAAATGTTTTCCTTACAAACGACAGAAAATATTTTACAATTCATTTTCAGGTTTTAACCAAACACCGAAAAATATAGACTTTCCAAAAAATATTTTTCAAAAGCATCACATTTTCTGTGAAATGAACGGAGCATAATACATAAAAAAGTGTGGTCAGATCACATCGAGCGAGGTTGCACGAATGTTTCGATAAGCACCGGCCTCACTCTCATGTTTTTTTTCTTCTGTCTCACGATTTTCTCTCGACTTCACTCTCGATTTTTCACTCAAATAGCTTGCTCACAACACCCTTCAATGCGAAGCATTTTGTTTTTTTTCTCCCGTCTGAGTCTCATCATTTTTTAATTTTTCTAATTGAGGAGGGACCTAACAACATTCTATCTAAAGCATGATTGTGATATAATTGGTAAGGTATAAGAGATCCGAAATAACCAACAAACAAATGAAAGCCCTAGAATTTCTCTCTTCCTGTTACTTTATGAAATTATTAAATAAGAAAAACTAAGTTTTCTTTTTCTGATCGGAGAATAAAAGAAGAAGAAGTTAAGTTAGTTTGTCTTTTACCCTTTTTTTGTGAATTTATTATATAAGATAAGTTATGTTGATTTAAACAAAATCATACACAATATTTTGATTTGCGAAGGGAACTGAAGTGTTTAAGGACCTGAAAAATTTAAGATTCGGTGCTTCAACAGATTAGACTCAACGCTGATAACAAGTTCTTGTGCAACACAAGTGTGTTCGAGTACTTGGGGAAGCTATATGCCATATCGGAAAACTACTTGCCTCACGAGATCAATTCACAGACCCTAGAAACGCTCGGTGTTTGGGACTTCAATGGAGATTGGGATCGAGCTTGCACTAGCCACCCAAAGGTCCTTTGCTACATAAATGTTTTACCTCAATATGTTATTGAATCGTACATCTTTATAGTACTGATGGATCTTTTTTGAGGTTTGTTTTCCGAAATTATACGTATTGAACAGAGAGCTCCGGGGAGTGGCGAACTTGTGATAATGGGGATTGATATCAAGAAACCTTTCCTTGTGGTAGGAGTGGTGTCTGGTAATATTTCTTCTCTTCTTAGTCACTTGAAAGTTGTAAAACAATTGGTGTTACGTGTTTGCATGAACGTGTTTCCTAATTTGACCTGTTTTCAGCTGATGGAAAGGAGCTTCGTCACAAGGTTGATGTCGAATTGGACAAAGGTGTCTTCAGCCACGAGATCGGGGTCACACAAAGGTTCTTTTACCAATCTATTATCTCTCCCGGTATCGATGTTATTATCATAATTATTTCCCGACACGCGAATTCTAGATTAAATCATGTTTTCCTCGTTCAGGTACAATATCATAGTGGATCAATCTCTTTCAGTGGACATATCAAGACTCGCCAAGGGAGGCCAGTAAGTGTACATCTCATTGAGAAATAGCGTTCACAAATGATTAGTTGTTCATGCTAAGACCGACAAGTTCCTCAAAATTGTGTCGGTTATTCTTGCAAAATAGATTGTTGAAGTACGACAAAGAGAAAAAATCGAGGTTCGGAGTAATGCCACGATACGGGGATGCCGGTTCTGTCCGGTGGTTCGAAGTAGAAACGTGCAGCACATTTCATATCCTCAACACATGTGAGGATGGAGATGAGGTAACAATTGACTTCTTCACGTCATAATCCATCATTTCCTATACTTTCTCACAAATTAACTAAGAAAAAACAGGTCGTGGTGAGGGCTTGTCGGGCCCTGACATCCATATTCCCAGGTCCAGATTGGGGTGAAAGCAAGTCTGATTGGTACTCGCGAGGATACAAATTGCCTCCGAAAAATAGAGAAAATGGCAATGAAGAAGAAGGTTTTCTTTTCCATTCTGTGCATGAGTGGAGATTGAACATGGAAAGTGGAGATGTCAAGGAGAGAAATCTCAGTGGTTCTCACTCCTCCATGGATTTTCCATTCATCAATGAGAATTTCACAGGATTGAAGAACAAATTCGGCTTCGCTCAAGTCATCGATTCGGCGGCAAGTTCTAGCTGTGGTAACGAATAATGATGGATTTATCAAGTGAAATTTCTAGTGTTTACGATTAATATTGTGAACAATATATGTTGTCATTACTGAATTTTCATCCTTTTTTTTTTAAATCACAGAGTTAGCTATGTATGGAAGTCTGGCCAAATTATACTTGGACGAACCGCAGGTTGAGCCATCTACGGTATGAATTGTTACATCTCTCTACTATCCATATACCACTCTCTTTATTTTTCGAATCGTGCTATGTTCATCGCGTAATATTCTTAGGCTTCTGCTAGAATAAGCTAGCGATGAGAAAATTTTCCTTCATCTGCGTGGCAACACCGGAAAAGATAAGATATGCAAGATTATTGTGACACGAAACAAAACAATTCTGCGAGGATAACTACAGCATAAGCTCCTAACGTTATTAGGAGCTACAAATCTAAGTAATTTAAGGCAGGAATGAAAATCATTGGAAAAGTTTGGACATATTTCTTATTAACACCACCTAAATGCCAAATGCTCCTTTTCACTAAGGTCATGAATCACGGGTCAATACCCTATTGACCCAATATTAACTTTGCACATCTCTTTAAGCACTATTCGTTATGCTTGGACCAGGAGGGAGAGAATGAACAGGCAGTAAAGGTTGAATATCACAAGTTTGGAGAGAGTAACTATTGTAGCGGAAGTGTGTTCGTCGCTAAAGATGGTAGTGTCGAAGGAGATGGTGAAGACGGTGGTTGGATCGCGACTTTTGTTCACAATGAAGTGTCCGATGAGACTCAAGTAAGTTCTTATCTATTGCACTTTCTCTTGGCTCGTCCCTAAAAGCATAGATCTACATCACCAGTGACCGCGGAGCTTCGATGAGGAATAAGGTGCGTTCCATTTATCAACATGTTGAACCCGGTATGTGCATGCAGGTTCACATAATCGATGTGAAGGATTTCGAAGGGGAACCGGTGGCGAAGATAAGGTTGCCACAGAGAGTGCCATATGGATTTCATGGCACTTTTATGGCCACGCCTAAGAAACAGTAATCACCTCCCAACTTACGTCTGCCATCAAGTTTCTATAGGGGCTTAATAGGAATTAGCATGTCTAATTTCTATGTAATTATATAACTTCATGAGAAATCATCGCAGTGTGCTCATCGTATTGTGCGTGCTTATCGAAGTCTAGACATATTTGGATGTGCTCTCCAAGTACACTAACTTGGCTATTCATGTATGTGAGTTTGTCAATAATCCTATTAGACTATGTTTTGAGTTTGAGCTTGTTTGACGAAACACGACCCGATATTTATGTACAGGAAGCTTGGCTCATATTATTCGGGTAACCAAATTTTGCGTCCTTAATTTTTTTTTTCAATCGGAGTTACGTCCTTAATAAGGAGTCCGGATTGCTGCCTGTTTTACTGAGTTAAAAACAAGGGAGTAGACTTCCTATCGCAGTCGGCCAATTCTTCTGAAAAATGTTTCCTTGATTGCATCAAAAAGGCCACTCGCATATTCATTATATATTTATATATGGGGGATCTTTGTTTTTGGTCGAGAGGGCTTTACTCGCGGCTTTGAGTGTTGTTGTCTGTAAAACAAATAAACCACGTGTCTTGTCTCACAACCAAAAGATATGAGTGCGTGGATAAATAAATAAGTGTAAGGCTTCTAGCCTCACAATTGAAGACCATGGGCTAAGTGGACTAGACCCTGCAGAACCTGTGGATGTGCGATTATTAGATGCGCTCATGAACCAGAATTGGCATTAATCAATGGTAATTTTTTCTTTTTAGAGGAAATGTTGTATATGTTAAAACATAATTTTTCACTATTATAAATTCAACGTTTTCAGTTCAATAATTTTCACTTTTCATTTTTTTTCTTCTTTAAGATAGAATATTTATTCTCCAATTCTTTCATTTTAAGAGTCCTTGGAAAAAAAACTATAATTGCTATCCAATATTCTCATTTGAAATTTTATTATATCTTTGAGGATTTTTGTCAGTAACCATTAGCAACTTTATGGGTCAAATAATTTCTTAAATACAGTGTATTCACGCCTCAAAATTTGATTCTATTCTTCCTAGTTATTTTTCTAGAACTAATACTATGGGTTTTAGTGTACCTTAGGGCTAGTAAATACTTGATTGGTTGAGTGGTTGCAACTTTGTAATTCTCCTTGATTAGAAGATTATTTGTGGCCGACTTCTCCATGGGGTTGTTATCTATACTCGGATTGAACCAAGTATATCTCTCTCATTCTTATTGTTCTTCATGGATTTATATGGTAATTTCGTTCTCTTGCATTAAATTTGAATCGCAATATCCATTAGGTTCTGCATTATTTTCAATAATTGGCATCAGAACCAAAGTTAGAGCTTTTGGATTTGACTTAGGCTCTTACTTGTCTGATCGCTGTCTAAGCTCTTACTTGTCTTATCACTGTCTCGAAATACCGTGACTACTAGTATGTCTGTAGTAAAAGTAGAAATTGAAAAATTTAAAGAAAGATAACAATGTATGGTTGTGGAGTATTAATAACATGCACTGTTAAATGATTTAATTTTGGCTTTCACATTTTTTTTATCACTGTTCAAAATGCCCCTATAGTTGTTAAACTTATGTTTGTAGCAAAAGTGGCAATTAAGAAATTTGGAAGGATAAATAACATGGGTAGGGAAGCGGTAAGACACATGCCCTTTTGACAACCCAAAGTTTGAGTAAGGCATTGGATTAAAAAAATTTGTCAGAATTGATGACTGAGGCTGAAAAGGATTAGTTAACGGAGAATGCAAAGAAAATAATCATGTTGAACCTACCAGATGAAGTGTTAATAGTAGTGGCCAAGGAGAATGATGCTGCAATGGTGTGGGCTAAACACTAGGCCCTTCTTTTAACGAAGGGCCTAAATAATTGTTTATACACGCCAAAGAGGCTGTGTCAAATTCAATTTGCTGAAGGTACTTCTATCAGAGTTCATTTATATGAGATCAACAAATTCATGATGTTAAATGATTCGATGAGGCCATAATTAATGAAAAACAAGCTATTATGATGTTAAGGTCTATACTAGAGTCAAGGGAGTAATATACTGACACACGATTAGTGAGGCATACTATGGTTACCTCAAAAAAGGTAAAATCCACTTTGTTCTCTAAGAAGAGGCAGAGAAACTTGCCAGATAATATCTAAAAGCCTAAGCTTTTACAATAGTTGGCAATGATCCCATAAAATCTCACATGGCATCAAAGCATGAGTTCTTGAGTTCAAATCTTTCCAGTCCCCATTTGCCTCCTCAATTAAATATATCCACGCTTAGTACTAGTCAAAAAGACCAGAGTAAGCGTGAGAAGAAGTGATAGAGTAATTAAATATTAAATCGCATCTTTATCTGACAACTTAAGCTTCTAAAATAGTTTGCAGTCATCCCACAAAATCTCACAATAAAGATGCACAGTGGAGTCTAGAAACTGAGGTAAAAACAAGCCAAAGTCGCACCATTGGAAGTCCAATGGTTGTGTGAAGAGTTTTGAGTGTTACAAGGTGGCACATGAGTAAGATTTCCAAAATTAGGACATAAAGGTGGTAGAATGCCACAAGGAGTGCGGAAAACATTGCTGATGAGAGTATCAATGATGCGAAGACCATCTTGTATGCAACTAAAATTCGTCAAAAGACAAATTGGTGCTAGATGCAGGGTATTCTTATTGTATGTCGCCTCATAGGAACTATCTTACTACTTACCAAACCAAATATGGTGGTAGAATTGTAATGTGGAATAACGTAGGCTACGAGGTTGTAGCGATAAGGAGAATCCTAATTCTATTGCATGATGGGTGAGAGTGCACCCTTAGAGCTTAAGAAGAACCTTCTTGTTCTAAGGACACTCGGTAACATTGAGTGTGAGCATTCCATTAGAGGTGGAGTACTTAAGATCTCTCAATGTACCATGACAATAATTAAAGGAAAAAAGGTGAATTTTCTTTATCATGTATTAGAAGAGCGATGATAGAAGCCGTTGCAGTTTCATTGGATGAGTCAAATTCACACGTGACTGAATTATAACATATGTCATTAAGTCGCATTTAAGTTGGGTGCCAACATCATTTAGTTTTTTTTTTAAGATTACCAACTTCTCTTATGTCTAACAAAAAAGCTTCTCTTATCGTTAGCAACTTTTATTTGAACTTTCTCACCAAGACTTCAGATTTGTTTCTATCATATAAAATTACCGAATTTTATTGGGTGTCTTACCAACTTCATTCTAGGTTTAAATAATCCACTAGAAAAGTTGATAAATTAAAAAAAAAATCAAATGAAAGTTAAAAAAATAACTCAAATAAGAGCTGGCAACATAACTTTATCAAAGAAAATTGATAAATCATCCATATTAAATAGAATAATTTCTTATAAAATTTCGGAAAAATGTAAAAATAAAAGTTGGTGAAAGATATAAAAAATTGATCGCTAAATAAAATAAACTCGGTAAGTAAATCAAAATTGATAACTCAAAGCTAGTTATTAACTCAATCAAGGAAAAAAAAAAACTTGCTAAGTTACTCTAGTTAAGGTTGGTAATTTCTTTAAAAATTTGGTGAAAGCATTGCTAAAAAAATGCAACTAAAAATCTATTCGATACCACAAGTTGGCAATGTTAAAATAGCCAAAAGAATAAACATCAGTAATTACTCAAATTAATGTTGGTAAATATTACCTTCAAAGAAAAATCAAAATGATCACCATATAGACATGACTAAATATAAGTATCAATTTTTTGGGGGTATCTCGACTAAAGAGAAGATCAACTTTGATGAGAGAGAGAGAGAGTTTGAGAGGAGAGAGATTACATTTGAAGTGGTCAAAGTTGATCAAGTGGAGTACATAGCAGTAAACCTGAGGTAAAGTGGCATTAGAAGTACCAAAACTTATATGCGGTACTCACTTTATAGCGCCGAACTTTTCGTCGACTCGCTTAAGTGCCAAATTGGAGAAAAAGCGATCACTTAAGTGCCAAATGTTTTGATAAAAAAAAGTACCAAATTGATTTACATAGCTTTTATAATTATGTTTTTAACATGACGTAGCATATTATTTAAAAAATTCAGTCTACATGGACTTCTAAACTTAAAAATAAGCCAAATGATTAAAAAGAAATCAACTTAAATATAAAAATAAGTTAAAAATTTTTAAAAAATTAAAATACATACTTAATACAAATTTCATTTGAATTAAATTTACTCGCCACCGCCGCTCCACCTTCGGTGGCAAGGGTGGGGGATGGTCGGGGGCTAGGGCTGCATCATCCCCCACCCTTGCCGACTATTCTTCACCCTTTCTCTTTAAAAAAAAAATTAGCTTGTTTTGACATTAAATTCAAATAAATTTTGTATTAAAATCGAATTTGTTCTTCATCGCCACGTAGGATAGATAACATATTAAAAAACCACGTTAGCATTTCAGTTAGTCTAAGTAGATGGAGTTAGTGAAAAGACTCGATTGTACCAATTTTACCAATTTTAGGACTCAATTGCTCTTTTGTGACAAATTTTAGGACTTATAATATACATATCCATTTTTTTAACATTTTTAGCTTTTTTATTTTTTTAGTCTAATTAAGTTTTTATTTTTATTTTTTGATATAATTTCTGAGCTTTTAGCTTTTTTTATCGATCACTGAATATCCAATGAGCTATACCGGCTTCAAATATTAATATAAAAAATACCATAGTAGATTTTCAGCCAAATAAATTGGAGTTGGTACTTAAGTGATAATTTCTCAAAATAGTTGGCACTTAAATGATCCCAAAAAAAAAAAGTTTCGGCACAAAATTAAGCACCGTACGCAAGTTTTAACGCATATGATATTCTTTTGCCATTAACCTAGGAGTGTCATATGTGAAGGTAACATCTCTTCGTCTCTCCTCTCTAATGGGTCTATAAGGTTTATATACTCGTACTTATTGTGTCCATGCAACGCGATTATGTGATCTAATAATTCCCCATGGAATCAAAGGATTATTGTATTATTTAAAAATATATTCTGCCAATATCTCTGCTTAGCTTGCATGCCATGAAAGAGGACACCTGGTTAGGCTGGTCTAGATTGGACAAGGATCTATCGGTTGCTAGGGACGTCAAAGTATTAGATCCTTTGCTTGTCGCACACAACACATCATCGGTCGTGAACGCTAATACTCATTAAAGTATTTAGCCGCTCCACTTCCCTCCATTTTTTTCCGTGATCTCTAAGCCGGGTCGAAATCACATGCCTTCTTGGCATGCTCTGATTGGTTGTCGCCTACCGCATCAACTGATGATGTACATGTGTCATAAGACTCATAACCATGGATTATTTTCACAAAAACATGTCATTTTGACTTTGCTTGAAAATTCTATTTGATTTCGAAGAAACAAAACTACCATTCTTTGTTGAAAAGATTTGATTTATACTTTGAGGATTTACCACAAATATAGCTATATGCCTTTTATACTTAATATGCTTAATGCTTTTATTTTGATAGAATTAGGATCTACGAAGCACCGACATGCCCAACCCCCCCCGGCGTGTCGGCGTCGGATACCGACACGCGTCCGACACGCCCCGACACGCGTTCGACACGCGGTCAACGCGTGTCGAAGATCCGACACCCGGTCAACGCCAGCGACACGCCGGGGACACGCGAGTCGGTGAGGAGAGAGGGCGGGGAAAAGCAGATCCTAAGGGCAGAGAACGGCAGGGGAGGGGGAAGAAGAGCGTCTTGGGCCATGAGAGAGATGAGGGAGGAAGCCGGCGACGCGCGGCCAGTGCCTGAGCAGGGAACGGCCTTCGTGTGCGCCGGAGCGTAGAGAGCGAACGAGCCGAAGGACAGAGGGAGAGAGCGCCGGAGGAGAGACGAGCAGCAAAAATCATAGTGGTCGACGTCGGGGTTGGTTTAGCGGGACAGAGAGGAGTGACACAGGGGAAGGGGTGCGAGATTTTTTAAGGAAGTAAAGAGACAGAGGGGTGGGGGGATATTTTCTCGCAGAGAGGAGAGAGATGAAAAGTGTGAGATGTTTTCGGTGATGTTTTCAAAAAGTAAAGAGAGAGAAGAGGGGGAGACAGAGAAGCGAGAGAGAGAGAGAGAGAGAGAGAGGAGGAGACAAGTGAGGCGCGTGTCAGAGATTTTTTCAAAAGTAAAGAGAAAGGGGGGGGAAACGTGAGAGAGGAGGGAAAGCGGGTAGACCGCATATTACAGGATTTTTTTTTATTGTTTATTTATTTTCTCGGCTGATTGAGATCAAATTACGAGAGTTTTCATGGCATTAGCTTTGTTTTTATTATCAGAATTATTTTTGTAAATTTTTTATTTTATAAAAAATTATAGAAATAATAATATATCATATATATATATAAATATATTTAATATACAATGTGTTCTCAACGTGTCGAAAATTTCTATTTTTTAGAAATGACGTGTCGTGTCGTGTCGTGTCGCGTGTCCCGTATCGTTGTCGGTGCTACTTAGATTAGGATTCGTGACTGAGGCAAACTCATACGAGATTTTATGAAAGATATATTTCGATCTTCATATTAATCCTCACTGTTTATTCAATCTTATTTTTGATTTTTTAGCAAATTGAATTTCGCTCATTAACGGCCAATTATCTGGTTATGATTGCCTTTCTAAGTTAAATTGATTGATCATCAATAACAAAGATATACTTATTTCTTTCCATATGATGAATCTTGATTGATTGGCAATCACCCCATAAATAATTTCTTTTGTTAGAAGCTTGATTTGTGGCGTTAAGGATTTTATTAAATGGGTAAGCAAATCCTCTCAAATCTCTAGTTCCTCTTACCTCAATGACTTTGTGATCTTTATTCGACAATCAACCAATGGCTAGTTTTGGAGATTGATATTCGGAGTAATTCTAGCCAATGGGAAGCTTGAAAGATGATGAGTATATAAAGAGCACCAGGTTTGAAGAGAAGTAAGAGAGATCAAGAGCTCAATATCCATATCTCGTGAGAGCTTATCTGTTTCAATCATCTACTCTTGCTTAAAGTGAGACCTTGTGAGAGATGTAATACAGAGTAAAGTGTGTAGAGTGGGATAGCCTTGGTAGAGGTGGAGCTTGCTTCTGTTGGAAGTGCTTGTGGTTAAGCAATCACATCTTTCTGTAATCTCTCATTTGATTACTTAGTGGAATCCAGTCAGTAGGTTGTTCGTGTGAGAGAGTAGACGTAAGCTTACCAAAAGTCAAACCACTATAATCTCTTATGCATTGTCTTCTATTCTCTACTCGCCTCTATTTACTATCTAGTAGAAGGACTGCATGGTTTCGTTAATTATATCTGCTTCTATCAAATTTGATTATTTTATTTTCATATTATTGTATCAAGTTTGATCATAATCACCTATTCACCCCCTCTAGGTAATAGTTCCATCCAAACAACAGACTTGACATCATGGATGATGAGAAATGATTTGTCGGAGATGGTGGGATGCCAATCTGTATTAAGCCCCACTAGGTTGAGAAGTTCTAGTGGCTAGCTGGAGGAGTTGCTACTTGACAAAAGTTGGGTTGGTGAGGCTGTTTTGGCCATTATTGCTAAGCTGAAGGGTCAGAGGAATATGCCTCCTTTGGATTGTCTCACTCGCATGCTCAAATAGGTAACATGTTGATGCAGACGTCTCTATGTTGGTCTTTGCCATATTGAAATGTGGAATTCTTGAGCTCCGAGACAAAAATGACAGAACTCCGAAATTTCAAAAAACGTCCAAACACCAATAGGCAAGTGGCCTTGCCAATAAAGAGATTGGGATTGGAGATGCTAGTATCGTAGATGCAGGGTTCGATTCCCGCGTTTTGAAAAGAGGTAGAGTAAAAGTCAGAAAAAGAAGAATTAGAAATAGGACAGACAAAAAAAAAAAAAAAACAACATCCAAATATCCTTATATATGAAACTGCTAATAGTTTCATAAGCTTGCGGAAAAAATGAGTGTTCAGCATCCAATTTTACCTCAATTCTTGCGATGAAGGGTGTGACTTTGAGTAAATTCGAAAATCATCTTCAACTTTATTTCCAATTCAAATATTCTTCTCATATTTCCAAATATCACGATTATTATGCTAACTTTCTACAATAATTTTCAGGCCCACACATGATTTACCATATTGCCATTTTATACCTCAAAACACCCCCATCCAAAAAACAAGGAAAAAAAACAAAAACAAACACCAACTTCCGCCCGCACTTCCTTCTCCACCGCGCACGCCACCATTGATCCTTGGGAGGCCGTCACCAGCCTCAGCTCAAGGCTAGATCGAGATTGAACTCCTGCCATGGTCGAGCTCTGCTGGCAAGCTCAACACCTACCTCTTACATGCTCGGTGGCCGCAAGTGGTGGCTCAGGCAGAGCTCGTGTGGCCTTGCCGTCGCAAGCTGCGAACCATCTCACTACGTGGTGCTTGACAAACGAAAGTTCCGTGGAAACCATATGGAACTCGAGAGGGAAGCATTATTTTTGCGACAGGCTCGCCACAAAAGTTCCTGGTGTCAACTATACGTACCTGCAATCAAGTAGCAGGAATGAGTGAAATTTGAATGCGCATAAAGAAACCAACAAAATCGCGATTATTCACGAACTTGGGAGATGTCGGTAGACTCGTCGTGAACGAAAGTGATTATCCAACCATCGTCCTCTTCGAATCCACCTTCTTTGGGAACAAAGGCAGCTCCGCTGCAGAAAATGTTCTCTCCAAATTTATGGTACTCAACCTTAATCGTGTCTTCGTATGGCTTCTCTTTCTAGTGCAAACAAAGAGATGAATATGTGCATGAATTACGCATTTTATTGCATCAAAGAGGAGGAAACAAGGCAAAAAGAAAAAGAAGTATGTTAAAAAGCATTTCTTTACCAATGAAAATCCGGCTTCCGGCTTGTCTAGCCATAGCTTGGCTAGGCTTCCAAACTTGGGCATGCCTGAATTTACCATAAAGGTCAAAAAAATCGGTAAGGATGATCGAAAAGGTTCAAGAAGCATGATTATAGTTGTGCAGGATGATAGTTCAATATATGATCATCACCTGAGGCAGAGCTTGCTGACAAGTCTGCAACTTGGGTGTATGCAAATTTGTTTTCAAGGCCTGTGAAGTTGCCATTGATCATAGGGAACTCCATGGAGTATTTGGTTCCGGTGAGATTTCTTTCCTTGACTTCTCCGGTTTTCAAGCTCAATCGCCATTCGTACACGCGGGAGAAGAACGGTGTTTCATCTCCTGTCAAGGCGGCAACACTTCCTTCGCTTGATCTTATTGGCATGAATCTCTTCGAAAACCATTCATGTTTGTTCAAACCGTAATCCGGGCCTGGAATGACTGATTCGAGAGACCTACAGCCCCACACTATAACCTGTGTTCGTTTCCACGAACCGTTAACAGAAGTTTGAGAACCGATCCCCGAAGAATATAATCGAGGGTCAGATAACAGTTACCTCATCACCATCCTCAAAGCAATTCAGAATATGCAGAGCGCAACTGGGTTCCACGCCGAACCAGCGGACTGAACTAGCATCGCCATAGCGAGGCAGTACCCCGATCGTCGCATACTCTTCCTTTTCAAACTTCATCAGTCTACATAATTATCGATCATAAGTTGAATTCCAATCAACTTGAGTTATATTTACTGAGTTGTGAAATTATAGGACCGTATTACTCACGTTCCTCCTTTGATAAGCCGATTAATGTCTATCGTGAGCGGGAAATCCATGATCACATTGTACCTGCACATAATCCTTGGTCGCATCAACAAAATCACTAGCTTCGACAGACATTAAATTCAGTAGTAGATCACATATTTTGTTAACAGTACATGCATTTACTAACCTCTGCGTGACCCCAATTTCATGACAGAGGGGACATCTATTGAGATTGAGATCGGCTTTATGAACTAGTTCCTTGCCATCAGCTGAATATTTGGATAAGAAATCCGTAGAGAAAAGTCCTTACCAAGTTGACAACAGAGTCTAAAAAGTTAGGAAGAGTTACCGGAGATCACTCCAAGTTCCATAAACGGTTTTACGGCATTTACCCCCACCGTAATTAACTCCCCGGTCTCTGGTGCTCTCTGGCATATGTGGAATGAGAGAGAGCAGGTTTTTTCAGCTGCCTAATATAGTGCAAGATGTTCAGTTAATGCACAGGTTCATGGTGACGAACCTTTGGGTGGCTCGTAAATGGTCGATTCCACCCTCCATTCACATTCCAATCGCCCAGAGTTTCGAGCGTGAAGATGTCGATCTCTTGAGGCAAGTAATTTTCTGTGATCGAGTAGATTTTCCCTCCATGTTCGAGGACATTAGTGTTGCTAAACAGTTTGTGCACCTTCCCGAATCTCAACTGAGAAATTTCAGGGGAGAAACAGCACGGTCAGAATCGATTAGCTTAACATCTGCGACAGTTTCTACCATCTAGTCTTGAAATCAGCAAAATTTGTACTCAGAGTCAGCAATTAATGAGTTTTGATATCAAAGTGTGTATATTTACATAGATAAACCCCTGAAGCACATGCAAGGTCCTGAGTTCATTCCTGAAATGTCCTGATATTTCCCTTAGACTTACGCCTATTATTTTCAACTTATGCAAGGATGGACATGATTAGGTTGGTGGACGCACCGAATTTAGCAGATAAGCAGACAAAACAGCCAAGGAGTCGCCTTCAATTGCAGGTAGAAAGGACGGTTTGTTCCTTTGTTTTTCTAGCTTGTACGTTTCCGTTTCGACATATCTATTGTTGTATAGTACATTCCACATCCCATCTATATCTTTGTTGAAGTACACAGCATGAAGCATTCCTTCTCCTTCGATCCAAGCATGACTTGACCGTCCAAACATGGATTTGGTTGATTTTAGTCCTCCAAATAGTGGGTTTGACCCTGCAATTGTTTGTAACAGAAACTAAGAAAGACGAAGTAAATACGACTTGAAATCAAGGGGAAATTTGGTCGTAAAGTAGGCAGCATCCATGAAGCGAGGCATCTTAGGATTAGTTCATAATAGTTTAAGCTTCTCTACTGCTATTTTTACCCTGAGCTAGTGCATGCTTTGGCTTCTATAGCAACATTATAAGATAAAGTTCCTTCTACTACAAGCTATAATCAGAATCGTGCATGTCCTGACCGTTTCGAATGTAAACACCCTCCGGAAAATCATCCGGTACATGCCCTTCAATACTGTTGCAGATGTTAACGGCTCTTCCCAATTCACTAACTGGTGCAAAATTTCTCTGCACATATCAGATGAATTGAACAGAGGAACAAATGAAAACCCAATTGGTCCTTCACATGTAATATCTTTAAAAAGGTGATCTTGCATTCCCTCATCCTGTTAATTATCATCTTAACCGAATGTGGTCTAAATAGCTAACCTGAGATGGGAATAATGGTTGGTCCTCGAACTGAAACACCGAGTCAACAAATGCGTCCAATATTTTCAAGTACACCTTCTTGATCGCCTTTGAAACATCAACTCGAACAGGAGATTGCTGCGAATCGTTCCCACATGACTGCTCACAAAAGTTGCAAAATTTGCAGTCAGTTTGGCAGATTGTCAAGATATGTCCTTGTGAGGGATTAGATTAGTGTTTCAACGAGCTACATGAATCGAATCGAGCACGATAATTTCACTAAGCTAAACTCAAGTTAGATGTGGCCAAAGTCATAAGAGAGAGAGAGAGAGAGAGAGAGATTTTACTTTGAAAGCAGTAGAGAGGTTAGACTTGAAGTGATCGAAACTGGGGGGATTGGAGGACCTCTGCTGAACAGAGCAGCTCACTTGAAATGCCATAAGTGAAGAAGAAGCCATCCCTACTCTCTTCTGCAGCGTTGAAGGTTGACAATGTTTATATTCATGCGCTATCGCCACATATGTCAGCCCTTCATCCAATATTATATTCCGCGAATGAGTCCTTATTCTGTGCACCGCAGGTGAAAAAACATTAACTTTCACGAGACTGCTTTGTTAGATGTGCAAGACACTAAGGAAAACAGATGCGTGTTTTGTCTTCTTCGTGTTTGGCTCTATGTAGAGATGGTAACGCTATTGGAAGTTGCTTCTTTTGCTTTGACAGTGTAATCAAAACGAAAAATGTTTCTCCGAAACTCACTTCTCCTACATGATGAGGGTCAACCGCGTTACGTCTGCAACTACGCACGACTAGCAAGAGACTGTTTAAAGAAGGGGAAATTTACGTGGGGCGTTTCACTTTCTTGCGAGTAGTTTATGGTAGTCAAAAAGTTGTTTCGGTTCTCGGGTGCGTTCAATTCGGCTTTTGAAGGCGGGCTTTGGGGCTCCAAAGACCCTACCCGGGCAAACGTAACGGTGTTTGGTGAAAAATTTTGGAGGGCCATGGGTGGAATGCAATGCATTTCGAAAGGGATTTAGCTCGAGGCGAGGGGATTGTGAAAGTCCGATTAAGCCGCCATTATGAATTGGGTAAGATTCCGAAGCATGCAGAGGATTGGATTTTGTAACTAAGATGATAGGATTAAATATTGGCGCCTACCGACGCACCAACTAACATTACACTAGGGACAGTATAGATTGCATGTTATCACTAGAGATGTCCAATGGGCGGGTCGAGTCAAGTTTGGGTCGGGTCGAATATGGTCCGACCCATATTGACCTATTTTTACACAGTACAAATTTAATGACCCATATTCGATCCATATTTTTTAAACGTTTCTATATTTAACTAAATCATATAATAATTGTTCTAATAATTTGATAAAAAAAATGATCTTGCTAAAATATTTTTATTTAATACAAATTTAGTAAATTTTTTGAATTTTTTATATTTTAAAAGATATTTTTATTTAAATTTTAAATTTTTTCTTTTTTATTTTCTTTTCCTTTTATTTTCTTTTTTCCTCCTCCCTCCTTCCTCTGCCGTATGCAACTCCTCCTCCCTCCTCCCTCCTCCATCTGCAACTCTTTCTTCGTCTGCCAATTGCAGAGATTCGACGACGGCCAGAAGCTCGACCGATGCAGGCGAGCTCGCGGTTCGGTAGATCCCGGCGACCTCAAGCTCGCCTGAGGCCAGATCCGAGCGAGGTCGGGGCCAAATCTAGGCGAGCCCCGAGCTCGCCCGAGGCCGGCGAGCTCGAGGCCAAATCCCAGCAAGCTCGAGGCCAGATCCTAGCGAGCCCCAAGCCCGCTGCGCCAGAGTCTGGCGAGCTCGACTTTGTTCGGTGGCCGTCACGGTGGAGGTAGCTCTTTTCTCTGCGTTCGTACGTCGCTTCTCTCAATCTCAGTAAAAACGTGAAGAAGGAGGAAATCTCAGAGGATTGTAGACTTGCGGCCGTGCTGGTGTTCCAGTTCAGAAAATATGGGTTAAAATATGAGTCACTTTTTTTTTTTTTGGTCAAACCGGAGAAGCTAAGGAAAGCTTACACTGGAGAAGCTGAGGAAAGCTTTGATTAACGAAAACCGGAGAAGCTAAGGAAAGAAACCTCACAGGGACAGAATGCTCGATGCAATATGGGTCATGTACCTATTTTCTGACTCAGTTTTAAGATGTCCAACTTTATATGGGTAACTCGTTTCTCTTAAAATGGGTTGACAAAATTTAAGGCCCAAAAAAACAGGTCAAATATGGGTCACTTTAACCCATATTGTTTTAACTCGAACACCCACTGGACCGCAAGTCCACAATCCTCTGAGTTTCCTCCTCCTTCACGTCTTTATTGAGGTTGAGAGAAGCGACGTACGAATGTAGAGAAAAGAGCTACCTCGGCGGCGACGGCCACCGGACAAAGTCGAGCTCACCAGACTCCGGCGCAGCGGGCTTGGGGCTCGCCAGGATCTGGCCTCGAGCTTGCCGGGATTTGGCCCCGAGCTCGCCCGGATATGGCCTCAGGCGAGCTCGAGGTCGCCGTGATCTAGCGAACCGCGAGCTCGCCTAGATTTGGCCCCGAGCTCTCCCGAATTTGGCCTCAGGCGAGCTCGAGGTCGCCAGGATCTACCGAACCGCAAGCTCGCCTGGATTTGGCCCCGAGCTCGAGGTCGCCGTGATCTAGCGAACCGCGAGCTCGCCTGGATTTGGCCCCGAGCTCTCCCGAATTTGGCCTCAGGCGAGCTCGAGGTCGCCAGGATCTAGCGAACCGCACGCTCGCCTGGATTTGGCCCCGAGCTCGCCCAGATCTGGCCCCGAGCTCGCCCAGATCTGGCCTCAGGCGAGCTCGAGATAGCCGAGATCTAGCGAACAGCGAGCTTGCCTGGATCGGTCGAGCTGTTGGTCGCCGGGACGCAGCTGGTTGTCGGGCTTCCAGCCGTCGTCGAATCTCTGCAATCGACAGACGAAGAAAGATTTGCAGATGGAGGAGGGAGGAGGAAAAAAGAAAATAAAAAAGGAAAATAAAATAAAATAAAAAATAAAAATATCTTTTAAAATATAAAAAATTCAAAAAATTTACTAAATTTGTATTAAATAAAAATATTTTAGAAATATCATTTTTAATCAAATTATTAGAACAATTATTATATGATTTAGTTAAATATAGAAATGTTTAAAAAATATGGGTCGGGTATGAGTCAAGTATGGGTCGGGTTGGGTATGGGTCATTAAATTTGTACAGTATAAAAATGGGTCAAAACGGATTAAATAGATCAATATAGATCGGATCATATTCAATCCGACCCAAACCCAACTTGACTCACCCATTTGACACCTCTATTCCATTGTGTAACATATGCAAAATATTGAGCTTGATAGCTATTGAAAACACTCATTTAGTCAACAAACAACAATGGTCCTGTTTCGCCGCAAATGCGTCCCAATCAACGAAATATCTCTTACGAAAATTGATTGTTCGGTTTTTATTAAAAGCGGACGGGTTCTATGGCGGTTTCGGACATGAGGCTCAATGAATCACAAGGAACAAATATGCTTCTCGTAATTTAATTGACTGCGAAGTAAAAATAATAATTTCGTGGGAAGTTAATTAACGACAAAGTGAGAAGATAGAGTGATACAATGTCAAAGTTTAATCGACAACGAAGATATCCGAATCTACAACTAAAGTAAGGGGATTGAAAGATATGGAAGTATAATGTTGCGGGAAAAATAAATTGCGGAAGGTAAAGATAAAAATAAATAACTTGAGTTTTGTGATTAATTGAAGGGGTTTACAAAGGGTACACTTGGCATATTTATAATTCCCTACTAGAGGTTACAAGCTTTGGAATTCAAATAAACAAATAACTTTTTAATGGCAATTACGGAATCATCCAATGGAAGTTTCACAAACCCTAAATAATCGGATATGGACACGGCCACCCATTGGTTATTTTCTTGTCAATTGCTCACCATCGAGAAACTTCAAGGCTATCATCGATAACATCATGGTGTGTTGTCTATGACTTGCCATTAAGTTGTCCATTCCCTTCAACTTATTGGCATTGGGAAATTATTTCTTTGCCGAATGTTATCTTCGTTAAATTCATCATCCGATACGTTTTTCACGAAAGCCACGTTTTGTGTAAAATCTTCATGTGGTCCTCTATCTCCATCCTTAAGTAATTGCTCGTACTTAGAAACTTGCATTGCCAATTGAAATAAATCAGCAAAGTTTTGGCCTTCGAATTTTTCTCTTAGATTGAATTTCATTCCTTTGAAAGCCAAATTTGCGAATTTTTTCTCTGGAAATGAAGTAAGCCATATATTTCTATCCTTTTGAAATCAAGCAGCAAACTGCTCAACCGACTTGTTATTGTATTGATAAAATTTGGAATTAGTGTTCGTCACATCAGGTATTGTTCTATAAAATGATAATGGAATTGTTTCTAGCTTCATCTCTGCCCACCATCGAATTAGGCGGTAAATCACTGCACCAGATAAAAGCAGTTTTCGACAAAGACAAAGAAATAACCTAAAACTTATTTGTTCTTGCTTCTCACATTAGGATATAAATCAACGAATATGTATAATAGTCGATCGACTTTTGCTGCAGTAAGGATAAGGAGTGGCATCATGCTCAGGAAAGAAAAGTGGCGAGAAGAAGACAGAGAGGGATTGACCCCTTGATTCAGCATACAACAACAAGCACACATCTTTGTGGTCTTTAGAAATCCTCACAGTTACCTACTCTAAAGACGAAAGCCAACACCACGATTAAGTTAAGGGAAAGCTCTCTAAATCTGTGCTATACTTCTTCACTATTCAAGTCAACGGCGAATTCAGGGGTTTCAAAGCCTCTTGAGAAAGGCTGGTTATCGGAAATAGGTATGATAATGCCCTTGTCTAACCTTACTCATTGTTGAACTTCTTTGACAAACTATACTAGGCTCAACTGTGGATTTGACTGGCCATTTTGCCCCCTAGGCGGTAACGCCAGTCTTGCCAAATTGTTAAAGCATGTTAGGCCTAATAGGAATATTTACATTGAGTAGAATTGGCCTTATATCTTCAACATCCGACAATTGATTGGTTTGTTAACCAATTTGATATGCCAAATTTTTGTCACCAATTTGGTTATTTTGATCAACATCATCCTTATTATTCTCATCAATGTGACCTTGATTAGAAGATTTAGGCCTTTGCATTATTTTTTTTAGGGGTTTGACTAGTCTGACCAATATTGTTGACATCGATAAATGAAAGAGGGACTAGGAAAGTAACATGTTACCACTATATTGAATAGTGGCGGTTGATTGGACGATCTTGGCCTTGACAAAATATCATTGATGGCATTGAGGACAAATGGCCTAATCACATCTATCATGTGACTAACACTGTAATTGGCTATATCGTTCTGTTGTTCTTTGAACAAGCTCTTTCATAGTGGCCAACAAATGAGGATTTGGTGCTTCTTCTCTCTATTGATTTTCAGTGAGACGTCAAAAAATATCTTCCTCATTGCATTGGCCTTCTTCCTTCATTCAATTAATGGTTGAAGATGCGATGCCCCGGAACGTCACGCACAACACGTGTCCTTTAATTTCTTATTTTTGTTAGCATGCGGAAGCGTAAACAAACATTGAGTATGTCTCCTACCGGAAAATAGCACAAGTTAATTAACATACATATGCATCTTTGTTTTCATTGATGTTTCGTTTTTACAACCCTACAACCAAAACACAAAACATCAAAGTCTTGGGAGGGTCAAGGTCAGCCACCTTCCATACTACTAATATACACAAAAGCCAGCCTGCACAGTAGGCACGATCGGCGTTAGGATAGACAACATCACCCTCTGAGGTCTCTCCACCGTCATCACCAGTCGAAACCTCGTAGCAAGCCAAACAACTCGCCGTCGAGACTCAAGTACCAGGCGGCAAAATGATAAGGAATCCATCCATGGTACCCACATCGACCCACATTATAGAGCTACACTTTGCATATATTACTTCAAAATCAGGTACAAACACATCCTCATAAACAGCTTCATAATACATAGGGACTCCGAAATGCACTGGTGGTGAAGTGTCCATCCTACATTTTTGAAAAACAAAAGAGTGAGCAGAAGCCCAGCAGATGAAATCTCTAGGTTACCTGGTAACAAATAACGTGAGAACATAACAAGCAAGTGTGTATTTCGGGGAAAATTGCCAAAAAAAGTCATAAACCTATTATAATTGTGCCAATTCAGTTCTAAACATTTTTTTTTTTTTGCCGATTTAATCCTAAACATTTTGCAATTGTGCCAATTCAGTCCATCCGAGAAATTTTGGCTAGCTGGCGCTGATGTGGTCGTCAGCCTATTTTAATAATTTTTATTTATTTTTTCGTTTTTTCGTTTTTTTTTTTTTTTGCCCCCTCCCCTTCCCATTCCCCGATCAAGTCCTGCTTCTCATGTCCGAGTCGAAACCGCGAGGTCTTGGAGTGCGTGTACTATGCGCTAGCTTCGAATGGGTCCGCTCGGCATGCCGAGGCTGCAATGTCCGTCGATGTCTACAGTGCGCATAGGCCCATCGTTTGGTGTCTGCAACCGTCGGCGAATTTCTCAGCTGCCGAGGTGGATTTGCGCAGGTGCGGCGGCGCTCCGGCGGACGGTGGGGAACGAGCGGTCCAATTGGACGGCGGCAACCCAGGCGTGGGACAGGGTGGTGTTTGAGGCTGATCTGGATGGAGAGACCACGGCGGTGTTCGTGAAAGAGCTGAATCTGAGGCCCCACAGGAGATCCGACCTGGCGCAATTCAGCTGCCCTTTCGGGTGGGGCAGCTGGGACAAGGATGAGACTTCTGTGCTAACTGACGATGGCTGTCTCGGCGGCTCAGGAGGTGATCGGGTGCTCGCTGCAACGGAGCATTCGGAGCAACCCAGGGTTCGGGTCACGATCGGGTTGCCATCTAATTTCCACTAGCACCGCAGGTCCTCGGTTCACGTTCCCATGCCTTCAGTGGCCAGGATTTACAGTTCCAACGGGGTTAGTGAGTAAATGGGAAGGAAGAAGATGATGAAGCATGAGCTCTGCGGTTGTACCATGGATTGGAACCAAGCAGCTTCATTGCGGGAGAAGAACAGGCCCGAGGAAGATGGACGGAAAAAAAAAAAATAAAGGAAAAAAAATAAAATTAAAAATTAAAAAAATTATTAAAATATTAGGTCGCTGGCCTGTCGTTAAGCAGTATGAACCACACCTCAATAATCACATACTCTCCAGATGCAACTTACCGAAATTCAGCCAATAATTAACGCATGTACTCAGAAAGGTAGTTCAAATGCAGAAAAGCGAGTTCAGAAGCAGACAAGTAAGCTCAGACGCAGACAAGTAAGCTCAGATATAGAAAAGTGAGTTCATACTTAGTAAGCAATTCGGTTCAAACTTAGAAAATGCTTTAGACTTTGAAAACAGTTTATAGCTCAAAAGCAGAAAATGCTGCAGGCTTTGGAAACAATTTAGCTCAGAAGCAGAAAAGGCTTCAAACTTTCGAAACTACATGCCTGTTTGGCATGCTCTGATCGGTTGTCGCCTACCACATCAACCGATGATTTCATGTGACACGAGAGTCGTAACCATGGGTTATTTTTGCACCAAAAAAAAAATGTCATTTTGACTTGACATTATGGAGCAAGAAGTAATCACTTTTTTGTGAGAAAACTATAAAAATCAAAGTTTGTGATTTGTTGAAGATGGTGTAATGCCAAGTATATTAAGGCTAGGTAACACGTTGATGCAAACGTTTCTATGTTGGTCTTTGCTATATCTCAAACAAAAATAACAGCAACACCACCAACTTCCGCCAGCACTTTCTTCTCCAATTAGAGAGGCTTGCTCAATTCGGCACACGCTGCCATGTCTATCCCTCTCCACCACGTGTGCCACCCTTGCTCCTTCGGAGGCTTGTCGCCGACCTCAGCTCAAGGCCAGATCGACAGCAAACTCCTACCATGGTCAGACTCTGCTAGCGAGCTCGACTTCGACCTCTCACAGCCTCGGGGGCCATGAGTCGCGGGCTCAGGCCAAGCTCATGTGACCTTGCCGTCACAAGCCACCAACGATCTCACTACGGGGTGTTTGACAAATGAAAGTTCCATGGAAACCGTATGGAACTCGAGAAGGAAGTGTTATTTTTGCGACCGGCACACCACAAAAGTTCCTGGTGTCAACTATATGTACCTGCAATCAAGTAGCAAGAATTAGTGAAATTTCAATATACATGAAAATACCATCAAAAAAACATAGTTGTCGCGATTATTCACGAACTTCGGAGATGTCAGTAGATTCGTTGTGAACGAAAGTGATTATCCAACCGTCGTCCTCTTTGAATCCATCTTCTTTAGGAACAAAGGCAGCTCCGCTGCTGAAGATGTTCTCTCCAAATCTATGGTACTCAACCTTGATCGTGTCCTCAAACGGCTTCTCTTTCTTATGAAAACAAAAAGACGAATATGAGCATGAACTACACATTTTATTGCATCAAAGAGAAGGAAACAAGACAAAAAGAATAACAACAAATGGTTAGAAAGCCTTCTTTTACCGATGAAAATCCGGCTTCCGGTTCGTCTAACCATAGCTTGGCTAGGCCTCCATACTTGGGCATGCCTGATTTTATCACAGAAGTCGAAAAAGTCGGTAAGGATGATCGAAGAGATGCACAAAGCAGGTTTATGGTTTTGGAGGACGACAGTTCAATATATGATCATCACCTGAGGTAGAGCTTGCTGACAAGTCTGCAACTTGGGTGTACGCAAATTTGTTTTTAAGGCCTGTGAAGTTGCCATTGATCATAGGGAAGTCCATGGAGTATTTGGTTCCGGTGAGATTTCTTTCCTTAACTTCTCCGGTCTTCATGTTCAATCGCCATTCGTACGCGAGAGAGAAGAATGATGTCTCGCCTTCTGTCGAGGTAGCAACGCTTCCTCCGCTTGATCTAGTTGGCTTCAATCTCTTTGAAAACCATTCATGTTTGTTCAAACCAAAATCCGGACCTGGAATGACTGATTCAAGAGACCTACAGCCCCACACTACAACCTGTGTTCAATTCCACGATACCATTAAGGCAATTTCGAGAATTGATCCCCAACGGATATAATCACGGTTCAAATAACAGTTACCTCATCACCATCCTCGAAGCAATTCAGAATATGCAGAGCGCTATTGGGTTCCACATCGAACCAGCGGACTGAACTAGCATCGCCATAGCGAGGCATTACCCCGATCCTTGCATACTCTTCCTTTTCAAACTTTATCAATCTACGTTATCGATCAAAAGTTGAATTCCAATCAACTTGAGTTATGTTTACTTACTAGGTTTGAAATTATAGGACCGTATTACTCACGTTCCTCCTCTGATGAGTCGATTTATGTCTATCGTGATCGGGAAATCCATGATTACATTGTACCTGCATATAACCCTTGGTCGCATCAACAAAATCGCTACCTTTGATAGATATTAAATTCAGCAGTAGATCACACATTTTCTTAACAGAACAATGCATATACTAACCTCTGCGTGACCCCTATTTCATGACAGAGGGGACATCTATCGAGATTAAGATCAGCTTTATGAACTAGTTCCTTGCCATCAGCTGAATATTTGGATCAGAAATCCGTTGAAAAAACCCGTTACCAAGTTGACAACAGAGTCTGTATAAAGTTACAAAGAGTTACCTGAGATCACTCCAAGTTCCATGAATGGTTTTGCCGCATCTACCCCTACTGTAATTAACTCCCTGGTCTCCGGTGCTCTCTGGCATATGTGAATTGAGCGAGAATAGGTTTTTTCAGCCACATAATATGATGCATGATGTTCAGATAATGTACAGGTTCATGGTGACGAACCTTTGGGTGGCTCGTAAATGGCCGGTTCCACCCTCCATTCACATTCCAATCACCTAGAGTTTCGAGCGTGAAGATGTCAATCTCTTGAGGCAAGTAATTTTCTGCGATTGAGTAGATTTTCCCTCCATGTTCGAGGACATTGGTGTTGCTAAACAGTTTGTTCACCTTCCCGAATCTCAACTGAGAAGTTTCAGGGGAGAAACAGCACTGTCAGAACCGATTAGCTTTAACATCTGCAACATTTTCTACCATCTAGTCTTGAGATCGCCAAAATTTGCACTGAGAATCACCAGTTAATCAATACTGATATCAAAGTGCCCATATGTACCAAGGTCCTGAGTTCATTCCTGAAATGTCCTGATATTCCCCTTAAAAGACAAACTCGTGCCCGTTATTTTCAACTTATGCGAGGATGGACATGACTAAGTTGGTGGACGCACCGAATTTAGCAGATGAGCAGACAAAACGGCCAAGGAGTCCCCTTCAATTGCAGGTAGAAAGGATGGTTTGTTCCTTTGTTTTTCTAGCTTGTATGTCTCCGTTTCGACATATCTGTTGTTGTATAGTACAGTCCACATCCCGTCGATATCTTTGTTCAAGTACACAGCATGAAGCATTCCTTCTCCTTCGATCCAAGCATGACTCGACCATCCAAACATGGATTTGGTTGATTTTAGTCCTCCAAATAGTGGGTTTGACCCTGCAATTGTTGTAACAAAAACAATGAAAGAGGGAGTAAATACGACTTCATACTTCAAGGGGAAATTGATCGTAAAGTGAGCAGCATCCATGAAGCGAGAAATCTTAGGATTAGTTCATAATAGATTTAAGCTTGTTGTCTCACCAGTAGATGACATTGAGTTTGAACAAATTGTACGACAAGACCAAATTTCTCGCATATCGCGTACAGTTTCACCCTAAGCTAGTGCATGCTTTATTTTCTAGAGCAACATCATCAGACAAAATTCATTCTGCTACAAGATATAATCAGAATTGTGCATGTCCTGACCGTTTCTAACATAAACACCCTCCGGAAAATCATCCGGTACATGCCCTTCTATATCGTTGCTGATGTTAACGGCTCTTCCCAATTCACTAACTGGCGCGAAATTTCTCTGCACATATCAGATGAATCGAACAAAGGAATAAATGAAAACCCAATTGGTACTTTACATGTAATATCTTTAAAAAGGTGATCTTGAATCCCCTCATCTTGTGAATTTTGGTCTGAACTGAATGTGGTCTAAATAGCTAAACCTGAGATGGGAATAATGGTTGGTCCTCGAACTGAAACACCGAGTAGACCAACGCGTCCAGTATGCTCATGTACACCTTCTTGATCGCCTTTGAAATATCAACTCGAACAGGAGATTGCTGCAAATCTTTCGCACGTGGCTGCTCACAAAAGTTGCAAAATTTGCAGTCGGTTTGGCAGATTGTCAAGATATGTCCTTGTGAGGGATTAGATTAGCGCTTCAACGAGCTACATGAATCGAATCGAGCGTGATAATTTCACCAAGCGAAACTCAAGTTAGATATAGCTAAAGTAATCAAATTATAACATGTGTGTCTGTGAGCGCGTGCAAGAGAGGGAGAGAGAGAGACTTTACTTTTAAAGCAAGAGAGAGGTTAGACTTGAAGTGATCAAAGCCGAGGGGATTGGAGGACCTCTGTTGAACAGAGCGGTTCACTTGAAATGCCACAGGTGGAGAAGAAGCCATCTCTTCTCTCTTCTGCAGAGCTGAAGGTTGACAGTGTTTATATTCATGTGCTACTCGCTGTTGACGCCTAAATTTTGATTAATCTATTTTTTGCATAAAAATTATAAAAAATCATCTCACATATTTATTTTTAGCGTACATTGCATTGGCATATAATCGGGCAAGCAGAACACTTAATTTAGCATGCGTCTAGACTAGGCACGGGATGGAAAAATACACCGAGAAGATTTGAAACTTCAAGGACTGTATTGCAAATACTTAAAATTTCGTGGGATTGTATTGCAAATACTTGGAACTTCGGGGATCGTATTGCAAATACCAAAAGAAGATGAAGAAGGGAAGATGATGAAGGGAAGATAATGAAAAGAAGATGAAGAAGGGAAGATGATGAAGGGAAGATAATGAAGGGAAGATGAAAATGGAAGGTGAAGAAATGAAGATGAAGAAGGGAAGATGAAAATGGAAGGTGAAGAAATGAAGATGAAGAAGAGAAGATGAAGATGGAAGGTGAAGAAATGAAGGTGAAGAATGAAGGATGAAGAACTTTGCCTATAAAAGAGAGAGCTCTTGAGAAGAGTTTTAGAGAAGGGGGAAGTGGAAGAGAATTGAGAGAGAGAGTAGAAGAGAATTGAGAGAGTTTTTTAGGAAGAGTGGAAGAGAATTGAGAGAGTTTTGAGAGAGTTTTTGAGAGGAATTTTTAGAGAGGAAAAAGAGAGTTCTTGAGAAAAATCAGAAGAGAAAATTCGAGAGTGAAGAAAAGTGTTTTAGTCGAGCATCATCTTCGACGAGTCCCGACACATATTTCGCCCCTCGCAACCCAACAACGCCATTGCTCGCCATTTTCAACGACAGCCGCGTTCTTTCAGCTCCGAGATCTTGAAGGGAACTATAACGTGTATGTGAGTAAGATTTTGTGTAATAGAAGGTAATCCTTTCCATCTCGATCTACAAAAATGTAATCGTTTGGTGTGAACATTCGTTTGTTTATTTTAGACATGCCACGTGTTCCAAATTTTAGCATTATTACATGTTAATTTATTTCTGTAAATACTCGTGATTGGCTGCGTTTTCTTTCTTTCTAAATCACCCATGGTGTATATCGTACAAAGTTCAATGTTTTACATCCCCATAAAAAAGAAGAAAAAACCAAAAAAATTGCATCTTTGAATTTCAAGTAAAATCCATCAAAATTGCCAAATCAAATATTTTTCATGAAAATGGTACCGAAAGGGCGTTAGAGAAATCGACGTAACCAAATCCCCCGAATTCAAAATCTCTGGTTCGCGGAAATAAGATAGTTTTCTCCCGCTATTTTATTTAGGTTTCTAATCAACCTACCGAAAATGATTAGTGGCGACTCCAATTCAAAACACGTTGCATGTTAATTATTTGAATCTTAAGTTGCGATTTGGTATGGACTTGGGAGAGTCCGAGTTAGGTTAGTTAATTAATTAACCCGATAATCCATTAGCCCGAAAATTAACTTATTTATTTTTTTTAGAAGGTCGCGACTGCTTGGCGACTCCACTGGGGATTCAAAGAGGACTTAGGCCAAATAATTTCATGAAAAAGAAATCACTTGATTTGGTAAACTTTGGTTGAATTCTCATTCTTAGGTGTTAAATGTTTTTGCAGATTGGGAGTTATAAGGGGAGGAGTGATCGGCTAACCCTTTGTTTTGCAGACTTGGTGAATTGGAATTGTGATTTAACTTTTGAATCATTGAAGCGATGTTTGCCTTTAATTGTTGTGCATGATTTATCGTATTTGCACTACACTGCACATAACCCGTGACCGGACCTGGGTCACACTAATAGTTTTAAGATGGTATTTAGATGGTTCTTTAACCTTGGTGGTAAGGTTTCGCTAAAGGTTATCCCATCCTGGATCCCGAAAATTTTTCCAAAAAATGGCTCAAGAGTCGTTCTCATACACGTGAGGCTACGATGCATGAGAATTGCCCTTGTCGACCGAACCAAGCCGAAGTGATTGGACCCGACTAGTCATGACTATTGTACGCGAGGTTGCGACTAGTCATGATGATTGTGTGCGCGAGGCTGCGACATGTCGTTTCGTTCATCATTTCACTTTGCAAAAGCCTTTTGGATAGATAGAATAAGATTTAAACTCACAATTCATGCGCATGTCTTTGTGATTGGCATTTTCTTCGTATGAGAGGTAATTTCTTGTCTCTTGTACCCTGTTATCTCATTTTTATTTTGAGCTGGTCCATGGTTTAGGAGTATCGTTGTCTTATTTCCAATTTCGCACTTTGCTTCCGTAGCTTTTACAATTTCATCGGTTGTCCTCATTTCTGATTTGGCTTGTTCTTGTTGTGCGATTTTTACTAAATTCTACGATCGAGCTTTGAGTAAGTACCAAACACGAAAGTTGTAGACCTATGTTTCAACTAATATCCTACAAAATTTCAGAATTAAATTCATAATTTAAGATGGCCTTTCGTTTTTTCAACTACCTGCGGTTATAACAGTTTTCTGAATGTGATTTTTTGGAAAAACACATTAAACTGATTTGACCCGTGCATTTCTAGTCCGATTGGCCAACATAAAAGTTGTTCATCATCTTCTCAACTACAAGCTCGTAAAATTTGGACATGTTTTGATCAACGTGCGAATTAATATGAATTTTTTCGTAAAAGCGGATAAACTGAAAATTACATGTTTCAATCCTTTGGTCATAATCACTTTGTTCGTTTGAGTCTAGAGGGATGCCATGGGCCGGCTCGCTATTCTTGCTCCCTGTACTCATTTTGGGTTTGTTACGTGTACAGGTAATTTATCACGGATCCTCCACATATCACCCGATCGGTAGCAAAAAGGATGGCCGACATCAACGCCACCGTTAGTGCTGCCCTGGATGAGAAACTTGGCTCCTTGACCGAGCGCTTTGAAGGGATGATGTCCCGAAAGATGGAGGAAATGATGGCCGCCTTTGCCGCCAAACTTCAATCATCCACCTCCAGCCCGCCGCTAACCATTCCTGCTCTAATTCCTCCTACGGACAACGTCGGTAAAGCCCTAGAAGCTACTCCCTATCCGACAATGCCGCTAGAGGATGTGATCATCACGGGCGTGAACTCGAGCACGCCGCCCGTAGTCCCAATCCCTCAAGCCAACCCTGTGGGCCCCGGGTTGAATGGTGATACGGTCAAACTGTTGGCCCAAATGGAACAGAGGATCCGAGAGGTTGAGGGGACTCACAACATACCCCAGATTGACCTGTCTGTCTTTTCAAAGGTCACGGTGCCGGAGAAGTTCAAGATGCCCGACTTTGAGAAGTATGATGGAACTTCCAACCCGGTTCAGCACGTCCGGATGTACCGGGCAAGAATGAATAAGCATGCGACCAACGGTCCCTTAATGGTTCAGACCTTCCAGGCTAGTTTAAAAGAAGCTCGCCATGAGATGGTATACGGACTACGAGATCTACCGGATGGATGATTGGGAGAAGGCAGCTAATGCTTTCATCAAACATTTCAGCTTTAACTTGGACGTGCTCACCACCAGAGAGGACCTTGAGCAGCTTGAGATGAAAAAGGAAGAAACAATCAAGCAATATGCCACTAGGTGGAGGAACGTGGCATCTCAGCTGAAACCAGTCCCTCCCGAAAGGGAACTCATGAAATTGTTTGTTTCCACCCCGCCGCCGGTTATGAGAACTCGAATTTTGGGATCTGCTGCCACGTCATTCAGCCATCTCATCGCAATGGCTGAAGAAATCGAGAACGGCATGAAGAAAGGTTGGTACGGTGATGTCGCCATGACGACTAAGAGGTTTGTGGTAAGGAAAGACAAGGAGTCGGCCCCACGAGTCAACATGACCTACAGCCAAAAACCCACGACCCGGACGCCGGTCGTACTGATTCCTAATCAGCAGTAGGCTAATTTCGGTATGCAACGACAAAGAGGGAATCAATGGTCTCCTCGGCGGTTTACCCCTCTACCGGGAACCTTGTCGCAGGTACTTGCGGTTCTGCGTAAGAGAGGTTTAGCGACTTCCGAGCCTCTACGACCCAAGAATACGAGCTTGCCGAGATATGATCCATCGAAGAAATGTGATTACCACTGCGGGGAGCTTGGACATGACAACGATGGCTGTTTTGTCTTTGAAGCATCGGATTCAAGATCTCCTGGATTCTAAAGCATTCTCATTCCAAGGCAACAAACAGCCAAATGTCCGGAATAATCCTTTGCCGGATCATTCCGGTAAAGTTAATGCTGTATTCGAGCTGGGAATCAGACAGGTTGGTGCTAGTAAGGATGAAGGAGTCTTCGATATCGCCGGTTGTTTTGATGATGTAACCATTGCTGCTATATCTCGAAGACGGAGCGCATAAGGAGGAACCTTACTCGGCGCCTAAACCTTCCAAATCATTCATTAATGCCATATGTGATGATCCACTGGAGGGTTTAGATTCAGAGTAACATCTTTATGTTTATGCAATCCCCTACGTGGGACATTTTCTGTTTCCTTTAGGTTTTGGATCGCATTTGGATTTCTATTCTGTCTTGCACTCTTGGATTTTCTTTCCTAGAAGATGTAATTTCATATCAATAAAATTGCACCATTTTTCGAATCTTGTTGAAGTATCCCAAACCAACCCGATGACGATAACCAACGACCAACAAGTTTGTCATCATGGTAAGAACCGAGGGTTGGGCTTCTTCAAGAATTCATGTCCCACGGTTTTGAAAAAAAAAATAACAAAAATAAATAAATAAAGTTCCAAAAAAAAAATCACACTGCAATTAAACCTTGTTTGTTTTTCTGATTTTGTTACTTTATGTTTCAAGGGGATATATGAGGAGGGGAACTTAGTGGATTCAGAAGTATACGACCTAGATGAGTCCAGTCCAGATTATGAGGAAATTCGTCGAGATTTCGAACGACATGAGGAGATCAAGCCCTTGACCGGTGAACAAACTGTCTCGGTCAACCTAGGCGATGCGGAAAACCCTAAAGATGTTAAGATCGGAGCAAACCTTTCCAAAGAGATGAGCGAGCGCTTGACTAAGCTCCCGAAGGATTACCAGGACATTTTCACCTGGTCCTATGCAGATATGCCCGGTCTTGACCGTTCCATTGTCGAACATTGTTTGCCGACGGATCTTTCGGCTAAGCCGGTGGTGCAAAAGTCAAGGAGGGCCAGCACAGAATTGGTCTAGAAGATCAAAGAGGAAGTCATGAAAGCGCTTGACGTCGGATTCCTTGAGACCACGAGAATATTTCGATTGGTTGACAATATAGTCCCAGTCATGAAGAAGGATGGGCGTATTCGGTATCGCAGAGTTTGAATTGTTCTCATTCATGGACGGTTTCTCCGGGTACAATCAGATCCCGATGAATGTCAATGACAAGTTGAAAATCACCAACACCACGGCCTAGTGGTTGGGGGAATGACAGTGGTCCGAGGCGTCCCGGGTTCGATCCCGGGATTTGACATCAATGTACAAAGATTAATAAAAACTTTTTTGCTTCGCAGTTTAATGCCGATTGAAGCTCAGCCCAGATGGTTACAAAACCGGAGAGATAACATCCCGGACATACAATCCGATCCAGATGAGTTGATCTTTTCAATTCAAAGTTCACAAGAAAATTCGTACAAGGGTAAAGCGGTACCGTTTCAACTCGTTTAGAACATGAGAACGTACATTGATGCTTTCCCTTTTGATTTTTACGGGGGTCACTGCCTTTCCAGATAGGGAAGTATCCATTCTCCCCGAAAAATTAATGAAATAAGAAATTCCTGGAGCCTTTGACAATCTCATGTCTCGAACCGGATAATGAAGTTTTGCAACTCATTTGCATGAGCAGGGGCAACTCCCAATCCACGCCCCTAAGAAGTTTCTTATGTGCTTGCGAATTCTGTCCACCAAGATAAAAAGTTGCTGCATTTTATATGCTCAAAAACACTCATACATTGCATAGTTTGCGCATGACTGTTCCTCATGTTTAATTTACCAACTCTGAATAAGGAACATGAACTACATAAGATACATCGAATGTATGGAATGGGGGCGGGCAGGATGATGAAAGGCAATCCTTTCCCAAACACGTCCCATTTTTTCGGGAGAGTTGAACGGTGGCTAAGTTCCACATTTCACAAGGTAAAAGGTTTTCTCGCAAAAGGTACGATAGCCGAAATGACAGAGGCATTCAGTTCTCTATCCCAAACACTACGGGTGATCCATTGATTACCCCTTTTGAGCGGTGGTTTCATTTCTTTACCCCTGTCAAGAACCACCCCACATCGGGGTCCAGACGAGTTAATTCCAGCGGCAACACGAGGTAAATGGTTAGAAATTTTCTTGCTGGGACTAACATTAATCTTCGGGTGTTTCTTTGCATTTATACTCGAATTTTAATTCAAGTGCCTTAGGATGATGAAGAGCATTCACTTCTCTATCCTATACACTTCATTCTTTGCATAGCCCACTTGAGCCTGCAAATTCATTTCTTAAACCCTTGTTGGTGATCATTTGCTCATTCCAAAGACGAAGATAGCATTTTCCCAAGGATTAGAATTGGAGATGGTCGGGTCAACAGACAATTCCCGAATGGACTCATTTCTTGTATGCTAGATTTTTTATGTTTACATAATTTTTCTTTGTAAATGTTTATGTTTGTTGTAATTCCTGGTTCAAAATCATGGAATTGTAAAAAAAAAAGGAGAGGCAAACTCAGCTTAAAGGAGAAGGGCCCGCTCTCGAAAAAACAAAAAACAAAAAAAAAGCAAAATAGAGAGATGTCGAAGAGCTCTCAAAGAAAAAAGAAAAGAAATCTCTTCTCGAAAAAAAGAAAAAAAAAAGAAAAATGAGAGTCGGGAGTAAGAAAAGCAAAGGCCGATCTCATATGAAAATTTCAAGCATAGGAAAAGCAAAGTGCCTACCAAAAGTAAGGCCAATGCACATTCATTTGTAAAGTACTTCTGAATTTTGAATGTACATTTTTGCATGTTAAGTTGTAAATTCCATGTACATGTTTGCATTGTGTCTCTTGCAAATCCTCGACAGACACTTGTTGTGAAGAAGACTCCCCAAGAAGTCAGTTTGCAAAGTGCAATTTTCAGTAGAAAACTACCATCCCTCATTCAATGATGGTATTCTTTCTGAAGACATTTCCAGAAGACCAAGATCGGTGACTAGTCGGCGATGATCACCAACGTCAAGCCCCTTCTCATTTAATTTCTGAGCCAAAACGAGCCTTTTCGTTCCTCGGTCCCCAATCCTAGCCTACGTTATAACCCTCCAAAGTCTCTTCTGATTAGGGCACTTGAGTTAACGTAGAGTTAAATGATTTTAAGCATCACTCGAAGAAGTTCGAGCAAGATTATTTCTCTCTCATTTTTGCAGGATTCTTGACTTGTAAATCCGGAGCAAATGATGAAGAAATTCATTTCAAAGCAGCCTTGACTCAACCGGAGTCCCCTTTGTAAACCTTTGACCTAGCTCTCATTACGGTCCTAATCAAGACCTCCAGATCGGCTCGGTCGTATCAATTGCGAGATTACTTGGATCCTTATCGAATGCGATGATGGAAAGATTGAGTGATTTCTCTTGAATCCTCGCAGACGGGATAAATAGCTTTTCTCGAGAGTGAGAGAAAGCCCTTTCGGACCGAAGTCCCCCATTCAGCTCACATTCGAGGTATTCGTAATGTGAGAACCTCCCTGGACAAAATTGGTAATGCAAACTTGACAGAATGGTTATGCATGAACCATAGTATGAGTGATTGCATTATACTCATTGTTGAATATGTTTGTGTGTGTTACCTATGACATTCTATGATAGGTAATACATTCCCGATGTTCGAGTTCCCTCCCAAGGTCTCGAAATTCATCCAAGGATTATTGAATGAGCAAGTTTTGCTGGCAAATGCCTACCAGTGTACGATACAGACAATCGCTTCGTTCCTTGATTAATCGTTTGGAGAACCCAGGTAAGTTTTCCGAACCCCTTTTCAAATTAACAACTCTTCTCATGATAGTTGTTATGATTCAATTCGTGCAATATGCCCCTTTTGTACTTATCGATTCCATTCCATGGTGCTCCTATCAAATATTGTTCAATTCGGGCAATATGCCTCTTCGTCAAGTCGTGTAGACATATGCACCGGCGATCTTGACATCTTATCAAATCATAACGACGTAACTCTTATGGTTTCAATCTCGGGACGTGAAGACATATGCACCGGCGATCTTGACATCTTATCAAATCATAACGACGTAACTCTTATGGTTTCAATCTCGGGACGTGAAGACATATGCACCGGCGATCTTGACATCTTATCAAATCATAACGACGTAGCTCTTATGGTTTCAATCTCGGGACGTGAAGACATATGCACCGGCGATCTTGACATCTCTTCAAATCATAACGACGTAGCTCTTATGATTTCAGTATCAGATCACGAAGACGTATGCACCGGTGATCTTGACCTTTAGTCGGCTCATAATGACATAGCTCTTATGATTTTCGGCTCCATTTATCAAATCATGAAGACATAAGCACCCATATTTTTTATCCAAACCAAATCATAACGACGTAGCTCTTATGATTTTGGTTCCCCTTTATCGAATCGTGAAGACATATGCACTGGCGATTTCGACATTTAATCAACTCACAACGACGTAGCTCTTGTGAACTTGATTTCACTTCTTTCGACTCACAACGACGTAGCTCTTGTGATCTCGAATGACACACATATTTTGCGCTGTTTTGCATTAGGGAGAAGTCTCGATAACGAGATAGGCCAAATACCTTAAAATCCTTGCATCCGCAAAAAGAAACTTGGAAATTAAGAGAACCATTAGCTTACGAGAAATTTGGTAAAACAGGTATTCTTGTATGCGATCCATGTGCATGTTTCTCTAACATGGAAAAGAGGAATTATGACACATGTTATTTACAGTCTTGCATATCATGCATCACTTCATTACATTAAAAAAAAATGGGATTAAAACTCCCGCCAAAAAAGTTCATCCATAATTTGCACTATCAAAATTTAGGATTCAATTTTGTCTTTGAGCGGAACCTCTACGAGCCTCCACTCAAAGAGGGGCAGCTGTTGACGCCTAAATTTTGATTAATCTATTTTTTGCATAAAAATTATAAAAAATCATCTCACATATTTATTTTTAGCGTACATTGCATTGGCATATAATCGGGCAAGCAGAACACTTAATTTAGCATGCGTCTAGACTAGGCACGGGATGGAAAAATACACCGAGAAGATTTGAAACTTCAAGGACTGTATTGCAAATACTTAAAATTTCGGGGACCGTATTGCAAATACTTGGAACTTCGGGGACTGTATTGCAAATACCAAAAGAAGATGAAGAAGGGAAGATGATGAAGGGAAGATAATGAAAAGAAGATGAAGAAGGGAAGATGATGAAGGGAAGATAATGAAGGGAAGATGAAAATGGAAGGTGAAGAAATGAAGATGAAGAAGGGAAGATGAAAATGGAAGGTGAAGAAATGAAGATGAAGAAGAGAAGATGAAGATGGAAGGTGAAGAAATGAAGGTGAAGAATGAAGGATGAAGAACTTTGCCTATAAAAGAGAGAGCTCTTGAGAAGAGTTTTAGAGAAGGGGGAAGTGGAAGAGAATTGAGAGAGAGAGTAGAAGAGAATTGAGAGAGTTTTTTAGGAAGAGTGGAAGAGAATTGAGAGAGTTTTGAGAGAGTTTTTGAGAGGAATTTTTAGAGAGGAAAAAGAGAGTTCTTGAGAAAAATCAGAAGAGAAAATTCGAGAGTGAAGAAAAGTGTTTTAGTCGAGCATCATCTTCGACGAGTCCCGACACATATTTCGCCCCTCGCAACCCAACAACGCCATTGCTCGCCATTTTCAACGACAGCCGCGTTCTTTCAGCTCCGAGATCTTGAAGGGAACTATAACGTGTATGTGAGTAAGATTTTGTGTAATAGAAGGTAATCCTTTCCATCTCGATCTACAAAAATGTAATCGTTTGGTGTGAACATTCGTTTGTTTATTTTAGACATGCCACGTGTTCCAAATTTTAGCATTATTACATGTTAATTTATTTCCGTAAATACTCGTGATTGGCTGCGTTTTCTTTCTTTCTAAATCACCCATGGTGTATATCGTACAAAGTTCAATGTTTTACATCCCCATAAAAAAGAAGAAAAAACCAAAAAAATTGCATCTTTGAATTTCAAGTAAAATCCATCAAAATTGCCAAATCAAATATTTTTCATGAAAATGGTACCGAAAGGGCGTTAGAGAAATCTGACGTAACCAAATCCCCGAATTCAAAATCTCCGGTTCGCGGAAATAAGATAGTTTTCTCCCGCTATTTTATTTAGGTTTCTAATCAACCTACCGAAAATGATTAGTGGCGACTCCAATTCAAAACACGTTGCATGTTAATTATTTGAATCTTAAGTTGCGATTTGGTATGGACTTGGGAGAGTCCGAGTTAGGTTAGTTAATTAATTAACCCGATAATCCATTAGCCCGAAAATTAACTTATTTATTTTTTTTAGAAGGTCGCGACACTCGCCCATACGTCAGCCCTCATATAATCTGGGAATGACTACTTTAATTCTGTCCACCGCAGGTGAAAAAACGCATAACTTTCACCAGACTGCTTTGTTAGATATGCAGAGACTAAAGAAAGGACGGGTTACAAATCATGTTATTCGACGTAAGGCGGACGCAACTCCCATCGAGAACACGATGACAGAGGAACCCCGGGGCTCGGACACGAGCAATGACCGCCTTCGGATATTCCAGCATTTACTTCCGTTTAGCTGGCTCTGCAGCCCCACTAGTTCGACCGAGACAACTCATTTTTACACTCGGCGGAGCCGGCATGACCCGTGGACAAACACTTTTATCAAGGTACGATAACATCACAGCAAGAAATTCCTTTTGCAACAAGTCCAAATTCCGTTTCGTCGATTGCTTTGCTGGTGTGAGCCCGCGGGATTAGATTCAAAGCTTTTCGTTGTAAGAAAACAGATGCCCTTTTTTGTCTTCTCCCTTTAAAAATGGCATCTTCCATCTGCAAATGCTCTCCAATTCGCTGTTTTGGCTCTATTTAGAGAGAGTAAGGCTATTGGAAGATGCTTCATTTGCTTTGACTGGGTAATCAAAAGGCAAAAATGTTCCGGCGAAACTCACTTCTCCAACGTGATGAGGGTCCACCACGTTACATCCGCAGCTACACACGTTGGTAAGAGATTGTTTAAAGAAGAGGAAATTTGCGTGGGCGTAGCCAGCCGAGGCGGCGTTTCGCTTTCTTGCAGAGTATTTTATGGCATTGAAAAGTGGTTTCTGTTCTTGGGGTGCGTTCGGTTCGGATTTGAAGATGGGCTTCGTATCTTTTCTTTTTTTGTACGACACTCAAATTGAATGCTATAATTTCTTTTCAATCACTTGAATATCATATAACATCTTGATTAATCACTTGAGCATCCCAACCGTTGGGAATCTAGTTTTTCAAAATATATATCACTTAAGTGATTGATTTGCAGTTGCGACACTCATGTGAATGTTTTTTAAAAGCTACCACACTCAAATGACCAAATAAAATAAAAAAGTTAAGGCATGCAAGTGAGCGTCGTGCTAAAGTTGATGCAGCTGTGGTGTTCTTATCCTTTTGCAATCAAGTCCCAATGTTTTAAGGGTCTGATTACACTTGATTTCTTCAATTTGGGGCAAAATTGCAAAAAGACGTCATCTCAGCATTTAAGAATGAATATCATAGAGCGATTCGCATGAGTTGGTTTGAAATAATTAGTCAATGAAGAAAATTTCGCTATCATCAAATATTTATGTCTAAACGTTTTCATGGATGACGGAAGCATCTTGAGGTTATTCATTTTTATAGCCCATATAAACAATTATTTTTTGGAAAATATTTGTCAAATCATTCATTTTTCGCAAAACAAACGAAGTCGAATAAAATCGGTCCACAAAATTACCCAACAATGAGAGTCCTCACTATACTTGATTTTCGAGTGACATATTTGGTTCCCACCTGAACACTTAAAAAACAAAAACAAAACAAAAAATGAGATGACCAATTTCGGAAAGTGTTTTTACCTCTTTAAATTTAGAAATTCACTTTTCTAATTTTATACATGAATTTTCTATTGACCAGAAAATATTTTCTGTTGACTAAGTCATTTTCAGTGAATCAAATGGGTGCAAGTCTGAAAAAATAATTTTCGGAAAACACTTTCACTCGAATAAACGCACCCTTAATTTTGTAGGTTAAACATTAACTATGACTCTACTCAAAACCAAAAGGCAACCCAAGGAATTTCTGAAATCATAACAACTTAACAAGAATGCCCATGCCGACTCTGCAAGATTGACATTTGTAACTTCTTTACGGAACATAGCTCAAATTGGATTATCTCGTAACTGAAGCTGTGGTGAACATAACCATGGGGTTCGATCAACGCAGCATTTTCCAAATGAAAGTTCCACGGAAACCGGATAGAACTCAAGAGGAACCGTTGTTTTCCACGACCGGCTTGCCCCAAAAGTTTGGGGTGTCAACTGAATGTACCTGCAATTTAAGTAGCAAGTACTCAAATTCGAATATACATAAGAAAACCATCAAAAGGTATCGTTGTCGCGATTATTCACCTACTGGGGAGACGTCAGTGAATTCGTCATCATGAACGAAAGTGATTATCCAACCACCGTCCTCTTCAAATCCATATTCTTTAGGACCAAAGGCAGCTCAGCTGCAGAAGATGTTCTCTCCAAATTTTTGGTACTCGACCTTAAACGTATCTCAAACTGCTTCAGATAGTCCAGTTCTGTTTAGCTGGGAATTTAGTTGCATCAAGGTTTGCTGCTTTCCTAAACTCTAAACGCCCACATTTCAATTGTCTAGTGTAGAATGTAACCGTGACTAGGGGAACTGTTTCACGGGCAATGATCAGCAGTGGAAAGCATCATGCTACTTGAAATTTGTCCATATTTGTATCTTCAAACTAAGACTTTGTTAGGATTCACCTTACATAAAATCGGGATATGAATCGGGGCTCATGAGTCAACTCCTCTGTATCAAACATAGTTAAGCTTGTTGGAGTTGGCATGACCCGTTCATGCAAACTTCATACAAGTTATGATGAGGTCACAGCAATATACTTACTAGAAAAATACATCACAACAATGTTGTTTAGTTTTGTTGATTGCAGGGGTGAGCAGGAGGATTAGATTCTGAGCCTTTAATATTATGAAAACAGATAACTTCCTTTGTGTTAGAGATGCTTTGATTGAATTGGAAACTCTGGTGATCCTTAAAAGTCTAATCTTCAGTCTGCCAATGCCTTCTCTGGCCAGTCGTGTCGATAGGAGTTGACATTTGTTGATTGGTGTCTTGTTTTGGCTTTATTTGTTGGCTGTTGGAAGATGCTTCTTTTGGTTGACAAAAGAGTAATCAAAAGGAAACATGTTACACAGAACTCATTTAAGAAAACATGATAGAGTCAACTATGTTTCGAATCCTCAACTGCACGGTACCGCCGTCACCATGGCCAGCCAAGTCGGCTTTCGCTTTCATTGATTGTGAATACTTCAGGCCTAACACTTACGGTATTCAGAAGCTACAATGCATTTGTTGCTGTTTGTTTCTGTTATATTGTGAAGGCCCAGTTAAGCCTTCTCGGTAAATTGGTAAGATTCTCAATCATGCACAGAACTAGAGAAATCAGTAAGAGTATAGAATGAAAAATAATTGGCACCCACCAATACAATTAAATTTATAGCTGGGGACAGCATAGATTCCAAATTTCACCTACCCCCTACACAAACAACAAGATTTTTGTTAGATTGCGGAATGGATCGTGTATGTTTGTGTGCAAGGGAAAATATAGAACAGAGAATTAAGAGGTAGGCAGCAAGGAAGCACAAACAAACAAGGAAACACTCTTATTATACATCTGCAATTTTGATCTTCAATCTTGCAATGCTTTAGCTCGATCTCTCCATTACTTTGCACTTTGCAAATAAAGTGGTATTTGATGTCGATATGCTTAGTTCTTCCATGAAAGACTAGATTTTTTGAGATAGCTATCATGGCTTATTGTCATAGACTATTGGAGTTGATTTTGTCTATGGTTCTCCAATGTCTTCTAGAATTCTTCGAAGCCATATTGCTTCACTGGTAGTAGTGGTAGTTGCGACATATTCAACCTTAGCAGTAGATTGTGCTATTGAGTCTTGTTTTTTGGATGTCCAAGAGAATATTCCTAAACCCAATGCGAATGCATAACCAGTAGTGCTCCTTCTGTCATCAACTAATCCTATCCGGACTCGTCGAGTGTAACCAATGAGCTTGGCACTTGCACATGGCCGATACCAAATGCCGTAGTCTATAGTTCCTTGTAAGTATCTTAGAATTCTTTTGGCAGCTCCAAGGTGAATTTGTCTCGGACTTTGCATGAATCATGATAGTAGACTTGCCGCATACATGATGTCCGGTCGTGTAGCAGTGAGATATAGCAAACTACCAATTAGACTTATGTAAAGAGATGAGTCAACTTTTTCTGCTCCATCTTCCTTCAATAGTTTCTCGTTTATCACTAGTGGTGTTGCAACTATTTTGCAATAATTCATCTTAAATTTCTTTAGGAGGTTCTCGGCATATTTCTTCTACAAAATAAAGACTCCTTCATTTTGGTTGATTTCGATGCATGAAGAAGTAGTGCATCAAGCCCAAGTCTGTCATCTCAAACGCCTTCATCATTTCTTCTTTAAACTCTTGAACCATCTTTTCATTGTTTCCTGTATATATGAGATCATCAACATACATAGAGATAATAAGAGTGTCAATCTTACATTGGGTCTTGATGTAGAGTGTTAGCTCGCTCATGCTCCTCTTGAATCCTTGCTTGGTGAACTATTCGTCAATTTTGCTATATCACGCTCATGGTGCCTACTTTAACTCATAGAGGGACTTCTTGAGCTTTAGAACTTTTTCTTCTTGGCCTTTGGCCATAAAACCTCGTAGTTGCTCCATTATATTTCTTCTTGAAGATATCCATCTAGGAATGCTGACTTCATGTCTAGTTGATGGATCCTCCATTCTTTTCGTGCTGCTAGGGCTATGAGTGCTTGAATAGTATCAAGGTGAGCAGCTAGAGCGAAAGTTTTAGTATAGTCAATATACCCGCTTGCTACAGATATCCTTTCGCCACAAGCCTTGCTTTATGCTTCGGGATTGATCCATCTGCGCCGAGCTTCATCTTGTAGACCCACTTGACGCCACTAATCTCTTTTTCTTTGGGGTGATTAACGAACTCCTGCGTTTCATTTTTCTCGATCATCTTGATCTCTTCCTCCATGGTTGTTATCCAAAATTCTTCTTTGGATGCCTCTTCGTAGCTTTCTGGTTCTAAAGCAGCAAAGTTACATGTGTCATAAATTTTTCTAAGTGATTTTACCCTCATTACTGGAGATTCTAGAGTAGATTCTTCTTGTGTAGCTGTCGAAGAAGATGGTGGTGTTACGTCGTGAGTGGTGACATCTGGTACTTCACCTTCTTGTTGTGATGTTGACTCCTCATGTACTAGTGGTATGTCTTGTAATGTGACGTACTTCTTCTCGATATTTTCTGCTTCCCAATTCTACGTAGCATTCTCATCGAACGCGATGTCTCAACTAACAATGAGCTTCTTAGTTCCGTGGTTGTACACTCAATGGCCTTTTGATTGATTGATGTAGCTAAGGAAGATTCCCTTTTTTATCTTTTCATCGAGCTTACTCCTCTTTTGAGCTGGAATGTGGACATAGCATATGCAGGCAAATACCTTGAGATGTTTTGCCGAAGGCTTCCATACGCTCCATGCTTCGATTGCAGTTTTATTTTGAACAGCTCTAGTTGGACACCCGCTTAAGATGTACAATGCCATATAGATCGCTTCTGCCTAGAACGAATTGGGAAGGCCTTTGTCCTTGAGATTGGACCTTTCCATCTCCATGACAGCTTATATTCTTTCCTTCGCTACTCCATTTTGCTATGGGGCGTAACCAATAGTTAGTTGACAATGAACTCCTTCATCTTCACAAAATTTGTTAAACTCCCTTGACTTGTTGTCACACCCCGACTCTCGAGCTCGCGACATCCCTACCTTACTCGCCTCGGGTCATGAATGATTGCGTCTCGGGTAGGCTATCGACCTACGAAAATTTCGGCGCATGCGGAATCCGCAAATCTCCCAAACAACAACAACAGCGGATAGAATAGTAGGAAAATTAACACAGTCAATTCATCAAAAGCAATTTCATTAAATAACTAGAGCAGACGAATCTTAACCATACTGAGCTACGGTAAATATGTACAACCCCAAACTTCGGGACGGCTCACTAGGACCTCAAAAAGACACGAGGTCGGGTAAGGTTAATCCCTCATCTACTCCCAAAAATCCTACCACAATCCTCTCGGTTCATCATCCACAGCCTGAAAATTGTTAACCACGACGGGGTGAGAAATTAATCTCGGTGAGCCAACGCATAAGCCCGGTTAGGACGTTGATTCGCTCGGACACCCTAAAAATTAACACATCAGCATAAAGCAAATATTTCAATCACAGGCAAACTTACCCTCCGGGCCACACGTAATGCAATGTAGACTTGACTCAACAATCACCCAATTAAATCAATTCACCACTGCAAAGCATCACATCACCCGCATACACATGACACCACACATAGTCCATTTATTATCAAATCCGACCCGTAGGTCCAGCACACTAGTCGGTTGGTGCTCTCCTGGCGGGACCAGGCATCGTCCCTTACTTCCGGCAACGACGCCTGATAGTCCATGTGACTCCACTCGACCAACCGGAAGACAAGGATTGTCGACACGGCACGGAGCTAACGGGAATCCTTAAAAGGCTTCGGCCCATCACAAGTCGCGACCGGCAAACGTACACCCGGAAGATAATGATCGACGCGCATCCAGCAACCAGAAGACAATGATTGCCGGGACCGAACGACCGGAAGACAATGATCGTCGGAATTATCCCATTATGTGACCACTCGTGCACTTCGACAACCAGCCAGTTCATTTCTTGAATTTAGGTCGAATGTTCATACTCGCATGTTCAAATACTTGGCCAAAGGCCATTTTCGTGCAAAAATATGTAATTTTATCTCATACGTGATCACATGAATGAGCAATTTATATTGATTGACAGACCAATCAATTTGGGGCGATTAACCTCTAATTAGACCCCCACGGCAATCAACAGCCAAACCGGCACTCACGGCCAACAATTTAATAATTCAATTAATCAATTGCGACCGGTCGATTATTAATCTCAATTTCAATTCCAATTGTGCACTCGTCTCTAACCTATCGCTCACTCGCGATCAATCAATTCAATCAATCAAATCAATCATTTCTAATTAGGCATAAAATCCTAACTAATTAGACTAACTTAACCAATTAGGGCCATTGAACCTAAACCAAATTTCTAACCTAAACCGGCCTTAATCGAACTACCTAAATACCTAATAATATAATTAAACTACTCCGAATGCAATTAGCGTCCTAACCAAGAGTTAGGGGCTAACTCACAATTTAATCTAGCTCGGGCGGACTCAAATTGGGTAGCAGCGACACGAACTCAGCCCGGCCCGCGACGAATAATTACCGAACCGCGATCCAACTCGAGCTTCGGGCTCCAACTCGGTCCGGGACCACCCAAACGACTTGGCGACACTTCAGGAAGATGGCACGGGGCTCGAGGGTGGCGGCCAGTGGCCGGAGCTGTCCGGAACAGAAGCCGGCCCGCGTGAACAGTACTCGGCCAGAACAGGGGACAGGGTTCCGGGGCTGTTTTGGGGTGGCTTCGAGGTCTCGGGTGGCTCACGGGCTGGGGGAAGGGTTGGCCTGGGTTGGGTGGTGTCCGGGGAAGCTGTAGGTGGTGGTGAGGGCGCCGGCGGACGGCCGGAGGCGGCGGAACCGCGGCTGTGCAGAACTGCGACGCAAAACAGAGGAAGTTCGGGTTAGAGCAGGGGAGGCTGCCGGGGCTGATTTTGAGCTCCACGGCCGGCGGCCGGCCTCCAGTGGCTCGGGGGGACGATGAGGGATGGAGGATGACGGCTCGAGATGGTCGGTGGGGGATGGGTCATGGCGGACCAGCTGCAGCGGCGTCCGTGGGCCTCGGCGACCAAAACAGGGGACAACGGCGTTGGGGGCTGTTCGGGGCTGAATCGGGACGGTGCGGGCGGCACATGGCGGTGGGGTGGCGTCTGGGGGTCGAGGGGGAGGTGGAGTGGTGGTGGGTGGCGGCCGGAAGCGGCTTGGGGCGGCCGGAGCTGCTCGGGCAGCCCTTAACCCGAAACAGAGCAGGCGCCGGGCGGGGCAGATTCCGGAGCTTCCCGGCGGCGAACGGCGGTCGGAGAGGTGGCGAAGGGGTAGCAGAGGAGGCTGGAGACGGATGGTGGTGGTGGTCGCACGAAATCGGCCGGAGGAGAGAGGATGTTTGTTCGGTGAGGGGGTGGCGCGAGCAGGGGAGAAGAGAGGGAGCAGACGGGGAGAGAGAGAAAATGGGAGGAGGGAGAAAGGCTTTGACTGGTTTGACTGCAAGTGGGCTGACCAGATTTGACTGGGTGGGGCCCACGGGTCACTCAAAATTAATGATTTTTGTCCGTTATGCATAATATCTGGGGGTGATTCTGTACTTTGATAAATCGGGACTGATCGAATTTTTGGTTGAACCGATTGAGGATAAAATTCGGAATTTCACGGGCTAGGTTCGGTCTGGAAAAGTTTTAGGCCCGAGGATTAAAAATCCTAAGTCGCGGCGACCACGGTTTCGAGACCCAATCGAAACCGAATAAAATTTCGGGACTCGTCCAAATTCGTCATTTTCGTCCTTTCGATCCAAAATTTGCACCGACAAAAATTCAATTCTCCCTTTTTATTGAATTCGAGCAAATTTACATAGTTCAAATTTCCTAGGCGTCACACTTGTATTCTGTGCCTTTGTCTCTCCTTAGGACTTTGATTTTGTGGCCACTTTGATTCTCGATGTGGTTCTTGAATTTTCTAAAAGTAAAGATAACCTTTGATCTTTCTCGAAGAAAGTAGACCCAAGTCATTCTAGTGTAGTCATCGATAAATAGGATGAAATATTTATTCTGACTTAGTGTGGGAGTCCTCATTGGACCACACGCATCCGTATGAACTAGTTCCAATCGCTTTTTAGCTCTCCATAGACCTCCAGATAGGAAGGACTTCCTTTGTTGTTTTCCAAAGAGGCAACCTTCACAAACATCTAGAATTTCTAAAATGGCTGGAAACTCTCTCATCATATTTTCTGATGGACAATTTTTAGCCTAGCAAAGTTAAAGTGGCCAAATCTACCATGACCTAGCCATGACTCATTAAGTTGAGCTTTCATGGCCATATCTCTTACATAATTCCAGAGAATAGGAAACATCTTAACAGAGGCTATGAGATTTTTATAGTTATCATGAATAATGCACGAATCTCCTTTAAAGTATAGAGAATACCCACTTTGTATCATTTGGCCCACACTCAATAGAGTTTGTACAAGACTAGGGACCATATAAACATTATGAATATATTTTGCGCCTTTATTTGTTTCAATGTCAATAGTGCCCTTTTCTTTGACATCAACTATTGCGCCATTGCCCAGTTTCACTTGGGATTTCACCAGTGTATCAATACAGTAAATAACGATTCATCCCCGTCATATGATTACTACACCCACTATCGATGTACCACAAATCATTTTTCTTATCATTTGTCACTTGGCTTGCATAGAATGTATTGATTTCATTTTTTTCCTTCAGCATAGTTGGCTCGATAATTTGTTTTCGAGCGACAGCCTTTTTCCACGTGGCCATATCTTTTACAAAAGAGGCATTGTGGCTTATTTCTTAGCCAACAATCTTTCTCCAAATGATTAGTTTTTCTTACAAATACCACAAGGTGGGTACTTTTCCTTTTGAGTAATTTCCCCTCCTCTTTTATTTTTCCATGAGCTCCTTCCACCAGTTTTATTTTGATGAGACCGTATGTTTATTTTCCACTGAAATGCACTTCCAATTGAATCTTCATCTTGTGCCATCATTCTTTTCTCATGTGCTTCTAGAGAGCCAATTGATTCACTTAAAGACAGGGTCGTTAAATCCTTATTTTCTATTGTTATGACAATAGGATTGTATTTTCTAGTAAGTGACACTAGTATTTTTTCTACAACCCTTTGATCAGTGATTTCATCTCCATACACTCTCATTTGATTAACTAGTTCTTTCAACTTGCCACAATATTCTTGAAAGGTCTCATTTACTTTCATTTTAGAATTCTCAAATTCTCTTCTCAAAGTTTGAAGCCGAATTGTGCTTACCTTTTCTGATCCTTGAAATTCTTCTCGTAGTATTCCCCAAGCCTGCTTTGCAGTCTTTACTCCAATTATTCTCGGAAATATAGTTTCCGAAAGTGCATGCTGAATAACAAGCAGTGCCCTTGCATCCATTCTAAGTTGTTCCTTTGGAATGCTCTCGCCTTCTTGTGGAGCTTCATATCCTTTCTCGACGATGTCCCATAAGTCTTGGGCCATCAAGAAAGTAGTCATTTTAATGCTCCAATAGTCGTAGTTATTCCCATCATAGATAGGAATGGGAAATGAGGATGAGGCAGCGTTAGCCATGGATTTGGTGTCAGAAAATATGAAAGGGTTATTTTAGTAGAGGATGGTTTGGACAAACGCCCCAAACTAACCGGACGAGGTTCTGATACCACTGTTAGTTTGCGGAATGGATCGTAAGTGTGTGTTTGTGTGCACGGGAAAAGATAGAACAGAGAATTACGAGGTAGGCAGCAAGGAAGCACAAACGAACAAGGAAACACTCTTATTATTTAGTTGAGCAATACAAAGAGAGGAGGAAGGATTTGCTGGCTTTTCTGCTTAGTACACTCTTATAGGCGTGCATTACACCTCTTTGACCGACAACACATTTTAACTTTAACAATTGAAAGTGCCATCTGCAGCTGTTCATTTTTTATAATTTCAAGTCCTCATCAGCAAATATAACCGACTGAAACAAGTGGCAACTGTTGACCAAATTATGCCACTGCATAAGAGTTCTCCAGCTAGCATCTTCCTTCCCACGTAGGACTAGAGGATTTCACAAAAATGGATCACTGACTCAACAGTTTTCTTGGACCATCTGAGAAGATCAGAGCACAGGTATGCATGTATAGGCTTGTGAAATCAACATCCATTGTGGATAGAACATTTAACTGGTTTGATTTGCAACATCCTCATCTATATGTGCAAAGTATACTGACTATGCCTGCGGATCAATATGCTTCGTTTGGGACACAAAAGTTCCGTGGAAACCATATGGAACTCGGCAGGGCAGTGTAATCTTCGCGACGGGTTCGTCAGAAAACTTCTTGCAGTCGATTAGATACACCTGCAATTCAGTAACGGGAACGCCTCAATCTAGATGCAACATAAGAAATTATGAATAAAGATTATATGCTCTGCAGTTATTCATGTACTTGGGAGGTATCAGTTGATTCATTGTGAACGAAAGTGATTATCCAGCCATCATCCTCTTCAAATCCGTTTTCTTTAGGAACAAACGCAGCACCAGTGCAGAAGATGTTCTCTCCGAATTCATGATAATCCAACATGATCGTATCTTCGATCAAGTTCGCTTTCTGGTGCATACAGGAATAAATTGAACGTTAATGACCTTACTTTAATCAAAGAAAATGTGGCAAGATCAAAGGGGGGAAAAGCCTTTGTTTACCGAGGAAATTCCAGTTCTCGGTTGGTCGAGATATAACTTGGCTAGGCCACCATACTTGGGCATGCCTGAACTCATCACAATAACATATCAGAATCGATATCGAGACCGATTCGCGAAAGGGACCTGTAAAGTCAGAGTAACATGGTATTCTGCAATCACCTGAAGTTGAGCTTGCTGAGGAATCTACAACTTGAGTGTATCCATATCTGTTTTTAAGGCCTGCGAAGTTACTGTTGATCACAGGGAAGTCCATCGAATATTTTGTCCCTGTGAGATTTCTTTCCTTAGCTTCTCCGGTTTTCATGTTTAATCTCCATTCATATGCACGTGAAAAAAATGACCGTTCTTCATCTTTTTCAGTTGCCACAGAGACATTTTTTTCACATGATCTAATTGGCTTGAGTCTCTTAGAGAACCATTGGAATTTGTCCAACCCAAAATCAGGGCCTGGGATGATTGATTCGAGAGCCCTGCACGCCCACAATACAACCTGTAATTCAGTTTCATGAAATAAGTCCACAGCCTTTCGAGAAATGATCCTCGGAGAAAAAAGAAATGCTTTACTCCAGATTATTCTACCTCATCGCCATCCTCGAAACAGTTCAGAATGTGAAACGTGCAGCTTGTTTTGACGTCGAACCATTGCATGGAGTTTCCATCACCGTAGCGAGGCATTACCCCAATCCTCGCATACTCTTTCTTGTTGTATCGTATCAATCTACACAATGAATGAAATTATTGCCACTAGTCAAACATTGTTTTAGTTTTCTCTCTGTATGAAGAAGTGGGAATTGGCAAGACAATGTTCATTTTTGGAAGAATGTTCTACTAAGGACAGCAGGTAACTCACGGCCCTCCTCGGACAAGTCGGTTTATGTCTATCGTAAGCGGGAAATCCATGATCACATTGTACCTGCAGAGCCGGTGTCTACAGTTATTAATTGCGAGCTTATATAGATGTCGGAACCATGCTGTGTTCTTGTCAAATATCTGGTGCTAATACACAAATTATCACTCTATATATTGCTAACCTCTGAGTGACCCCAATCTCGTGGCAGAGGCTGCATCGGTCGAGTTTGAGATCAGCTTTATGAAGTAATTTCTTCCCATCAGCTGAATTCGAATCAAAAGGCCATCAAGATACTACCAAGTTTGACAATGAAACTGCATAAAGCTCACCTTAACAAGTTTCTTGAAAGATACCTGAGATGATACCGAGTTCCATGAAAGGCTTTACCGCATCAACCCCCATTATAACCAACTCTCCTGTGCCTGGAGCTCTCTGTCACATGAAGAAAAACACAAGGGAGATTGGTTTTTATTATTCATATTCAAGCAATGCACAATGCTTACGTCTGTACAGGTTCATGGAGACAGACCTTTGGATGGCTCGTGAACGGTCGCTTCCAATCTCTATCTACATTCCAATTGCCTAGAGTTTCTAGTGTGAAAATGTCGATCTCTTGAGGCATGTGATTCTCCGCGATCGAGTATAATTTCCCTCCGTGCTCAAACACATTAGTGTTACTAATCAGTTTGTTCACTGTCCCAAATCTCAACTGGAAAGAAAAAGTTTAAAATGGGCAGAGTTCTCGGTTAGTAATGCTTTGTAAAAAAATGACATGTACATGACGTACTACTGCTCTTACAGTACTGCAAAATTATATAGTCCAGGCCGCATGTGTCAATAAATAAGTTAACTATGAATGAGGAACTTAAGTAGATCAGTGAAAGCACCGAATTCAGTAGATAAGCTGACAAAATGGCCGGCGAATCACCCTCTATGGCAGGTAAAAATGATGGTCTGTTCCTTTGTTTTTCTAGCTTGTACGTTTCAGTTTCGACATGTCTGTTGTTGTAGTGGACATTCCATCTCCCATCACTATCTTTGTCGATGTACACAGCATGAAGCATCCCTTCTCCCTCAATCCAAGTGTGACTTGACCGTCCAAATACGGATTTGGTTGATTTTAGCCCTCCAAAGAGAGGATTTGGCCCTGCGATCCGTAAGAAACAGACATGGATCAACATTGCAGGCTAAACAAAATTTCATTATTATAAAAAGCATCCGTGAAAGCTAGACATCTTTGAATTAGTCGCAAGCAAAATCATATTTGATTTCTCCATATCTCATATGAACATTAGCCTCTTTTTATTTATCAGCTAGGAAGTTTAGATCAGAAGAACGAGTCTCGTATTTTGTTATTTCCTCATTGTTCTTGGCCATATTCAAATTTTGTACGACTAGGCTAATTTGTATTGCATATTAGATTGTTGTGTGATGATTTATGCCGAGCACTCGCATCGCATTCGACTATTCATAAAAAGTATCCCAATAAAAAAGCACAGGTCGCTGTATCATGCCTCCATTATCTGTTTTTTTTTATAGGCCTGTCATTCTTATGTCTGGCTTTTGTGTGCAAAAAATTGAGATAAAAACATTCACTACAATACACAATCTTGGCATAGTGCCTGTCGTTACCGTTTCTAATGTAAACGCCCGCCGGAAAGTCATCCGGGATTGTCCCTTCAATGTCGTCGACGTTAACAGCTTCTCCTAATTCACTGACAGGAGCGAAGTTTCTCTGCACAACTCAGACGATCAAACATAAGTAGGAAAGGAACATCGGTTAGCCTTGCACAGGATCTTCAAAATATGAACTTCACCTGTGTTTTAAGTGGTCCCAGAAGAAGTGCAGTTTGGAAAACAAAAAAAAGGTTTAACCTGAGATGGGAGCAACGGTTGGTCCACGAACTCGAACGCCGAACCGACGAATGCATCCAATGCGCGCACGCACAGATTCTTGACTGCACTCGGAAAGTCAACTCGAACAGGGGCTTGCTGCAAATCCTCAACTGATCGAGCGACAGAGCAGTTCACTTTGAAAGCAGTCGAGAGGTTAGACTTGAGGTGATGAAAGCTGAGGGGGCTGGAGGAGCTCTGCTGAACAGAGCAGTTCACTTGAAAGGCAATAAGTGTAGAAGAAGCCATCTCTGCCCTGGAAGGCGTAATAGATTCTGAAGCACAGAAAGAAGATCTTGACCCGATTTGAGTTTGCTCAAAGCTACAGTTGAGGATGCCGAAAATGCTACTGCCATAAAGATGACAGCTAACGATAACATCGTTGCTGCTACCTTCCAAATGAGACTCTTATCGAAGTGTTGTCGGCGGTGGACTTCAGTACCTGGCTTTGGCACGAGGCTCTAGTTTCAGTCGGTCAAACTTTTTCTTCGATAGGTATTCCACTTCAAGTCTTCATTTGAGAAAAAACGAAAGCACTTTAGACCCTTATTTGAAATTTTCTCAGAATTTTTCGAGAGCAGTCAAGTAAATACAATTGCACTTCCAAAGGAATTTATCGCAAGATGAGGGGATCGTGGATGATCAAAAGATTCCCGAGCATGCAGAGAATTGGATTATATAACTAAGATGATAGGATTAAAAAATTGGCACCTACCAATGCGCCAATGAACTTTACGCCTAGGGACAACACGGATTGCGTATTATCACATGCAAACATGATTTCTCCGACCCTCTCAGAAGATCATATCACATGCAAACAAACATGTACAGGCCCTAAGACGGGTCTGATTCGCAAATTCACATATACATGTGCAGAGTATACTGACTATGCTTGTAGATCGATATGCTTCGTTTGGGAAATAAAAGTCACATGGAAACCGCACGGAACTCGGCGGGGCGGTGTAGTCTTGACGACCGGCCCCCGCCAGAAAAATTGTTGATGTCGGTTGCAAAATGCGCAAGTCGGGTCCTAAAACTTATCAAGTTGGTGAAAAGAGGACATTATAAGTACCATAACTTATATACGGCACTCACTGAAGCACCATAACTTTTTTCATCGACCACTTAAGTACCCTAATTTTTTGTACGGTGCTCAGATTGAATGCCACACTTTTTTTTTTCCCGATCACTTGTGTTTTATATAACTTTTTTATAAGTCATTTGAGTACCTTAACTTTTTAAAAGTGTTCATCTCAAGTGTGTCTACATCACTTAAGTGATTGATTTGAAGTTATGACACTCGAGTGATAGACAAAAAAAAAATTAAGGCACTCAAGTAAGTGCTGTGCAAAATTTGATGCACCTGTGGTGTTCTTATCCTTTTTTGCAACCAAGTCCCCATGTTTTAAGGCTCTGATTACACTTGATTTCTTCAATTTTGGGCAAAATTGCAAAAAGAAGTCGTGTTAGCATTGACTAATGAATATCATAGACCGTTTTACATTCGGTTTGAAATAATTAGTCGATGAAAAAAATTTATTATTGACAAAGATTTTTTTCTAAACATTTTCATGGATGATGAAAATATCTTTAGGTCATTCATTTTTTTAAACCATATAAGTGATCGTTCTTTGAAAAATGTTTTCCAAATAATTCATTTTTAGCGAAACAAAAGGAGTCTTAGAGGAATAAAATTGATCCACGAAATTACCGAACGATGTGAGTCCTCACTATACTTGATTTTCATATGACATCTATGGCTCCACCTAAACACTAAAAAAACCAAAAAAAAATCAAAAAAGAAAACAAAAAATGAGATGAACAATTCCGAAAAGTGTTTTCACCTCTTTAAATATAGGAATTCACTTTTCTAATTTTACGCATGAATTTTCTATTAACGGGAAAATATTTTCCATTGAATAAGTTATTTTCAGCGAACTAAATGAGTGAAAGTGCGAAAAAATAATTTCCGAAAAATACTCTCACTCGAACAAACGCACCTTTAATTTTGTAGCTTAAACATTAACTATGACTCTACTCGACACCAAAGGACAACCCAAGGAATTTCTGAAGTCATAACAACTTAACAAGAATGCCCACACCGACTCTGCAAGATTGACATTTTCAACTTCTTTACAGAACATAGCTCAAATTGGATTATCTCGTAACTGAAGCTGTGGTGAACATTACCATGGGATACGATCAACGTAGCGTTTGCCAAATGAAAGTACCATGGAAACCGGATGGAACGCGAGAGGGAACCGTTGTTTTCCACAACTGGCTCGCCACAAAAGTTCGGGGTGTCAACTGAATGTACCTACAATTTAAGTAGCAAATACTCAAATTCGAATATACACAAGAAAACCATCAAAAGTTATAGTTGTCGCGACTATTCACCTACTGGGGAGACGTCAATGAAGTCGTCGTCGTGACCGAAAGTGATTATCCAACCACCGTCCTCTTCAAATCCATTTTCTTTAAGACCAAAGGCAGCTCAGCTGCAGAAGATGTTCTCTCCGAATTTTTGGGACTCAACCTTGAACGTTCTTCAAACTGGTTCAGAAAGTCCAGTTCTGTTTAGCTGGGAATTTAGTTGCATCAAGGTTTGCTGCTTTCCTAAACTCTAAACGCACACATTTCAATTGTCTAGTGTAGAATGTAACCGTGACTAGTGGAACTGTTTCACGGGCAATGATCAGTAGGGGAAAACATCATGCTACTTGAAATTTGTCCACATTTATATCTTCAAACTAAGACCTTGTTAGGATTCATCCTACATAAAATTATCATATAAATCGGCTCTCATGAGATGACTCGTTTGTATCAAACATAGTTTAAGCTTGTCGGAGTTGGCATGACCCGTTCGTGAAAACCTCATTAAAGGTATGATGAGGTCACAGCAATATACTTACTAGAAAATGACATCACAACAATGTGGGAAAAGTACACTAGAAGTGCCATAACTTTTGTACGGCGTTCACTTGAGTGCCATAACTTTCAAAACGTTCACTTAATTGTCATAACTTTTAAAAATCGTTCACTTGAATACCATGTTGACGCGGCAGCCGGAAGAGCCGATGTGGCAGCCGGAAAAGTTACTGCAGACGCCGGAAAAGTTACTGTAGCACGCCAAAAAGTTACTGTAGACGCCGGAAAGCTAACGTGGCACGCTGGAAAACTGACGTGGCACGGCGGAAAAGTTACTGTAGCACTCAAGTGAACGATTTTGCTCCGACATAACACTCAAGTGAACAATTTTTAAAAGTTATGGCACTTAAGTGAACGTTTTGAAAGTTATGGTACTCAAGTGAACGCCGTACACAAGTTATGGCACTTCTAGTGTACTTTTCCCCAACAATGTTGTTTAGTTGAGTTGATTTCTGGTGTGCGCAGGAGGATCAGATTCTGAGCCTTTAATACTATGAAAACAGATAACTTCCTTTGTGTTCGAGATGGTTTGATTGTAAAATCTGGTGATTCTTAAAAATGGCATTTTCAGTCTGCCAATGCCTTCGCTGGCCGGTCGTGTCGATAGGAGCTGTTGACTGATGTCTTGTTCTGGCTTTATTTGAGAGATTGCAGGCTACTGGAAGATGCTTCTTTTGGTTGACAAAAGAGTAATTAAAAGGAAACATGTTACACGTACAGAACTCATTTTTCCAGCTTGATAGAATCAACTATGTTTCGTCCTCAACGGAGGTAGGGGTGCAAAGACAGCAAGGAGGTTTGCCCGGAAGTGGCTGCCCACACTGTACCGTAAGATTCGCAATTATGCAGAGAATTAGATAGATAATTAAGAGGATAGAATGAAAAATTATTGGCGCCCACCAATACAATTAAATTTATAGCTGGGGACAACATAGATTCCAAAATTTCACGTACCTTCTACACAAAAAACCAAGATTTTCTTGGACCATCTGAGAAGATCAGAGCACAAGTATGCATGTATAGGCTTGCGAAATCAACATCCATTGTAGATACAACATTTAACTGGTTTGATTTGCAACTCCTCATCTATATGTGCAAAGTATACTGACTATGCCTGCGGATCGATATGCTTCATGTGGGAAACAAAAGTTCCATGGAAACCATATGGAACTCGGCAGGGCAGTGTAATCTTCATGATGGGTTCGCCAGAAAAATTCTTGCAGTCGATTAGATATACCTGCAATTCAGTAACGGAAAAGCCTCAATCAAGATGCAACATAAAAAATTGTGAATAAAAATTATAAGGGCTGCGGTTATTCATGTACTTGGGAGGTATCAGTTGATTCATTGTGAACGAAAGTGATTATCCAGCCATCGTCCTCTTCGAATCCGTTTTCATTAGGAACAAATGCAGCACCAGTGCAGAAGATGTTCTCTCCAAATTCATGATAATCCAACATGATTGTTTCTTCGATCCGGTTCTCTTTCTGGTGCATGGAAGAATAAATTGCACGTTAATGACCTTACTGTGATCGAAGAAAAGTTTGGGGGAGGAGAGCCTTTGTTTACCAAGGAAATTCCAGTTTTCGGTTGGTCGAGATATAACTTGGCTAGGCCACCATACTTGGGCATGCCTGAACTCATCACAATAACATATCAGAATCGATATCGAGACCGATTCGTGAAAGAGAGCTGTAAAGTCAGAGTAACATGGTATTTTCTAGTCACCTGAGATTGAGCTTGCTGAGGAATCTACAACTTGGGTGTATCCGTATCTGTTTTTAAGGCCTGCGAAGTTACTGTTGATCATAGGGAAGTCCATCGAATATTTTGTCCCTGTGAGATTTCTTTCCTTAGCTTTTCCGGTTTTCATGTTTAATCTCCATTCATATGCGCACGAAAAAAATGACCCTTCTTCTTCTTCTTCAGTTGTCACGGAGACAATTTCTTCACGTGATCTAGTTGGCTTGAATCTCTTGGAGAACCATTGAAATTTGTCCAACCCAAAGTCGGGGCCTGGGATGATTGATTCGAGAGCCCTGCACGCCCACAATACAACCTGTAATTCAGTTTCATGAAATAAGTCCATAGCCTTTCCAGAAATGATCCTCGAAGAAAAAAGAAATGCTTTATTCCAGATTATTCTACCTCATCGCCATCCTCGAAACAGTTCAGAATGTGAAACGTGCAGCTTGTTTCAACGTCGAACCATTGCATGGAGTTTCCTTCACCGTACCGAGGCATTACCCCGATCCTCGCATACTCTTTCTTGTTGTATCGTATCAATCTACACAATGAACGAAAATATTGCCACTAGTCAAACATTGTTTTAGTTTTCTCTCTGTATGAAGGAGTGGGAATTGGCAAGAAAATGTTCATTTTTGGAAGAATGTTCTACTAAGGACAGCAGGTAACTCACGGCCCTCCTCGGACGAGTCGGTTTATGTCTATCGTAAGCGGGAAATCCATGATCACATTGTACCTGCAGAGCCGGTGTCTACAGTTATTAATTGCGAGCTTATATAGATGTCGGGACCATGATGTGTTCTTGTCAAATATCTGGTGCTAATACACTAATTAACACTAAATATTGCTAACCTCTGAGTGACCCCACTCTCATGGCAGAGGCTACATCGGTCGAGTTTGAGATCAGCTTTATGAAGTAATTTCTTCCCATCAGCTGAATTTGAATCGAAAGGCCATCAAGATACTACCAAGTTTGACAATGAAACTGCATAAAGCTCACCATAACAAGGTTCTTGAAAGATACCTGAGATGATACCGAGTTCCATGAAAGGCTTTACCGCATCAACCCCTATTATAACCAGCTCTCCTGTACCTGGAGCTCTCTGTCACATGAAGAAAAACACAAGGGAGATTGGTTTATATTATTCATATTCAGGCAATGCACAATGCTTATGTCTGTGCAGGTTCATGGAGACAGACCTTTGGATGGCTCGTGAAGGGTCGCTTCCAATCTCTATCTACATTCCAATTGCCTAGAGTTTCTAGTGTAAAAATGTCGATCTCTTGAGGCATGTGATTCTCCGCAATTGAGTAAAATTTCCCTCCGTGCTCAAACACATTAGTGTTACTAATCAGTTTGTTCACTGTCCCAAATCTCAACTGGAAAGAAAAAGTTTGAAATGTGCAGAATTCTCGGTTAGTAATGCTTTGTGAAAAATGACATGTACATGATGTACTACTGCTCTTAGAGTACTGCAAAATTAAATTGCCCAGACTGCATGTGTCAATAAATAAGCTAACTATGAATGAGGAACTTAAGTAGATCAGTGAAAGCACCGAATTCAGTAGATAAGCTGACAAAATGGCTGGCGAATCACCCTCTATGGCAGGTAAAAAGGATGGTCTGTCCCTTTGTTTTTCAAGTTTGTACGTTTCAGTTTCGACATGTCTGTTGTTGTAGTGGACAATCCATCTCCCATCACTATTTTTGTCAATGTACACGGCATGAAGCATCCCTTCTCCATCAATCCAAGTGTGACTCGACCGTCCAAATACGGATTTGGTTGATTTTAGCCCTCCAAAGAGAGGATTTGGCCCTGCGATCCGTAAGAAACAGACATGGATTAACATTGCAGGCTAAACAAAATTTCATTATTATAAAAAGCATCCGCGAAAGCTAGATATCTTTGAATTAGTTGCAAACAAAATCATATTTGATTTCTCCATCTCATATGAACATTAGCCTTTTTTGATTTATCAGCTAGGAAGTTTAGATAAATAAAGCAGAAGAACGAGTCGTATTTTGTTGTTTCCTCATTGTCCTTGGCCATACTCAAATGTGTACGACTAGGCTAATATATTTTGCATATTGTGTTGTTGTGCGATGATTTATGTCGAGCACTCGCATCGCATTCAACTATTCATAAAAAGTATCCCAATAAAAAAGCACAGCTCGCTATATTATGCCTCCTTTATCTGTTTTTTTATAGACCTGTCATTTTTATGTCCGGCTTTTGTGTGCAAAAATTTGTGATAAAAACATTCACTACAAGACACAATTTTGGCACAGTGCCTGTCGTTACCATTTCTAATGTAAACGCCCGCCGGAAAGTCATCCGGAATTGCCCCTTCAATGTCGTCGACATTAATAGCTTCTCCTAATTCACTGACTGGAGCGAAATTTCTCTGCACAACTCAGATGATCAAACATACGTGGGGACTGAACATCGGTTATCCTTGCACAGGATCTTCAAAATATGAACTTCACCGTGTTTTAAATGGTCCTAGAAGAAGTGCAGTTTGGAAAAAAAGTTAACCTGAGATGGGAGCAACGGCTGGTCCACGAACTCGAATGCTGAATTGACGAACGCTTCCAACGCGTGCATGCAGAGATTCTTGATTGCACTCGGAAAGTCAACTCGAATAGGGGCTTGCTCCAAATCTTTCAACAATGGCTGCTCATGGAGATGCAACATTCAGTCAGCTTAGCAGCTTATATCTCCCCACAAGATTCGAATGTACGGCTCCGATCCGCCTAATCATGGACTCCATTTAGATAGGCATATCATGAATTGAGAAACTTGTGACAGTAACCAATTTCCATTCAAGGGAAAATCCAATGACCACCATATAGACATGACTACAGATATCTTATTGGGGTCTCGACTAAAGAAGGATCCACTTTGTCAACTCTAATATGCATGCGTGCAAGAGAGAGAGAGAGAGAGAGAGGCTTTACTTTGAGAACATGAGAGGGACTGCATTTGAAGTGATCAAAGTTGATGCACATGGAGGGCCTCTGCACAGAGCAGTTGACTTGAAGCGCCATATGTGAAGACAGCATCTCTCGGTCTGTCCTTCTGCCTGAAGGGTTGACAAAGGTTTATATGCTCATGCTTATTGAGTCAACGCAATGCAACTATGTGCCTTAATTATTCCGCAGAGGATCAAGGATTGTTGTATCATTTGAAAATTATGCTCTGCGAATATCGCCCCTTAGTTCGCGTACAACGAGAGAGGACACTTGGTTAGGCTGGTCCCCATTGGACAAGGACGCGTGAGTTAACCAAGGACGACACAAATAATATATTGATTGTCATACACCACGGCATTAATTGACGCAACATGCTAATACTCTTCACAATATTTGTCTCCCTTTATCTATGTGATCTCTAAAACGGGCTGAAACCACAGTCATGTTTGGCATGCTCTAGTTGGTTGTCGCAAACGATGATTCCATGCGTTACGAGACTCATAATCATTGGACTATTTTCTTGAGTATCTTTGACATCATGGATGACCAGAAAACATTCACTTTTACGAGACAATGATCAACGGTGAAAAGTGATGATTAGTTGACTGATGGTGTAATGTGAATTACCTACAGCTCACTAGGTTGAGAATTACTGGTGGAAAAAGAGAACTTCCGTTTTTGGCTGGCTTAGGTTGGAAGGTCTTTGTCGTTCTGACAGAGTATCTTTTGGTGCCCATATGCTTCATATTCAATAGCTAGTTGGTGGAGTTGCTACCTGCTAGAAATTATGCTGGGACGGCTATTTTGGCTTTATTGCTAGATTGGAGGGTCAGAGGAATATGCCTCTTTTGAATTGTCTCACCGACATGCTCAAATAGGTAATCACTGAAGGAGAAGTAGAAAATATACCCTCAAAAACTGGAAGAAACGCACCCACCCACAGACAGTTGGAAGAATAGAAACTCTGAAGGTTGTAACATATGGAAAAAAGTCAAAACATGAAGTTCTACATCTCTTCCTTCTGGGAGAATCTTCATTGATGTGTTATCGACCATCTCTCATCCACATTCATAAACCTATAGCTGATTCAAATTACTTGTCCTCAAATCTCTTGCCATCTCGAATTCAAGGCAAAAACACAGCCAAGGCGAATGCTTCACCCATTTTTCATTAAACCAAAAAAAAAAAACAGAAACTGATATTAGAATGTCCTCTATGGATGCCAGTGAATGACAGCACCAGAGTAATTTTGCAACTCATGTGGCTGACAGAACAGGGACGGTCAGATGTCCATCTGCTAAGACAATGTTTATAGCAGAAAGGTGCACATGCACCAAGAATAGTATATTATCAACACAGGTTTAACAAGTGCAAGTATGTAGCCATCCATCCACGACCAAAACCCAAGCAAGAAGGAAAGCAGTGCGCCCCGGGGACCAAAACTAAGTTGATAACTACATTGCATAAATGAGCATGCACGTTTGAGAGCTCGAGTGGACGAGAGGAATTATAGATGATTCATTAACTGAAATTTTTTGTTTGCAACCAAACATGGACTCCAACAGAAAGAACACAGCAAGATCACCAAAAAATATATTTCATATATGTGGATAACTGCTTCAATAGAAGTCCCGAACAACGTTGTGAAAGTCAGCCACATACTTACCCCCTATGCAGCATCATTGAAAGATCTACCTAAAGTACACGAAATTTTCACAAAATAACTTCTTGACAATTACAAGGGTCAAAATCAAGCATGAGCTATACGGATTGCAGTGGCGAATTCATCCTGCCATGGATGAGTCACTAGAAAGCCGTGGTTGTAAATTTCTCCGAAGGAAATCAGACATTTTGGAGGTTGCCGCACGACCGCGTTCTAAGCAGTGAAGATAATCGTCCACTTGAAGAAAGAGAAGCAAACAAAATTTCAAAATTAGGTTGCACAGAAATACGTGAAACCAAAATCAGGAACAATTCCTTAAGACAGACGTACATTATCCTCTCAAAGCCAAAAACTTTAGCAATCTTAAATTCTTGCATTGAAAAGGTCTGTTTAACATGGGAAACATTTGATGATAAACTTCACCATCTGGATTTAATACCTGACATGACACCATGGGTGACAGATGTGATAAGCCCATGGTCCATTTGTTCACCTTTTACTGATGATGATTCTTCAGGAAGGACAGAGAGGATTGAGTTTGGTAAAACCATATACACAAATGCCTTCATTTTCTGCCAAATCATTCAACAAAAAACATAGGTCATTGGCTCTGTGACTATATGCAAATATGCGTTCCACCATATATGGCTATTTAGGGGAAACAATAGGTACTTTAGACTCCAACAAATATTCTTCACAAAACAAAGAAACATTGTTGAGTGAAAAACCTGTTCACTGTTTAAATAAACTGCCCATATCAATGAAACTTCAAGCTATGGTATCTCGTCTGTGTTAGGTTAAACCAAATAGAACCTTGTTTCACCATCCACGAATCATTAAGAATCTCTACGAGTAAAGCTATTCATCACATGCATCCAGACTTTTACTGGCCAAAAGAAAGAGTTGCACTCATCAACTAATGCAAGAAAATCCAACTGTTCACCGTAGAGATAAAAATCCATGATGAAAAGTCACCTCTTCCTCTAACTTAGTGGGGTCCAACATCACAAGTCCACTTTCAGCCAAACAACAACATATTGCAACTGCATAAACCAACAAAAGTATCAGAAGAAATTTCAATGGGTGGTTGCAAGACATGAAAAGCTATACAAAGAACAAAGAGCTTCAATTACCAGCAAGATGCTTCAGAGGAATGCCAGCATCTACAAGAGCAGCACATGATGCATTTATGGCACAAGGGAGAAGCTACCAAAATTGAGTCAAGGAAGCTTCATCATAACAACTCATAAGGAACAGAATTGAAATTTCGCATGCAGTATGCGCTCAAATATGTATGTCAAGAAAGTCGAAGATGCTCTAGTACTCCATTTGTCAATACATGATAAATCCAACATCTAGAACAGTCACAACCAATAAAGCCTTTATTGTAGTACTTGAGAGTGAAGCGTGACACACATTGTCTCCTCTTAGTATCACTCGTTTTCCTAGGCAAGAACAGCTCACAACGAAATATAAACCACCATTCAAGCTAAGAAACTGTCCAATATATGACGTCAATCCTGAAGTTGACAAATTCATACCCAAGAAACTTGCAAAGCTCCTCCTGTTTTCTCCATCCACTATCAGTTCCTAAAGGCAATATCTGATGTAAGAATTCCCTGGATCAAAGAACATTCTTTAAGATTGATCTCAGCCATCGCAAGCATCTAAGGCAAAATGCCATCTAAAATCTATCAATCATCAAAAAGCCTCTAATAGCACTACAATGTCTGACAATAAACAAAAAAGGCATGTTAATGGGTCATGCACAACTATACAGACTAAGTTTACAAGACCTATCTCCATGTGAACTACCTCTAAGTAATTCCTCATCTTAGATTTCTCTTCCTTTGTTAAATTATCTACCTATGTAACACAGAATGATGACACATCTTGAAAGACTGCAAAAACCACTTGGATAATATTATTCACAGTCATCAGGATACAGCACCGTCATCATGGACAACCTGCAAAATAGAATAGATTGCCCAGCATAAGGAAACTACGTAACAGACTCAACTCATTGTATCTGACCACCTTGCATCATGAATAGCAAACTCGTCGGAATGACAAACTTGTCTCGCATCATAAATAGCAGATGGATGAGAAATCAAGCAAAATCCAGCTAAAAGGAACCTTTGAAGTTTCCAAAGGTGTGCACAACACAATAAAGAAACCACGGTGGGTGTTTGTCTCGGAATCTAGAACTCTCAAGCAGCCAAAGTTTCCCAGCTGAGCTATCTTAGATTCATTCCACCAGAATTCAGCAAAAGCAAATGTCAAAGCTCAAGACCAATAAAGAAGCTAACAGGAGCAGTGCTGATTAAACACGGTTCACCTACAGGTTACATCTAGCTGCCAAAGTAAGGTGAAGATTGACAGACCAGTTAGGGACGCTAAACTCACACGGTAGGTGCGAAGCTCGATTAAGGGCAACCACCAATATCTAGAATCTAGCATGCTTGCTGTTCGCTGAAGTAAAGCAAAGCGGCCGCACATTGAAAAACAGAGAGAGACTCATGCATAAAGCGGGCAACCAACCTGAACAATCACTGAGGTCGTGGTATTCGGATGTATAGTCAAGATGCAGATGCTCTGCAACGTCCTCTTCAGTACCATCTCAAATTCCTTCTCCTGCTTTCCTGCAATCACGCGAGAATTGAAGCAATGTGCACTTCCTCACAGTAAAAACATGCAAAAAAACAAAAAAACAAAAGGCAAACGAATTCTCACCAATCTGCCCTGTTTTGGGCTTCCAGATGACCTCGACGGAAGCTTTTTCCGGGTCCTCGTTCTTCTTCGTCCCCGCCTTCGGTCCATAAACTGCAGCAAGAACCTGGGTATTCCCTGAACATAGAAAAAATACCCCCACCCAAAAAAAAAAAAAAAGAAGCAAAACCCACTTCGATTTCAATTGATTCGAACCGAAAAGAAACACCTTTAATCGAAAAAAAAGGGAGAGGAACACAGCAAACACCTCGAACAGCTCCCTAACAAAGCTGAATCCCCTCGATTCCAGAAAACATAATGCAAAAGCAAAAGCAAGAGCAGAGCGGTACCTTGAGCCCAGCTCGCAGATCCGTGAGCTCGGTTGAGGACGCCCCGCGAACAAGAGAGAGGCCTCAGCTGGTTAGGGCTACGGCCATCGGCTCTGTCGATCTCCATTTTCCTCTGCAGAATCAGCAGAAACCAGAGCGACTTTGGCTTAGGGTTCCAGGGACTTCGGCCCGAGATGCAAAAGCCGTTGCGCGGTTTCGCAAATTTTTTCGAAAAATAAGAAAACACAAATTTGAGATTTGGCTAATTTAGAGAAAATTAATAAATAAATTGCTGTAGGGTGTGTACGGTTAACTCAGTTTAAGACTTAACGAGATATTAATAGTATGTACTAAAAACCTACACCGACCCTTTTTAATCTACTAGTAAGCAAGCGCACGCTTTTACGAAATAGTAAATAAAATGAGAAAGAATAAGGTCGGACGATTTAAATTATTAGAAAAGATCAGAAATTTAAGAAATCTTAGAATAAGTAGCACTGGCTTCATTTACCTTTGAATTTGTGAGTACATACTCATTTAATGATGTGATATCAAATTTGATTTACTTAGTAAAATATACGGGATATTTTTTTTTATTATATTGTGCTGTTAGAAGTTGGATGCAGAAGATAGGGAAAAATTCAAAAAAGGGCCCGAAGTCCTCATGTTTTCTCAAATAAGGGCCCCAAGTGAACATTTGTTTCAAAAAAGGGCCCGAAGTCCTCATATTTTCTCAAATAGGGGCCCCAAGTGAACACTGTTTCAAATAAGGGCTTGAAATGACCTTAAAATCTCAAAAAAGGGCCCGATTCAAGGGTATTTTAGTCTTTTTACTTATTTAATTTTTTCTTTTTTATTATAAATTTTGTTATCTGTTTCCAAAAAAAAGAAAAACAGAGGAAGAAGTTTACGTTCACGGGCGGGAGGGTGCCCCCCTCCTTTGTGCTCGCCGCCGGCCCCCGCCGGGTGGGGGGTCGGCGGGCTCGGCATGGGCCGGCGGGGTCGCCGGCGACCCGGCGACCCGGCGGCCCCGCCGGTCGGGCGAGGGCCTCGGCCCTCGCCAAAGCCGGGAGAGGGTCGGGCCCTCTCCGGATCGGCGAGGCCGGCGGTCCCCGCCCAGATCGGGGTCGCCGCCGTCGTCGCCGGGGCCAGGCGGGGTCGCCTTGACCGGGCGACCCCCCCCCGACGGGCGACGGCGACGGCGGCGACCCCGATCCGGGCGGGGACCGCCGGCCTCGCCAGATCCGGAGAGGGCCCGACCCTCTCCGGTTTTGGCGAGGGCCGAGGCCCTCGCCTCCGACCGGCGGGGCCGCCGGGTCGCCGGGTCGCCGGCGACCTCGCCGGCGCCAGCCGCCCGCCGACCCCCCACCGGCCGGCGGCCGCGGCCAAAGGGGAGGGGCGACCCTCCCTGTGCATATATTTTTTTTTAATCAAGAAAAAGAAAAAAAAATAATAAAAAAAATTAAAATGTGAAATAACGAAAATACCCTTAAAGCCGGACCCTTTTTTGAAACATTATAACCACTTCGGGCCCTCAATTGAAACGTACTATATTACTTCGAGCCCTTATTTGAAACATAATTCACTTTGGGTCCTTATTTGAAAAATCAAGAGGACTTCAGGCCCTTTTTTGAATTTTTCCCCAGAAGATATTTGTCGATATCCTTTAATATCGTTTGCACCAAAATTTGACCCACCACGTGGACATGAATAAACAGTTGGGTAAAAGACAAATTGTCATCAACACAACATATGTGAGCCACTGTTGACGATCAAAAGAGCGGTCAATATTGGAAAAAGGGGGAACCATAAAGTTATCGGTTGACATGCCGAAAGACGATCAGATGCCTGAAAGGTGCCGCCGAGAAAAGTTAACACATTTCCAATGTTGCGTCCTTACGTTTTCAAGCCGCATCGTTGATTAATATTCAGGCACGGGTTGTGTACATGAAACGAAGTATTCGATTTTCCTTATTTGCATGTGATGTTTCTTATTTGTAATCGCTATTAAATCTATGTCCTTCGACAAAAAAAAAATTCGATGAATGGCTTTCCGTGAAACAGATTTATTTGTCAATTACTAATTAAACAAAAGTTAATATGTCCATATTATATTTTTGATACACCAACTACTAGGGTTGGTTTTACTTTCACGAGTTTGGCATGGCTCTATTGTTAATTTAGCGTGCATGTAGTTTTACGGCGAGGATGATGACGACAGCGATGATGATAAGATTCGGAAATCAGACCATGAAGGTCACATCTGGGCCAACGCATGTGGCCCACAAAGTAGCCCCAAGCGGCAATTACGTGGGACTTTCACTCACGCTCGTTGAAGGCGCGTGATGACCACATTTTTTTTTGTTGGTAAATAAAACTACCCTATATTTATTTTAGGAGGGGAAAACATGTCTGGAATTTCCAAATCCCTCTTCGAAAATTGTTTTTCCCTTTAGCCAAAGAATTATGTGGATTTCCAAATCAAACCGTACGAGCATTTTTGCAATTTTTTCGGGACTTTGGACCTCTAAAGGACTTTGGGCAAAAGTTTAAGTTGCTTGATAAATATCCCCTTTAACTCAAGACAGATTCGTAGGAGTTCCGAGCGGTTTTTTTATTTTTTTTCAACTTTGTCATAACTAAAGCTTCGGAAATTGAAAAAATACCCTCGTCGCAAGGCGTTGCCGACGAGGCCGGATTTGACCGCCGACGAGGCCAAATCTGGTGGCCAACGGGTCACATGAACCCGTGACCGTCACCCGTGGCTTTAGGCGAGGCTGGCCAACACCGAATTTGATAACCGTCTCTTTGATTGTCCCTTATAGCGCAATTACCAACTTCAATGACTATTTTCTTTTTAGAAAAGAATTCGGATGGTGGTAAAATAAAAATAAAAAGTTCGCGTTTCTTCCCCTTTTCAATAAAACTAGTTTCTTGAAAACTAGTATGGTTTTTGCGTACTAATATTAGACCATTCTGAAATATTTTTAGCTTGTATTATTGAAAACAAAGTACAAATTTCCCTAGAAAGGCTCAGTAAGAAAAAGAGCCCGCCTGTCGGACACGCGCCGGAATGCGCGTAGGCTAACCCCCGGTGAGAATCTTCCGCTCGTGTGTAATGAAACTGACAATGACGAGTGGCATCCGCGTAAATACCCCACAAAGCCGAGCCCTTTTCCGTATCTCGTCCACCTCAGGCTCGGTGGCGCTCTGATTTTACTTGCTCGCTTTGCTTTCGTCACGACAGAGAAGCGAGTCTCGGGATTCTGAAAAGCTCATGCTCGGATAGCTTTTCTCCCTCAATCGTTCGTTCATGGAACTGGAGAAGTCGCGATGGTGCTTCGCGTGCTGGAACAGCTCAGGGGAATCTCGCGGTTCTAGCAGCCGTCGATGTTGACTTTGCTCTGATGGAGTCGAGCGGTGGTGAGTATCGCGTTCCGATCGGCCTTTTTTTTGTGTTGCTGATTTCGCGGTTCGAGATTGTTCGTCCGTGTCTTTTCGTGTGATCGGGTGGTTGATACGTAGGCATGAGAGCAGCATTTCGGATTTTCTAGTTCGGAGCCTGAGTTGCCGATTCTTAGCTCCGTTGACGGTGAGCGGACACCGAGTTGGTGTCCTTTTGGTGCTTGTTGCGGGGTGGCGAGTTGAGTCCCATTTTGGCCCGCGTGAATCCGTGCGTGGCTCTGGGAATGCGAAAGGGATATTCAATGGAGTCGGGGGCTTTAGCAGGAACGATGAAGTTGTGATTAGGCATGGTCAAGTGGAGTTCGGAATTGACCTCGTTTAGTGCGGATAGGTCTCTCGTAGGTAGGAGAAATGCGCGATAGAAGAAGATTGTTAGTGGTCTGGTTGCCCTGCTGCTATGCATTTTCGCTTTGAATTTTGACTAATGGCTTTTGTGAGGCGTGAGCTTTTGTTTCATTCCTATTCTGTATGATTCATACACTGTTTATGAACTGAAAAGCCTAGCTCAGGAGTCCCTTTGTTTTTTTTTTCTGAAGAAGTAAATGGGAAGAGGTTTAAATGAAGTAAGAAGACTCCACCATGTTGCTGATGAAACTCTGTACTCATTATACAAGTAACTTTGCGTTAGCAATACGAGATTGACGCAAAACCTGGGTAATGGATCTATTGGCTGAGTTCCCCCATTAATTCTGTTATGCTTGTGTGTTAATGTGTAGATGCATGACAAATTGGCTGTGCCAACTTATGAAGTAATGAAGAGGACCCTTTAGCATTTTTTTAAACTCTCCTAATTGTGGGCTGGGCACACAGGTGCAGCTGCTAATTTCTATGCTCTCGTTATTGAAATAGCTTGGACTGCTACAGTCTTTCAATTTAGTCACTTCTTTTCGCTCTCATATTTCAATGGAAGAACCAGGGAAACAAAGTTGCCTCTGTACAAATATTGCTGATGTTTTGTGTAACATTAAATCTGTGGAGCTGGAGTTGCTCTGTTTTCCTTGCATCTGGAAATCTAGTTAGAAATTTCAATAGCATGTACTTATAGGTTACATAGAAGTAGCAGAAATCCTGTACAATTTGGTGCAGTATTTCTGGGAATGCTGACTCTTGCAGTTGGAAAAATGTGCAGTTTTGGGGGCCTGCGCGGTTACATGGAGCTTAGAGACTACTAGCTAACGATTTGCTTCCCAATGGATCACAAATTTCATTCAATTTGTCAGCTGGAGACGAGAAAGTTGCTATGGCTCCTGGGAATATCATTTGCTATGGTTCTATTGATTCAGTTTATCGAACTCCCACGTGGGAACGTCCTGGGATCTCTATTTTCTGCAATCAAGGTTCCAATAGAAGGGAATATTGTTGATGTGGAAGGATCGCCATTTAAATCATATATGTCAGGTAACATGACACTTTCAAATGACTCAGACACAACTACTGCTTCTACCATTCACGGACGAGTGGAGGACGATGGCTTTGAAGAGAGAGGCTCAATTTTTTACAATGGCACTGTACCAAAGAGTAACACATTCTTCAATGAACCTTATGGTTTAAGCAACTATACAACTGGTGATGAGAAGTCATCAATAGAGAATCAAGTGGAGGTAAATGGAACTATTGCGCCTCCCATTGCCAATAAATCAATTGGTGGATATGCACCAGAGGAAGCTATGGTGCCTGAGAGTAATGAGAAGCTTTCTCTAAACAGTTCTACTATGTACAGCGACTTCACAGCTGCCAATAAGAAGAACAATGTCAAAGCACCTGAACGTGGTGAAAACAGAGTCAGTTATGTACCTCCCTCACCTGCAATTCCACCTGTGGATTCGTCTCCGAACTCCAACTCATCGACAAAAGAGGGACCCCATGTGACAATTTCCATTCCATCATCTGTTTCCGATACTTCTTCGACAGAAGTACATTGGACTCCAACTCGTAAGGAGGATGTTAAGTCTAACCAAATGCAGGGCGATGTCTCCTCATTAAGTCAAAGTTCGACTGCTTCCATTCATGATACATATAAAACACCTCAGGCACCAACATCAGCAGTAATTACAATAGCAGATATGAATGCTTTGTTGCTTGAAAGCCGTGCCGCGTACCGATCAATGGTGAGAGCTGCACTTTGTATTTGGACAGCAGTATCATGAACTCCATTTTTGTAGAAATTCACGTTTTTGCATTGCGGTTGCAGAAGCCACGGTGGTCTTCAGTAGTTGATCAAGAATTGTTAAAAGCGAAATTGCAAATTGAGAATTCTCCCATCGTGAGTGACCCGATCCTGTACGCCCCTCTTTATCGAAATGTTTCCATGTTCAAAAGGTAAGACTGGGATCGGTCACCAATTATAAACACTTGATCCTTTTTCTCTTGTTTCTCATTTTCGTTTTTGTTTTTTTTTCCCCTCGGAATGGGGGTTGGAGTTGCTTGTGCTGTTGGGCAAATATATACAAGAGAACCTACTTCATTAACTTCTCTTTTCTTTTACCAGCACTCTTTCTATTAAATCCATTCTAGTCATTCTGTACGATAAAATGCACATGGGGGATCAAACTGAGTGAATTTAATGTAGAATATCATTTATATCTTATAGCCTTATCTTTGCGGTTGGGCATAAAAGTTGTATACTTGAGTAGGAAGTGCTCCTTATGAGGTTCTAGAGCTATTGAGTTAACAGTGGCTCAGCTAGTCAGCTTAATTCCAATTTGGGCAACAAGTTTACTGTTGATACGGTAGGTTACTTTTGAGAAGAAAAGACAGTAGTTCACAACTAATACAATGTCCATAAACTAAATGCAAGTTGTTTCCCACACCAGCAAGGATGTTTTGAAACTTCTGCTCTAAAATTATAACTGCAAAATGCAGGAGCTATGAGTTAATGGAAGAGATGCTCAAAGTATACATTTACAAGGAGGGACAAAAGCCAATTGTACATAATCCGGTGCTGAAAGGGATATACGCTTCTGAAGGATGGTTTATGAAGCTACTGGAAGCGAACAAGAAATTTGTTACTAAGGATGGTAGAAAGGCCCACCTATTTTACTTGCCATTTAGCTCTCGAATGCTCGAGGAAACCTTGTATGTCCCCAATTCCCACAGTCATAAGAACCTTATACAATTTTTGCGAAATTATTTGGACGTTATCAAGGGAAAGCACCCATTCTGGAATAGAACTGGAGGAGCAGATCATTTTCTTGTAGCTTGCCATGACTGGGTATGCTTTAAATTCTACTTTCAGCAGATGCGTATGTATGCAAATAACATTAGCTTGTCCACTGCAACTGTGATCTGTATTTATTGCCACCATCTTCTGACTTCCTTCAAAAACTTCCTCAGGCCCCATCTGAAACAAGGAGAATAATGGCCAGGTGCATAAGAGCACTCTGCAATTCTGATGTTAAAGAAGGCTTTGTTTTCGGTAAGGATGTCTCGCTACCAGAAACCTACGTGCGGTCAGCTCAGAAACCTCTCAGAAATCTTGGAGGCAAGCGACCTTCTCAGAGGTCAATCCTAGCTTTCTTTGCTGGAAACTTGCATGGATACGTCAGGCCAATTCTATTACAGCACTGGGGCAACAAAGATCCAGACATGAGGATATACGGTCCCATGCCCAACGTCAAGGGTAATATGAACTACATTCAGCACATGAGAAGTAGCAAATACTGCATATGCGCAAAAGGTTATGAAGTAAACAGTCCTCGAGTTGTGGAAGCCATCTTCTTCGAGTGCGTGCCCGTGATTATATCCGACAATTTCGTGCCCCCGTTTTTCGAGACTCTGAATTGGGAATCCTTTGCGGTTTTTGTACTGGAGAAGGATATCCCAAACTTGAAGGACATACTCCTCTCCATCCCTGAGAAAAGATTCCGTCGGATGCAGATGCGGGTCAAGAAGGTACAGCAGCATTTTCTTTGGCACAGTAGGCCGGTTAAGTACGACATCTTTCATATGATACTCCACTCGATTTGGTTCAACAGAGTATTTCAGATTAACCCCAGGTAGATATGGTGGATTGAAAGAGATGTAGATAAGTGCTTCAGGTAGTGGATTTTGTACACTGTACAGACACCCATGCTCCATTTCCTTCGCGATTGTTTACCAGTTATTCAAATTATTAGCTGCACTTGTGCTACACATCTAAGAACCATTCACGTGCGGCAAGAGTTGCCGATACCGATGGAGCATCCACAAACAAAGATCATCTATTTTCATGTCCTTCGATGTAAACACTGAAGGGCTTCTCTTGTTGATACATGCCTGTGCACATATCGGAGCAAGTTAATGACGAAAGAACCGCGTGCGGCAAAATCGGAATGGGATCGGTGAGAACAGAGCGATACGAGGAAAGATACAGGAGGCGCATTCTGGTCGTGTGTCTTGTTGTAAGAAGCAAAAGAAGCGGTGTGATTTAGTACCAAGCTAGTGATCTGTTCCTCAGAAGAAAAAAACAAGAAAAATGCGTGGAGGAGAGTCAAGCAAGCTTTATTCTTTGCTTTAGCCTGTCTATTGTGCTTTACTTCGATTCTCATGCAGAAAAGGAAACGTCCCGCGCCTCCTTTTCGCCAATCCACTAGTAAAGATTCCCGACAGATGTTGCATCTTTTTAAATATTTCGTAAGATTTTTCTTTTTTTATCAAAACATTTCGTAAGATGCACATTGCACTTTTGGACAAGTTTGTAATGAATGCAGCACTCCTTAGAAAAACCGTCATTAGAAAATGGTTAAATTTTTTAAATTTCATATCGACATCGTTTTATATTTACATTAGTTTAGTGCAAGGCGAGGAAAAATAAAAGATTGGGCACGTCGGGTTCATGAAATTGTCTAGTTTTTTCGATTTTCATTTTTACTTGAGAGTGAATACAATTCAGAAAATTAGACCCCCCAAAAAAAAAAAAGAATACAATTCAAACAAAACCGTTGGGGCAAATTTCGAAAATCGGCCATGAAATCGAAATAAGAAAATTTATTCTTCAAATCATAGTAACGGATATTAAAAAAATCAATTTTTTTTCTCGGAGTTCTTCCAAGCTGTTTGGAAAATTATGAGCACAATATCTTTCTCTCTTAAAATTGTTGGTGAAATATGAGTGAATTTCCACCAACCAAACATATTAAAGAAAATCTAAATTATTTACGTTTTCTTGTTTTTCATAATAACAAAAAAAAAATCATCTCAAAACTAACTCTATTTGTACTTAACGATAATTCTCAGAATAGATCCAATCCACCTTTGGCCAGAAAATCCAATCTCAGCCGCCGCATCACACGGACAAGATTTATCGAAGCGAGGGCAAGACTTCTTCCAGCCGTCCGATTACACGTGACGGATTAGCCGTCGCGCCGTCCACGTCAGATGGCGAGGGGCATTCGGGTCATTTCAGCCGCGCCTAGTCTCACGAGCAAGGTCCAACTAAAAAGCTCGCTCGTTGAAAAGGCAGTTAAGAAGACAACGGACTTTTAACCTCCAATGCGACTTCGATCTTCTTCTCCGCGCTCTTGAATTTTCGATCTCCGTTTGGCGATTCGACGGGTTACGATCGCGTGAATCGCCGGCGAGGAGATTCGATCGACGGATCGGTTTTGCGGGGATTCGGTCAGTCATGGCGACGGAGAGCAAATCCGGAGTGATGAAGGTGAGATTCGACAGTTCAGCTCACGGCAAGAAGATCGAGAGCTCCTCGAGCCGAGATTCCGCCGCCTGGAAGCACAAATCTGCTTCTTCCGTGGTGAAAACCGAGGTACTTGTACAGTTGGCGGTGCTTTGGATCTTTTGATTTTGTCGGATTGGGCTTGCTTTGAAAATGGGAGTTGGTACCGAGTGGGGATCGCGGTTGGAGCTGGATTGTAGCCGAAATGCGTCTTTGATTTGTGTTCTGATTGATCGGCTGCGGTTTGATCGATTGAGTTGAGCTCGTTTGATGGGTTCTGCGATTGAAATTGAAGTGATATTGAGTTTATCTGGTTCCTAAAATGCAATTTACGTTCTCTCGCTTTTTGAATGTGATGCGAATTTGAGAATGACAGGGTTTGGTCCATGTTTGAAGGTGAAGTCTAAAACGATGCCGAGCTCATCGAAAACCACGACGAGAACTACAACCACTAAAGTGAGAGAGAAGAAAGTGTTCAGTTTGCCTGGCCAGAAATTTGATCCTCCTGAAGAGGTTCTTCCTCTACTGCCAAGCAACTCTTGTGCGTAGAATCAAGTGGTGTTGGAATGACATTCATTTCTCTTTTTTTGTTTTGTTCCCTATTGTCAGAGGGAACCCTTGAGGATATTTTACGAGTCATTATCGAAACAAATCCCGACGAGCGAAATGGCAGAGTTCTGGTGAGTAGAGTCAATCTTGTTAAGCCGGTAATATGTCGTAGGACTTTTGAATAGAATGCTTGTGGTTGGTGTTTTTCTTATCGGTGCTTTGGGCTCTAGCACTAACTGCTGGGCTCAATTGTAAGTTGCTGTGTTTGATATAAGCAAACACATCGATAATTGCTGTTCAATGTTTTATATTCTGGGTTCAATTTCTTCATCAAACAGTGAATCATTCGTTGATAAACTTGCTTCTAATTACTCAAGAAAGAAAAACTGTTAAATTGGTGGCCATTCGAGACAACAAAAGCCATTTGTGTCTAGAAGTAGATAAACCAGTTTTACCTAAGGACCTCATTTTCTGATAGAACTCTGATTTTACCAATGAGGATAAGTAAGTATCAGGCATGTTCTGTCTGTTTATGATCCTCCATTGGTGGCTCTTTTTTTTTTTTTTTTTTTCAGACAATTGTTTGGTGATTGAGATAGTCATTTTTTCTTGTTCTTTCTAATTATCAACTGTGACCTTAGTGTTTTCGGATTTATTTTGTGCTAGAACTTATGTTGTGTAATTACCCACTTGTTGCCACTAGTAATTCAATGAAAATGGAGGCTATGTTTGGTTACTTCTGGTAAAGAGTTCATGGTCTTGAGCTTATATTAGCCAGCTGGAGGTGACTTTGAAGAGGTGAACAAGGAAGAATCATGTTTCTTCTTTGTTTCATTGCCAGAGATAATGCTTATCAGCAATCGCTATATGTAGTTCCAAAAGGTTCCTGTCAAACTAGGTGAAGTTTGTCAAAGCAGAGTTCATGGAGTTAGCTTGAGCGGCTAAACGGGGAACTGGAGCATTGGCTGGGGATGAGATGACATGCAGGAAAACTTCAATGGATAACCTTCCGTTCAATGCCCAGCTTCCCCCCCTCCCCACCCCACCCTCCCTGCCCCCCGAAAAAAAAAAAAAAAACAAAAGATAAAAAAAAAAAAATTGAGAAAGTTAGAGGGAGGTGTGGTATTTCATGTAATTCTGCACCGGCCAACTTTCCTGGAACTCGATGGATCCAGAGAACTCATGGTTCTTTCCTTGAACTGGAACATATACCTGTAATCCAAGTATCGAGTGCGATAAAGTTGAGTTACTTTGTATAGGATTTTTTATTTCTTAGGGGGATGAATGTGGTATATAGAAACTTTTGTTGTTGTCATAATAGAGCTGAAATTTCACTGCTCAAATTGAGGAGATGATGGATTCTATCCTGGCTTAGATGCTCAATTATCTTGCAAAAATTTACAGAGTTGGTGGCTATAAGGATTACTTTGGGGACAGCTAGGTGAGAATGTCGAGATAATTGAAGGAACTAAGCCGTGAAGGAACGGTCTTGTAAAATCTTGACAGAATTTGCTTTTCAATTCCTATGTTTGGCTCAATTAAATCTACACCTATACACCTCTCTCTCTCTCTCTCTCTCTCTCTCTCTCTCTCATGCACATCAAATTCTGCTAATGGAAATGTGATTCATCAATCTAAAAGCTTACAAATGGCAATAAAACCTATAGTTCCCGAGGAATTACATTCTTTTGTGAGCGGATTCTCCCCAGGATTTGTTAAGGAGTAGAAACTCAGGAGAAAGGATTCTCTAGTTTTCTTGCCATACCTGATTTCAATAGCATGGCATAGATGTTAACTGGCTTGGAACAGGTCAACTGTTAGCAATCACTGAGCAATGAGGCATTCTATTAAGAAACAAGCATGGATTTTGCTGCAGCACTACAATTAACGCTTTTGTCATATTGCAGAAGGTTATTATTTCATATCCTTGGTTAATAAATGATGCTATGTACTATTAGTCTTGTTAAGAGTGTTTGATTTTTAATTTGATAACTCAGAACTTTTCTCACATTTATGATGAACAGGATGATGGAACATGGCTTGTTGTCCCCTGAAAGAGCAAAAAGAGCATATGAGAAGAAACAGAAGAAGCAAAAGCAAATACGCATGGGAACCCCCATTAAATCACCATATACGCCTAGCAAAACCGAAAGCTCACAGAAACAGCAAGCCTCCAAAAATGGCGACTTAAAGTCCAAGAGAAGAGTCATCCAGGACAGTGATGACGAAGATGACTTCATTTTAAGTCATAAGAGAAGGAAAGTATAGAAGATACCATAAAATCTTCGCTTACGCATTGCTTCATTTACTTTAAGAACATTGAACTGCAAGGCAGGGGTAGTGAAGCAATCAATGTTGCGGGAAAAAGTACATTCTTTTCTAATTTATGAGGACGATAGACAATAAAATGGAAACTTGGATACGACTGGGAATTTCCTGCTCTTGGATGGTATAATAGTTGACAGGGAAATTAACTGTCAGGCAACTTTGTGATTCGTCTGCAGGTAAAAGTATATCTTTAGAATTCCGGAGCTTAAATAAGCAAACACTGAAAGCTTTAACAGAATACAAACACAGACGCCAACATGCCAACATCTTTTTAACTGAGGATTACCATTCATTCTGCTTTTCTGCTTCCCTTGAGGTATGTCTAAACTTTATTCATACGCTGTTGAAGTTTATAGAGCGAATAATCAAGTCTCATTGAATCTTCAATGTCGATATGAAACCAATGCCTTTTCTTCTATATTTCCTGTTTAGAACAGTTATCAGATGCATCCATTGATGTATGAGGTAGATTGCTGTTTCATGATATATTTGCCGTGGTACCGTGATTAATCAGCAAAACCGGGGTAAGAGAGGGAACATGAAGAATTTGATTTGCATGGAAAATCCAATTGTAGCAGGGGCAAATTTGACAGAAGAAAGGGATTTGGAAACTATCGACGGTACAAAGATGTGGTGACTCTCCAAATGTTAGGGTGCTGTGATGGATTGAGCCGGAGAGCCCATTATTGTGGGATCAACAGTGATGGACTTGTCAAGACCATGGACTCGTTATTGTGGCCTCAAGAGCTTGGATGTGTGCTCTCCCACAATGATCAGACGTGCACGAGCGTCGCACCCAGCAGGGATCAGTCGGATTCTCAAACGATCCTAACCACCTCATGGTTAGTGGGGAAAAGAGGATAAAAAGCCTGAATCCGGTAAAAACTGTAGACCCTAGTCAAGTCCCTATCAAGTCCAGTACACTTGAAAAACTCATGTCCCTGTGCTTACATTTGGTATGTGTGTTGCCTAAATTGTGCTAAAGGCCAACGTCCGTAGCATGACTTAAAAAGTCGCACGACTATCGCCAAACTACCTATGATCTTCTAGCAGAAAGTCTTATGTATAAGGGAATATCGAACAACAATGACTGGAGGGCCGATCGGAGTCGATCCTCGAAAAACACTCTTTGGGAACTCGGACTAGGGAACACACTGCCTTAATGGTTCTTAGGAAGATAGCAATCCAGACAAATCTTCATCTCATAATATTAATCTTTGTCACTCCATGATTCGAATCATCTTTTGCCTGCCTCTCTCTCTCTCTCTCTCTCTCTCTGATCGCTGAAAATTTTTATGGTGTTGTATAGAACACGTCTTTGTACCACAAGGCACCTCAGACACATGAAGCATCAGACAAAGGTAAAGCTGTAAACGTTTGCTCCTGACCAAACTCTAGGGTGAGATCACTGAGTTATATCTTGTTTCTTCAAGTGCTGCTGGACCATCAGAGACCGATAAAGGAAGATAGTAGATTACCCCCTTTGGTGAAAAACAGAGTGTCGTCGTCGTCATCTTGTTGAATGGATGAGCCATTTAATGATAGGTCCCAGCAAAAATATTATTTTCTGACCATGTCCCTGCAAAATACGGTCTATATGTGCCTTCATTATTAAGAAAGAACAAGTGGCAACCACATTGAAAGGGAGGAGTTGATCTTCAATCATGAAACATCCTTGTGTAGTAGCTCTTACAGGAAAAGAAAAGACATGAGCTTCTGAATGAACCTAACATTATCTTCCTATAAACAAATCTCAGATGTTCATTCACATCCTTATGCACACGCTCACCATCACACACATATACATGATCCAGAATCATAGAAGAATTTTCCGGCTAAACACGATCACTAGCAATAGTAAATTGCTAATACAATTTGCAAAGAGAGGAGATCTGATCTGCGGAAAATTTCACGGGTACAAGTCATTCCTTCCAAGTACTATATCTTGTCATGCCATGCTCCCTTGAATGTTACACCTTTCAAAAGCAGGAAAATAATACAGCGGAAGCAACAAGAGCAGGGCCTGCCACATGAAATTACATGTGAAAAGACAGAAGGAAACCTACACATACTCATTAAATGAGGACATGATTTATCAGAGAAAAAGGGAGGGAAAGAATTAAAACATTACAAAAGAAAAAAGAGAGAGGCAATACCTGCTTTGGACCCACCTCATGTTTAGATGCACCAGATTAATGTGAAGACTCTCAAGCGTCTCTCATCTCATGTTGGTTTCCCTCCATTGTATGGGCAACCCATGTGACAGACACAAGCGGTGAATCCTCATGATTCTGTGCCACCATCTCTCAACACCTCCATGTCCATCTTAAATTCAAGAAAGCTCAATGAAACCTGTCTACATCAGATGGTTGTGACTGCTCAAGTTGTGTATGTCTGTTGCCAATCTTTTTCCTTTCCTCTTTCTTTTTTTACTTCTTCAAAAAAAAAAAAAATTTCCCCTTTTTTTCATGTGGGTTTGGTCAAATTTTGTCAAGGGATGGGGAGTGTTGAAGCTCGACAGTGCATTGAATAATGCTCAGGAGAAGTGACACGCAGAAATACAAAATGGGGATGGATTTCAAGAAAAGCTCATTGAAACGTGTCTGCATCAGATGGTTGTGACTGCTCAAATTGTGTATGTGTGCTAGCAAACTTTTTGCCTATTTTTATTTTTGCGCTTTTCTTTTTCATGTGGGTTTGGTCAAATTTTAATCAAGGGATGGAGCATATTGAAGCTTGACAGTGCATTGAATATTCAGGAGAGATGATGTGCAGAACACACATGATGGGGGATGGTCGAACCTAATTTACTACCACTTTTAGGGACCCAGTTCCAGCGTTTGCTGAGCCCCATTACAATGACCTCAGTTGATCTCTTATAACCAATTTTACCTGTTGAAGAATGTCCAGGATTGGACAATGTTAGGTTGGTTGGATCGTGTGAACTGAAGAGATGAAAGCCCAATTTCTTCTTCAGGACATACCAGCTTTCAATGCAAAAGAAGAAGGGGAAAAAAGAGAGAATCACACGTTTTGTTCTGCTTATAACACAATGTCATTTCAGACGAATCAGAACCAAAAGGGGTTGGCCAGGCCGGATTTTTTCCTTTTCGAGTGTCGCGGTCAAAAAACACGCTAGAGAAGCACATTTCAATGGATCTCGGATGGCCTCGGACGATTTGGATTGCCATGGATGCTCCTGCAAATGCGAGTTCATCTTGTCCAAACTCGGAACAAGGAGCCTTTCGTGTAACTGCTGATCATGTTTGGCAAAGGAGATGACCATCATTCAGTTTTTGTGTGTTTCGGAAATTATCAAGTATTGTTTGATAGGTAAAAGTCAAATTTCAAATGCTATATAAGCTAAGGATGGAAACAAAAAAATGTGAAATAGACCCACAATTTGGGGCCCAATTCCTTAAAACGCCCCAAATTTTAGATCTCGTTTCAATTCTGCTCTTATTTGTTTTTTTGTCTAGAAAAAAAAATTCTCAAACTTTAGACACAATCCAAATCTGCCCCAAAAAAAAAATTCAAATTTTAGGTTCAGTCCCAAATTTATTTTGAACCTTATTTTTGTCCAAGGGAAATATCACCAATTTTTATTCTAATTGTAAATTCAACCCTACTAGCCCCCTTTCCAAAAACCATCGTTAGTCGACTATAATTCTCTCATCCTAGAATAGTTTTATTTGGAAATAATTTTTCATATGGCCTTGCTGATGTGGATTTTTTGTTGAAGCGAAAATGCCACGATAGATTTGAGAATAGATTCAAAGGTGATATTATTTTTAAACAAAACAAAATTCGAAGGAGATTTGAAATCGTACACTTTGCTACTGCCCCCCAATGGTAAGTGATAAATTACCAAGCAGGTCATCTTCTGACGAAAATGCCCTATTACACATTGGCAAATGGAGACAACATGCTGTCAATGTGGTAAAATTCATCCCTTCTGGCTCCATCACGGGTCTGAGCTGAAACTTTTTATTCCCTGATCATCATCCCCATCAACGTGTACCTTCTTAAAAAAAAGGGTTAATACCATGAAAAACCCTAAACTGGTACACATGTGACAAATTTACCCCAAACTATTTTTTTGACCACGAAAAACCCCAAACTGGTACATATGTGATAAATTTACCCCAAACTATTTTTTTTACCATCAAAAACCCTAAACTGGTATATTTGTGACAAATTTACCCTAAACTAATTATTTTGACCACGAAATACCCTAAACTAGTACACATGTGACAAATTCACCCCCCGTTAAATCGTCACTTTGTTTTGGCTTTTGGTCCGCTACGGTATGGGAGGACACAACCCTTGGTGCTCCACCCATCCGTGCGCTATGGATGGTGTCATCGTACAAGAAGAGACTACTGAAGGAAGGAGGTTCACGATTTGACATAAATAGGTAAGCCTTAGGGGCGGCCGGCGGCGAAGATCCCGACCATGGACATCATGGGGATAACCCGGTAACAATGATACGGAAAGCAAGTCTTCGATCTTACAAAGAAAGGCGATGGCTCGAAGACCTCATCTCTAATGCTTTTGCCTTCCACGAGACCGCACCTGTCAAATCTGAAGATCGCCTATCTCAAATTGATAAACCTGTAACAAATAGAGGGTTAAAACCCCATATTGGTATACCCGTCAACTATCACATGTCACTAAATCAACAATTTGATAGTTAAATTTAATGAAAATTAACGGAGGGTAAATTTGTCACATGTGTACCAGTTTAGGGTAAATTTGTCACAGTGTGTACCGGTTTGGGGTTTTTGTGGTCAAAAAAATAATTTCGGGTAAATTTGTCACAAGTGTACCAGTTTGGGGTTTTCCATGGTATTAACCCTAAAAAAAAATCCAAAATACTACTTATCACTGTCTCAAAAAAGCCTGTTTATGCAGCTCGCTTTTGTCCAAAAACAGTAGTAAATTTGTTCTGTTTCCTCTCTCGTGGACTCGAATCTGTCCTCCATAGAGCACAGTGTCTTTGCATATACCATGGATAACTACTGACTTGGGAGAGATTCTTGACCTGGTCATAGGAGGGCACTTTTTAAAGATGAAATTGAAAAAAAAAAAGGATTAATATTTATAATAAATTTATCTCAAATTATTTGTAACAAATTTATCATTTATTAATTTTATCATCAAATTGCGAAATCAGATGACATGTGGCAGTTGACGGGTATACGAATTTGAGATTTTTCATAGCATTAATATAATTTAACGGATACTAATGAAGGGTAAATTTATCATAAATATACTAGTTTGGAGTTTTTTTGTGATTCAAAAATTAGTTTCGGGTGAATTTATGACATGTGTATTGATTTGAGATTTTTTATGATAAAAAAAATTAATCCGTGATAAATTTATCGCATATACGCACGTTTATAATCTTTCGCGACATTAACCTTTTAAACAAATAAAAAAAACTTACAGTGTCCTTTCAGACACAGTCAAAGAGAACCAGCTGTCTCCGTGGAAAGTTATATGTTCGAGTGCTGCCCCCTTTTATCCGCGTGGAATTTGCATGGACAAGAATTCGACTGGCCCGAAAAATGGCAAAAGGCGGTTTCATCTTTGCCGTACCGCTCTCCCTCTGTCGCGTTGAAATGACCGTGACCCCTTTACCGCTTTAGTTTTCTGCCACAGAAAAATGGTTCTTGGGAAGCAGCTCATTTACCAAGAGAAAGATCTTTGGATCTTCTTGTCCTGCTAGGGTTCCATTATCAGTCGAATGTGAAGGCAGTAATGGTTATGTGCTTGCATAGGATTCTTGTCCACCCCAAGCTCCCATTTTCACGTTACGGAGAATATCTTTAGGACGGGATAAGTATACTGTGAGTGTCATAATTTATATACGGCGTTCACTTAAGTGCCCAAGCTTTCAAAAATCGTTCACTTGAGTGCTACGTCATCTTTTCTAGCGTTCACGTCAGCTTTTTCAGCGTGCGACGTTAGCTTTTTAATGTTCATATCAACGATAGCACTCAAGCGAACGATTTTTAAAAGTTATGATATTTAAGTGAGCGTTTTGAAAGTCATACTACTCAAGTGAACGTCGTACAAAAGTTATGACAGCGATAGTATACTTATCCATCTTTAAGGCTATCGGTCCTTATTCCGTAAAGATTCAACTAACCTTCATCCCCTTCTTTTAGATGTGTGGGCGTTGGTTTTCGGATGGATGATTCCATCGGGTGTTACTCTGTATATAAATCAAGTGCATCCTGTAAATAAATACACCGATCGTAAGGGATATGGAGCTTGTTAAAAGCGTAACTCACCGTCACTTAATATGTAGTTTAGCACCAATCAAACACGATATAGGAGGGAACTTAATCTCATTTTTGGTGCCATGGAATCAACAAAATAGCTTGTTATATTCATGTAAACCTACTTCATGAGATTTCCAATCACATAGGTTGGATTACTGTCATCATTAATATTAAGTGTGGGCATAAGTCACATTTCCCTCGATTGCGCCAATTATTTGCTTCCTTCCCAAGGGTTTAGTTTAGAGGATTGGCCAAATCCACTTATGACTTCACATAAGCGATCGATATAATTCCATATTTCAGCAATTGCTTTATGATATTATGTTTCGATTGAATGTGGTTTCTCTTGTCATGGTAAGTTATTTGTCTTAGCAACGATTAACATTGCTTTCCAATCACATCGAATAGACATAGAGAACGTTGGGTTTCATGCCCAATGGAATTTCTTAGTAGAAATTTCTGACCCTCACTACTACCTAACTCAAGAGTAGAATAAGCTATGACTAGAGCTCGTATCATATAAAAACATGGGCCATGTCACAACAAATCATGTTATATGCATTTACATCAGATCAAACATATAAGACATGTACGTTCATGTTCATGTTATAAAACACAATACAACCCCCACCATATACTTTTATATCCAAGTGAATGTGCAATTTTCAATTTGCTTCCTTGTCAAAGTATAAATTACCAATTCAAGTCAGGCCAGTCTCATTCGAAAGATAAGACAACATATAGAACGACAAGTCATCCCCAAAAAAATGAGTCGCATGATACCATTCGTTAGCGCGTATCTTTCAGCACAAAAATTCGTATATCCGTAATGATAACTTCAAATTAAGCACCTTAAGTTGCTACGGATCACCGACGAACCGAGGAAATCTCAATAAAATGTCGGATAAATTGAGACAGATCTGTATAGATGCGGTAATTCCAACTTTGCCCGCTAATCAATCAATTCCCACCTCAAGAACAGCAGGATCTCATTTGCTCGACATGTCCATCTCCATCTTAATTAGGTGGAGCATCAGAGACCAAGTTGGCTTAAACACATGAGATTTTCACTTGTCCTAATCAAGCGCGCCACATGTCAGCAGAATCAACCGAGTAAATCATGAACATGCATGTCAAGTTCCATCAATTTCTCTCTAAGGGAGCCCCCCCGGTGTCAATTGTGGAACCTTAGGGCATCTCGCTTCCGCACCAAGCTCTTGATTTCCGGCCATTCATGTCCCTCCCGTTCAACTTTGGACCAATCAGAATAGGTGAAAATAGCGGTACTTTCGGAAGAGTTAAGTTCAATCTACTCACGAAACTGTGAAGGAGACAACTGGAAGGGAGGGAAAAATGATTGGTACGACGACAAGTTTCGACCTCACAAGAAAGGGCCCCCCTCAATTTTTTTTTTCTTTTCTGGTGATTCAGCAAGCAAGCAAGCTCTCAAACTCGACCTATTTGTCTAGGGAAAGGCCAAACAACTGTTGATAAAGCAAAGAATCCTAGTTCTTGAAGTTAGAACCACTGTTAGAAAGTTATAATTCTGTTTTTTTCGAGCGAAATTTCCTCGGTTTTTATCATATTAAAAAGTTGTATTTTCCTTCGTCCTTGATTCTTCCGAACTGCACCTTTAATCCCAGCGATGTCGATGTTTATGACCCACCAATTAAAAGATTGGATTGAAGAAGATCTCCACCTATCAACAATGAAGCAAAACGTAACCCTATGTTGAAAGGAGCTTTTGAGTCGGTTGTTCCGACTTCTCTCGCACACATTGACAGGAATTTTTTTTTTTTTTTTTCACCAGTTCGGGATGTGATTCCACCAATAAACTCTGAGACGGCTCGAAATTACTTGAAAACTCTGCGTGAGATCCGGGATTTATTTGAGTCAATTTACTTCACATTTCCTACTAGAGTTTTGCGGTAAAATCTCTATTGGATGAGCAACATCGAAATTGAATTTATGTCGCTCGTCAGACGACAACTGTGTAATTTTATCAACGCGGGAGAGTAAGGTTTAATGAAAGTTCGATTCGAAATACAAATAGAAGGACTAGGGTTTTTGGAGCCACCAATGAGATTGGACCCCATCGATGAGTTGCGCAAGCAATGTTTGGTGAGATAGACAGAGAGAGCATAGATCATAATATTTGCAACTACCACCAGAGAGATGAAGCTTATGGAGCAATACTCAAATCATAATATTTGCAACTAGTAGGGAAGCTCATGGACCATATAGAAAAAAAGTTTTAAACCTATTGTACGGCAGCAAATTCAGTCTTAAACCTTTCAATTATGCCAATTTTTTTTTTATCAAATCAGCCTTTCATTCATTTTCAAACAACTTTTAAACAAAACAAGTCTCAAATAATAATATAAATCATCGGAACACGGATAGGGACAAGCTCGAAGAGTAAATCTATGGCTTTGTCAAATCAAAATCGGTGACCGATCACCGAATGTATCTTCGATAATAAGCACACACTAAGATCATTATATGTTGATATGGCTTTGTCTTTCGGCGATGCACGCCTAAGTTCGAAGTCCCCAACACGATCATCATGCAAAATAAAAATGTTAAACAAGCACAGATCCGACGGTGAGAGCGAATCTTCATGAAACTCATCCGATCTCCTTTGAAACCGGACACTAACGAAACCCAAAGAAAACGAAACCCGGAAAACATACAGGCAAAATATCTGAAAATATAGACTATAGCAGGATAAAAATCTTTCCGAAATGGGAGAGAGACTTCCAGATTTAAACTAGATCGTAAGAAAAAGGCCCCCCAAATGATAGCAAAGCAAGAGAAAGAAAAGAGAAAAAGTAAATCATTTAAAGAAGATGGGGAGGTGAGTGAAAGATCCATCTCAAACCCTCCCCTCTATGGAGTTTGGAGAAGAAAGTTGGGTAAAAAGGAGAAAAGGAAGGAGGCCGACTATTATGGTTTGAGAGAATCCAAACATCATGCCAATTTAGTCCTGAACCATTTGACGATTTATTAATATAGTCTTTTCGGTTAATTTTTGCCTAAAATCACTAGTGTGAATGTTAGACCGTCTTACATGAGAACCACAACATTGAAGTGAATGATTTTCCGCTTCAAAGTACGAAAGGGAAGTTCGTGGAACATATAGAGTTGGACCCCATTCGATATGACATGGGGAGGAATGCTTGTTTATAAGAGCACTAAGTGCGTGCATGGCAATACTTCTGCTTCAAAAATTAATTTTTAACCGGAAGTTGATTTTTCTACTTCCACTCAGTAGCAAAAGTCGATTTTTCTACTTCTACTCTAGAAATTAATTTCTGATCGGAGAAATTCGTTTGATAACAGTTGAAAATTTCTACTTTTAGAACATTATTAACACAAAATCTTCAATGGAACATTATTGTCAGCGATTGAAAAATTTCTATTTCATTTTTAATTCTTTAAAATTTCTTCAAAAAATAATTTTTATTTTTAAAAAATATTATATACTTTTTAAAAATAAAATTATCTTTTTAAATTTTTGCTCTAGCGGCCGGAGACGACGACTCTGCGGAGAGCGGTGGTCGCCAGGGGGCAGCATCGGTGAGCGAGAGGTGGTCGCAACGGCGATACCATGGTGGTGGGCAACTAGCAACGGCGAGCAATTGGTGGTCGCAGCAACGATGTAGTGGTGGTGGGCAACCGATGGCCGGTGGAGGTCCCCGGTGGGTAGCAATGGTGGCCAACGGTTGGAGAAGGGGGGCAGCAGGCGGCAATGGTTGGCAGCAGTGGATGGTAGTCGGTGACGGGCGGCGAAGGTCGGTAGTGGGTAGTAATAGCGGAGGCATTGTTAGGAGAGAGTGGCGCTGGAAATGAAAACAGGCTGAATTGACAAAGATATTGATGTTAAGAGAAATTTATTTTTGAAAGAGAAATAAAATTTTTTAACTTCTAGAATTTGATTAAAAACAACTTCAAAAATATAAATTTGCTTCATAAATAGATATAGAATATTGCATAATCAAATGGACTTTTGCTTCTAAAGTTGTATTACTAAACGGGTTTCTGTTCTAGAAACATTTCTGAAGCAGAAATTAATCTCCAAAAGTGTTACCGTGCGTGCCCTAAGGCTCTGAAAAAGTTGGTAAATAAAAAATATAAAAAACTACGCACATATACGCTCAATGCCAAAAAAAAAAAAATAACCCTCCAACTTTAGCATATATTTTAATTTTATCCAATTTTTTAGTCTCATAAAATAACCCCAACTTTTACTTTGCCTTCAATTCTACTAGTTTAATATCCAAAAAAACACCCAATTTTACCATTTGTCTCAATTGTACCCAAATTTATTTTTGTCATATTAAAAACACCTAGCTTTTACTTTTATCTCAATTATACCACCGTTAGCCTTCCTTCCATAATCACTGTTAGTTAATCCTACGTTGCATTTCCACGTCGTTAATGAATTACACATCAACAAAGCTGACATACAAAGAATCTCAACTTCTCTTCCATTGAGTTCTCTCTCTACACATTACCGAGAGATATGTAGCCACTCAAGATGGCGCATTTCAGATTCTCCCAAGCACTCAATAGTCAGAGTAGCTAGATGTGGAGATTTGATTATTTGGACGAATGATCTCAAATCACGTCGTCCGTGAAATCTGGTATTTTCGAATTTAGAAGATTCATTGGTAAGTTCATAGAAAAAATTCAAGTAACGTAAGATTAACAAACGGTGATTATGCACGGAAGTTTTTTTTTTTTTTTTTGGTATGCATGGACGGAGATAGAATTTGGACAAAAGTAAAGGTTGAGATTTTTTCATGAGATAAAATATAATTTTCAATATAATTAGGACATGTACTAAAGTTGAGAGTTTTTTGAGTATTAGATCAGAAAAATTGGAACAAAAGTGAAAATCGAGGATTTTTTTTATGAGACAAAAAAATTGGATATTGTTGGGGCAGATGCTAAATTGAACTTTTTTTGGGCATTAGGTCCCCCCCACCCATATATATATATATGACCAACTAATCATGATCAAGTTTAGGGCAGAAGAATTGCATCATCATCAACTTTTGTCATAGGTAAACCCTAGGTAGTATATGCTTGGGAAGATTCTTCTGTCTGTTTTTCAATTTATTGTTTCTATTCTCCTCAAATTTTCCTCTCAACAATAAAAATCGGTTCGAGATGGCCTGTACTTTCGGGTTGGGATACCCTGATAATTCTCACGTTCGTACTTATCGTTCGGCCAAAATTCAAAAATTAATGAGGCTAAATTTCTAAATTCGGGTAGCGTTCTCGGGTACGTACGACGAATATGGACGGGGTTTTATTACTAAGAGAAATCGAACTAAAATTCATAATTTACCAAATGAATTCAAGGTTCAACATAATTTTTTTTAATGATTGAAGTAACATTTCATTTATATTCGCAGAGTGAAACAATATAGTCCAACGGCTAGAATTTCAAAACAATACAAACTCTAGATAACAAGATAAATTATCAGAACAAAGATATGGGTCACACACTCAAAAAAACAAATCTATGACATCTTCAAACCAAAATCGACAGTCGGTCATCGAATTCGTCTTCAGCAACGAGCACACATAGAGATTTTCATTTGTTGCTACGGCTTTACCTTTCGGCGATGTGCGCCTATATTCGGCGTCCCCAACTCCATCCCCATGAAAAAAAAAAAAAAAAAATTGAACTAACACAAATATGATAATGAGAGAAAAACCTTCATGAAGCTCTTCCAATCCCCTTTGAAATTTTGGACTTGCACGCTAAAGAAATATGAGGGAAGTGAAACCGTGAAAACATATAATACGAAAGCTCCCCAAAATAAGAGAGAGAGAATCTTTCAGATCTAGACTAAATCGAAAGGAAAACGGCATCACAAATGGGAGGACAGCAGGCAAAAAGAACAGAGAACTAAATCAGTTAACAAAGAGGTGGGGAATGGGAGAGATCTAGCTCAAACCCTCTTCTCCATAGAAAAAAAAAAAAAGGAGAGATAAGAGGTATGCTCTAAGCGAAAAAACAATTCCCCAAAGTAAAAGTTACAAAGTTGTTATTATGCATTGAATTTTGATAATGGAAGACTGGCCCTCAAGGAAATATCTAGCTTCCGGGAGATGGGACCGGACGAGCATGGGCCTCAAGTTCCACGTAAATCCCAATTTAAAATTAAAACATTTCTAGAGACAAATCACCCAAAAATACAAAAAAAAAAAATCACTATACCTACGTCATAAAATATTTAATTCTGTGGCCCTCGACTCCTTTGCCCCAACAAGTAAATTCTACTTTTTTCTCATCAAATCAATCTAAAAAAACATAGCTATTCTCTTGAAAAAAATATATAAATTAATTCTTCGCATGAAAACATTCATCTACTAACAAAATGAACATAAATAACTTCATTTGTGTTTCTCTATATTACCCACCGCCTATGAAAATGAAACTCCTTTCGTATGTGTAGCTTACCAACTCCTCTACATCCATAATCAGCACGAAATACTATTAAGACCTAAATATTTCGACCCCGATCGTGGTCGTATGCTCTGGAGGTCCGGTCTAGATAACGTGACTTCTTATTATGCAGTCGAGAGTGACGTCAAAGAGTTAGCATCCTAGGGGTTTTTTTTTTTCTTCCTAGAATATCGGCCGCACGGTTCGATCATTAGGGTCGTCCCTTCCCTCCCTTTTACTGATCGAGAAGAGTCGGGGCGGTAATGATTGGCTCGCCGACGTCGAATCATATGCAAATAAATAACACGGTTTAGTCAACTATTCAGCAATTTTAATTTCTCGCTACAAAAAATGAACAGATTTAGAGCAAGGGAACAAAACAGAAAGGAAAGAGAGGGGAGGGTGGAGGGGGATAAAGGAACAGTAGTAGGGTTGAAATGCAGAAGAACCCAAGGACAAAGTGAAACGCTTCGTTGGAGGCGTGTGGATTGCGTGGCCGCTCGCCAGTCTCTTTTCTTTTTTGAACAGTGTTCTTGTCTCAGTGACCCTCTGCTCTTCCCTCTTCGCCTGTTATAAAAGCCTCGAGCCGCTCGCTTGGAGGTGATGGAAGGAGATTGAAAGAAGGCATATATAGTACTCTCTGTCTCTCTCCCCCTCTCTCTGTTTGACGAAAATGGCGGAAAGATCGAACTCGTCAGACCCGGAAACATGCTCCTCCTCCTCCTCCTCGTCTTCCTCCTCGTCCTCACCCCACTCGCCGGCCGCGGCCCAGGACCCGTTGTCGAGGTCCTCCTCCAAGCGGAGCAAGCACCCCGTGTACCGCGGGGTCCGGATGAGGAACTGGGGCAAGTGGGTGTCGGAGATCCGGGAGCCCCGCAAGAAGTCTCGCATCTGGCTCGGCACCTTCCCCACCCCGGAGATGGCCGCCCGCGCCCACGACGTCGCCGCCCTCCACATCAAGGGCTCCTCCGCCTTCCTCAACTTCCCCCACCTCGCCCCCTCCCTCCCCCGCCCCTCCTCCCTCTCCCCACGCGACGTCCAGGCCGCGGCCTCCCTCGCCGCCCATATGCCCGACCACCAAGGTACGATCACCTTCCCCAATGCTCATCAAAGCTCCACCATATCAAATTTTTACAACTCTTCCCTATGTTCCCGAAATCTGACGCGTGGCCATGAATTGACAGGAACGATCGAGACCTTGCGGCCGACGGAGGAGCTCGACGATCAACACTCGTCATTGCCCTCGAGGTCGCTGTCGTCCATGGTCTCAGCCATGGACATATCCGCAGCGACCGTGGAGCTAAGCGAGATCGTCGAGCTGCCGAGCCTCGGGGCCAGCTGCGACGAGCTGGGGGGCGGCGAGTTCGCCTTCGTTGACTCGGTCGACGCCGAGTGGGGCGGCTACGGCTACTACGACGACTACCAGTCGACGTGGTTGGAGGAGCGCCTCGAGGATTGCGGGCCGTACGATTGTGGCCATCAGACTGTGGCGGTGCCCACCGGGAGCGGCGGATCGCTGCTGTGGGATTATTACTGAGTGAGACTGGGGATTTCGTGTTGGTGGGAGAGTTTTGTGAATTTGTGTGAAAAAAGAAAATAATTTTTTTTTCTTTTTTTATTTTTATTTTTATTTATTTTAATGACCGAGTCCTTTTGGTATTTTCTTTGAAAGGGCCGGTCAAAGGTGTGGTGTCCCTCCCTTTCGCACGCTCGATCCACTAATTTTTGCTGTGTACATTTCTCTGTGTTCCTGTGACTTTTGGGAAAAAATATGTTAAATTTGTCTTCGTTTATATCATTTTGACATGTTCAATGTACTTATATAAGAATTATAGCATAGCCCACTCGACAAGAAAAATGATTTAGTGCAGTTATAGGCATAAGAAATTTTTGCACACAACACTATCTTAAATAATAATAATAATAATAGTTCCCCCACTCGAATCTTTGCCATCACCTAAGGACCGATTCACCAACCGTTCTCAAGCATTTATCTATCTTTCCGATGTTCCGGCATTTGCCATACTTTCAAGTGATTGTCAAGTGCTTTACAAAAGCTACCGCTTCCAAAGAAAAAGAGCCCATCCGAACAATTTCTGCCCAAATTAATTTTGGACCCGCACGCAAAATTTCGATAATAATGTGAAAGAGAGCTATAAATATGCGTGACATGCCAAAGATTGAATCCCAAAAGTAAAATAGCCAAGGTTGATCAGTCTCCAATTCGGCCCGCTCCTATCGTGCAATCATGAATCTGATTGGGAGAATGCTCTTATCGTGCAATCATGAATCTAACTGGGAGAATCAATTTCCAGTTTCAAGGACCGGAACCCGAATGGAATGATCGGTGCCGTCCGGTTCCCGGGTGGTCTAGTCATTAGAAGGGTCACCCTTTTTTGTCATCTATCGTTAAACTTTTCTTGTTAACGACATGTCCACCAGACCACCGCTCAGTCCTAAGCATCTTAGGTTTAGGTTTAGGCGTATATTTAGGAATTTTTTATTAAAAGAAAATATTATTAGATCGGGTTTGAGGCTGAAACACGTGTTGGTAGTTGAAAACGCGGATAAGTTAGCACTTCAAACCGTCTAAAGGGTAAGAAGAGTGGTTAAGTCAGCACTTCAAACCGTCTAAAGGATAAGAAGAGTGATTACCAAAGCCAGTTCGGGAATTTAGGGATAGAGTGCATGAAAGTAACCGCAATCGATGAATCGATATTGTCTACTTTGGGCTTTGCAACCCCCACGTTTTGTTTCTCTATGCACCTAACCCAGAAAATGCATCATACGAGTTAAAGAGCCCCCAACCCCCTAGAAACTAGTCTAGGACTCCCCCCTATGAGATGTGGGACAAAGAGATGTGCACTCCCTTAGTGGGATGTCACACAGACTGATGTAACCTCGAGAATCGGAGCCCTTGGGAACCAGACCCAACTAATTAGTTTGATCCGATCCGATTCGGACGATTCCGGTTCGGTCGGTCAATTATGCTTGACCCTAATGATAGCCACGCTGCAACTTCCAGTGACGGTAAAGAGGCTAGTTTTGTCCAAAAAGTTCAGGTATTGATGGTGACCCTCTTAATGGGGACAAAGAGACAAAAAGTTGCGTCTAAAGACTGAATTATGTGAGCGGGAATATCGCCATTCTCATTTTTGGTGATAATATATGGAATTAAAATACAAACAAAGAGAGAAACGAAAATGTCGTGTCTTAACCTTTTTAAAAAAGAGAGAACAAAGAAGAAGATAATTGTTAGAGACAAGGGGAAGAGACCGTAGGGCTTTTTCGTCTAGGGCACACACTTGTTCAATCATCTTCTTCATCAGTCTTCGTCCAACAAAAGAAAGCTTTGCAACGAAGATATGGCTCCCTCCCTCTTGATCCCCTTTTCTTGCTTTGCGACCTCTCGTGCTCTTTTTTCTCGTTTAACTTTCCACGCAACAGCCCTACAAAAAGGCATTCTTCTTTGTCGCCCTCTACTAATTTTTCCACAAAAAAAAAAAAGTAAATTGAAAGTCACAGCGACACATGATAAGTGTAAGGACTCAACAATCTTTTGATAGAAGAGTGAATATTTGAATTTATATTATCAAAGCTGAAATGAAAGTCTATTTGCATTCCAGAAATGATCAAAGCTCAAAAAATTTCTGGATATACTTTGAGCTAAAGGCCCATAGAGACTTCTGAAAATGCATTCGCATTTCTCCAAAGCTCTTCAATATATTTGCTAAATGCTATTGCATTTGTTCAAGAGAATTTGGAGCTCCAAAAAGTTTTGGTAAATCCGAACCAAACACATCCTGAGTTTCTGGTCATGGAGTATAAACATATGGTTGGAAAAAGGGACAATTAGGCCTCTTCTAGATTTCTTATCTCTACTTTATATAATATTTCTACACCTTAATTTTTCTAATGGAATTTATAATTTGGATGTTTGGGTGTCACGTCTCGTCTTCTTGTTCGGTTAAATATTTTATGAGCACACGGCAATCAACAAAAATTGATTTTTTTTTTTTATAGTAGAAGGTCGTTTCTGCTGCAGCTGCACCAGACAAAAGCTTCGTGATGTGACAACATATCCAGACATTGTTTGTTAGCCAAAGAAAAAAATAAAAATTGGTCTGGCAATTGTTTAGCAATGAAAGCCGTCCCTAATAAGAATATATATATATATATATATATATATATATATATATATATATATATAATGCCAAAAAAGATTGTGATCTTTTTTTAATTAATCTTGCCCCAAGTTTTTAAAATGAATTTTAGGAGTTAATTGTGATGTTACCTTTGTGGGTGCATTACTAAATTTAGTATGTATAAAACCTTTTTGTATTTTCTTTTCCTCTTTAATTGAAAGAGAAAATCAGATTCTTATAGGGGCTGATGCAATGAATGACATGCCCAAAACATAATCTAAAGTCTCTGTTTAATTTAATGGGACTCTTGGTCTTTGATTCGGTGGACCCCTCAAGAACAAGGGCAACCCTCAAACTCCCGAGAAGGGCAATCTAGCAATGGCCTTGAAAGCTTTTTGTAACCACCTAATCCAACCGTGGCAAAAGGGGCAAAAATGAACCGAACTACATACTAAATAAGCAAATAGGGAGAGCATTCATGGGATTTATACGAAACTAGAATTAACTCACTAAAGGAGCCTTTTGAGATATAACAATGTTCAGCATTGAAACTATAATGTAAAGCGTCTTTGGTGAGAGCTTTGACACTGTCGGATGGGTGTACGTCAAAAGATCAAAGCGTGAGACTTGGTAAGGGACGAGTCAAAGCAAATGATACCTCAAATGAGTTAAGTCAAGGGTGTCATGCTTCTACTCCTACATGGAAATGCATGACAAATATATTTACCCATAACAAAAAAAAAAAAAAAAACACCATGAGAGCACAATGAGCATTCCAACTTGAGTTCTAGACCATAAAAAAAAAAAAACAAAGAAAAAAAAAAACAAAAATGAATACATGAATCATATGTTAGGATGCATATGCAAGTTGTGTTAAAGAAGTCCCACATCGGATAATTGATATGGTGTGGAGCAGTTAATATATCATAGTTGATCCACAATTCATTAGCTTAAGTTTTTGAGTGAATGTGAATTTGATTGGATATGTTAACTGGTTCGGATTTGGTCTCTCTCTTGGTAATCTTTCTAGCCGAAGGTATCGGATTTCCGCTGCGCACTCCCATCTAATTGTATGATGGTTGATTGATTGGTTTTAGAGCCAGTGGCCGTTGTGCAATTAATATATCTTAGTTTGACTGAATATGTTGATTGACTCAAACTTTTGCTGTACAATCCCATCATTATCTACACTAGAAGATTTCGGAGCCCACATTTATTATCTCTTCCTGTTGAACGTCGGTATTTTTGCTTCTATTGACATCCGTTTGCACGAGAAATCTCTCCTTCTTGACCCCATCTCTGATCTTCCCATCCTTTTTCTTCCATTTTCCGCTTTTGCTTTCTCAAATTTGATCTTCTTTTCTCTAGACATGTCATGATAAAAGAGCAAAAATATCTTATCCGACGATGACATTGCTTCCACGGTAAGGACACGTGAGCCACTCTTATTTCGTGAAGTGACCGTGTGCAACGAGAGAAGCTTAGTCACAAATGGTGACAAAGATCTACATGATACCTGCTTGTGTTTCGGTGTGCTATTGACGCGTGATATAACGGTCCAATAAATATAAAGACAGAGACACTGATGGTCTATGGTCAGATTTATTTTGTGATGTTTTAAGAGAAAATTCCAAATAAAAGTTTGAAGTGCTCACAAGTTTTTTAATTATGATGTCTCAAATAAGAGCTAGAAGTGGTCATTGTAGTTTCAAATAAGGGCTTGAAGTAGCAATGTTAGTCTAAAAAAAGGCATTTTCTTCCTTTTATTTATTTTTATTTTTCTCTTTATTTTTTTCTTTTTTGAAAAAGATAAAAAGAAAAGATAGAAACAAAGCTAGGCCTCGACGAGAACTTGCTAGCCCTTGCTAGAACAAGGAGAGGGCCACGGCCTTCACCTCTGGTGTGTGAGGCGCGGCCCATCATCGATGCCCCACCGGCAATGAGGTGGTAGCCGGCGAAGGGCTCTCCCACCAGGTTTTTTTTTCCTTAGTTTTAGATTTTTTTTGTCTTTTTTTAAAAAAAAAAAAAGGAGAAAAGAAAGATAGATAAAAAAAAAAGAGAGAGAGAGAGAGAGTAAAGGATGACAATGCCCTTGACTAGCCGGTGGGATAAGGCTCTTTTTTGAGATCGACATGACCACTTAAACCCTTAATTGAAATAATGCCCCACTTCAAGCTCTTTTTTGAAACCGACATGACCACTTAAACCCTTAATTGAAATAATGTCCCACTTCATGTCCTTATTTAAGAAAATGAGAGTACTTCAGACATTTACTTTGAGTTTTTTCATGTTTCAATGACCCAAGAGTTTTTTTATTAACTTTCAGTTTTTTTTTATTTCTTTTCTTCAACTTTTAAAATGTTATGCTTGTTTGATATGGAATACCCAAAAGATATAAAAAAAAAATAGGAATATTGACACATAAATTTGCATAAAGATATTTTATAAGTTTTAAAAACTTAAATGCTATTTACATTTTCATTTTCTTTTTTAAAACCCGGTATTGATTCTTTAGTTAATGCATGGAGTCGCTTGTGTGTTTGTACCGTCACTTTCCCTAGAAGTCGTTTAAAAGGCTATTGAAGAAGTGATAGTGACGTAGGACATGAGTCTTTCAATCATCTTGCTAATTCTTTATATTAGTCCTTTCTTATTATCTAGAAATTAGGGATATTTATGTTGATTCATCTCTCTGATCAAAATTTACTTTCCAATTACAACTCTCTATTCAAGTTGCCTACAAATATAGGCCTTGACCATTATTCCGGGAGCACGGGCAATGATTGAATTATTGGTTATCTATTGGCTGTTTCTCTTTTCTTGTCCGGATTAAAATAACGTTTATCGCCTTTTCGTCTCTACTTAAGTTACTGTTTTCCCTTCTTTTTTTTCTACAAATTTAAGTAGGTACTTACAAATTGTTCCTTCCAATTTCCCTGCCAGCCCTAGTTCTCTCCTCTCCCTCTACCTTCACAATATTTTCTTCTTCAACCTCCATAGAGGGGAGGGTTTGAGCTAGATCTCTCTCTCCGCTCCCATTCTTGGTTGTTTTGGTTCTCTATCTCTTTTTCCTATTTCCCTCCTATTTGGGAGCTCTTTTCTTTCGATTTAGTTTAGATCTGGAAGTTTTTTTTTTCCGTTTTGGGAGAGATTTCTATCCCAATCTAGTCAAGAATTGAGACTTTTTGCGTGTATGTTTTCGGGAATTTTGTTTTTCTCAGATTTTGTTGGTGAACAAGTTCAATTCGGAAGGACAGAGGAGTTTCTTAAAAGTTTCTATCACAAGTGTCGGATGTATGCTCGTTCAACCTTTTTACTTTACTCGATGTTAGTGTTGGAGATGCCAAATATAGGTGCGCACCACCGAAAGGCGAAGCTGTAGTATTAGATGGAGTTTTCGGTGTGTACTAATTATTGAAGATAGATTCGCTGATCGGCTCATCGATTCAGTGTAAAGAAATCATATGTGTGTTCTTTGAGCGTGTGACCTATAACATTGTTCTGATGATTTTTCTTGTTATCTTGAACTTGTTTTGTTTTGAAATTGCTTGGCATGTCTTGGTTTGGAGTTGTGTTCTCTAAAATGAGATGCTTCTCTTTTGACAAAAATAAAATAAAATAGGTACTCACTATATGTTTCCGTTCTTCATCAATCATTAGTCTTTTGGTAACATAATTTTTCTTTTTATAAATGATTATGTAATTGTCCTTAATCTATTGTGAGATTAACAACTTATTCTAAGCCACAAAAAGATAAATCATAAATAAGTAAAAATTATTATGGGATCCACTCTTTTAAGAATTTGTGGCACATAATATCTTATTATGCTCACATTCACCCAAAGAGTGATTATGCTAGCAAAACCCTTTTAAAAATGATTATGTGACTATTTTTAATCCGTTGTGAGATTAACATCATGTTCAAGACCACAAAAATACAAATAACATATTATTGTATATTATTGTAGGGTACACTCATACAAGATTTGTGGTCCACATATTGTTACTCTCGTCATCACTCAAAGACTTATGCTATCAATTTTTTTTTTGTACAATTTCTTTCCGAACTTTTTCCTTCTTCATTTGAGTAGATCTGATAAGTGGGAAAGACTTTCGTTTTCAACCTTTCTTGGCTGTTCCCTCGGAAACGGAGGATAAAATCCCAGTTTGGATTCTCTTATTCAAGAATAGTCGAATACGGCCACCTCAAAATGACGCAATCGTGCAAGGACATGCATTGCATATTGGGAAAATACCATCTATTAAAAAAAATTGAACAAAATACAGCAAACAAATAAGTTCCAGACCTATTGCATGAATGTCAATTTAATTCTAAACCTTTGAATTTTACTTAATCTATTTGATAATTTATCAATTGAGTCATTCCGGCCAATTTTGATTAGAAATCGCGGACATGAACACTAGCCATCCTACACGACATGAATAATGTTGGCATGAATAGTTTTTTTAAAAAACATTCTGAAATATCTATTAATATTTTTTATTATGTTCTTTTCTGTTCTTTATTTTCTTTTTTCTTTTTTCGTTGTGATCAGCAAGCTTTGACTGGTGGCTCGGTCTTTTCGTGGTCTCGTCGGCAGCGGTGGCATCACCTAGATCTATGCGAGGCTAGATGAGGGCCGCGTCCCTTGCAGCAGCAGGCGAGCCTCAGCAACCCTTGTTGGCCACATGGAAAGAAAAACAGACCAATAAATAAATAACACATAAACATTTCATTTTTGCAAATTGAGTCCATCCGGTTAATTTTAACCAGAAATTCTTGACGCAAACATCAACCATCTTATATGGCGTGGTCGGCGATGATGTAGGCAATTTTTATTAACTTTTCAATATTTTTTTGGAAATTTATTATTAATTTTTTCCTTATTTTCTTTTTTTCCTTTTCTTTTTTGTTCTTTTTTTCTCTGTCGGCCTCAAGTGAGAAACCCCTAGACCTGGAATGGTGAGGGTCGCCCTTGCTTGGGCTGGTGAGGGCAGCCCTCACTAGATTGGGCGAAGGTTTCCCTCGCTAGCCAAGGCGAGAGCCGCCCACACTGCCTAGGGGGCGGGCGACGGTAGCCCTTCGCTAGATTGGGTTTTGTTGTTCATTGATAAAAAAAAAAAAAAAAGTCCACCTAAGGCTCAGCGATGGCTAACAGAGGGAAATGGAAAAAAAGAAAAGAAAAGAAAAGAAAAGAAAAAGAAAGCAGGAAAAATAAAAAAATCGAATAAATGTTAAAATATTATTTAAAGTTATTTAAGGCTGTGCTACGTATGACGGCTAGCGTCGACGGCAGCGATTTCCAGCCACATTGGTCGGATGGACTAAATTGGAAAAATGTAAAAATGTTTAGAATTCAATTGGTAAAATTAAAAAGGTTTAGAATTGAATTGATAAAAGCGTAGTGGATTTATGAATGTTTAGATAATTTTTTCGAAATTTTCATGGTGATTAGGACGAGTGTGGAGTTCGCAGAGGCTGCGGTATGGTTAGCCCGTGGTTTTTACAAAACAAGCTTTGACATTCAGGACACAGATAATACCATTACGTTTTTGTTCCTCTTCTCCGTGACAAAAAAAATAAAAATTTTAAAGCCATGTGATGAATAATATTCTTTTTAAGCTTCGATGTATTATTCAATGGCATGATCATTAATCCCACGAATAAAAAAAATACTAATTTATTCCAAATCATTGGTTATGGCTAACTAATAACGTTGTCACTAATCAGGACAAGATTGATTGGAAACCTTACAATCACGTTGTCTCCGTAGAACACATCGTTAATCACGAGTTGCCTTCTTTAATCATATTTTCTGAAGTGAGTTTAATCAGATTTCAAGTTGAGGTGTCAGGTGTCTAACTTCATATGATTTTGAGGCTTAAGGCGTGCCTTTTGAGGCCACGATCATTCATTATCTTGTGGAATCCATCGTCCCACTTGGGCAAATGAGCGGTCAAAGTAAATTTGTTTAGACAAAAAAAAAAGTAAATTTGTTTATTAATCCCAAATGATTCTAATGTGTCATTAATTGGTTTAGTTTGTTTTTTTAATAAAGAATTGGATTAGTTTAGTTGATGAGGAAAGAAGATGTGATGCCACACATGTATAATTAATCAACTAGTGACTATGGCTGCTTGGTGGGATGATCAATGGGTCCTAATTTAGGCACATTCTTTTCTTGATTAACTCAACATATGCTCTAGTAGGACATCCACAAAGAATCTTTTCATGGCAACTCGCCAATTTGCATCATATTTTAAGAGAAGCAGCATATCCAAAAAAATAAGTGAGCCCCGTTTTTATAATCATGTTTTGGATAGTATTTAATTGTGAAACAATTAGCTGCATTGAAGATTGCATAGTTATCTGCCCATATCACTGTTGTCTAGTGATACAATCTGATATATTCGTGGGCAAAAAGATATCGGAAGTGCCAAAATTTTTATACGAAGCTCACTTTAGTGCCAATTTTTTTTTTGAAACACTTAAGTGTCAATTTTTTTGAAAATGATTACTTGAGTGTCAACTCCGGTTTGCTTGGCCGAAAATCCTATATGACAACTTTTATTAGTGACTCAAGCCTATGTGGCTTGTCGAAGAATCCGAGCAGCAATAAAAAAGCTAAAAGTAAAAAAAAAAAATAGTGAAAAACTAAAAAATTAGAAAAATAAGCTAAAAATAAAAACAGAAAGGACTTACATTTGCGAAGACTTGCATAGCCCTCACCTGATGAGGTCAGCCGGGGTCACCACTAACCGAGGACTGGCGAACCCCTCCCACCATCCCCCACCCTTGCCCCGAGATGGTGGGCTGCCAAGTCCTATTTTTTGTACTTTTTTTAAACGTTTTTAGTTTATGAGGCCTATTTTTAAATTTGTTTTAATTTATTTTAAAAAATTGGCTTATTTTTAAGTTTAGACGTTTCGTGGACTGAATTTTATGAAAAAAATTGCGAGGTAATATTAGAAATTTATTAATAAATGCCACGTAATCGGTTTTTCCGGAATCTCTCGTCATTGGCATTCGAGTGATCACTTAAGTTAGCCGACGACAAATTTTAGTACTAAAGTGTATGCCGTACATAAAGTTACAAACATTGACACTTGTTTTAACGAAGAAAAGAACCAAAAAAATCTTGAACTTATTGCATCGGACCAAGTCAATCCTAAATTTTTTAATTCAACCAATTTAGTCCTAAATATTTTTATATTGATACCAATTGAGTTTATTTTGCCAATTTTAATTGGGAATTGCTGATATGGATGTTGGCCTTCCTATGCAGCATGATTGACACGGCATAGTCGGCGTCGATGTAGACATTTTTAAGTACTATTTTAATTTATTATGTTTTTGATTATTGCTTTTTCTTTTCTGTTCTTTACGTTTTTTTTTTTTTTTTGGTTGAGGGCTAGCAAAGGCCACTAGCCACTAGGAGAGGGCTCGTGCGAGCCCTTACCCAGACCCGACGAGGGCCATGACGCCCTCGCCAGATCTGGGCTAGATGAGGGCATCCCGGCCCTTGCCACTAGCGAGGTCACCTTGCTCAGATCTTGTTGAGGTCGGGCAAGTCGGGCATGGGTATCGTAGCCCTCGCGTGTGGCTGGCAAAAAGTAATCAATAACAAAGCCGAAAATCCCCATTATTGTATTCTCTCCCTTCTCTCTTATAAATGGATCCTATGCATTCAAGCCCTTGAAATGTACGTGCAAGTTTCTTCTGCATTTATTGATGTACATTGGCCCATAATAACACCCAGCTGTATCCATTTTATGCCCCTAGCGGTTCACACGTTGCTCGATCGGTCCCCATAACAAAACTTAAATCCATTGAAAGAGAGATTTGATCTATCGACTCCGAATAGGATGGTCCATTTCCACATTCATTCGTATCGTACCAATATTTATGGTCTGTCTCTCGTGCGCAAACTAGACGAACAACGATGGTTCGAACGGTCGGTAAAATGAAGAAATACGGTGAACATGAATTAATCTATATAGGAAACGGACATCAAATGAGTGATGAATTGTTGGATGAGAATGATGCCTACTCTTCTTTTGTGCTTCTTCAACCTTATAAATAGGATCGAGGAAAACATGACCTTACAATCCATGCATCACGAAATGGAGCTAGATGGAAGTTGGCAAGTTTGGCTCGGGAAAATCGTCTAGAAAGTTCTAAACTTATTGTGTGGCAACCACTTCAGCTCTAAATATTTCAATAATGTCAATTTAGTTTTAAAATTTTCAATTGCGACAATTTAGTCCAAAATATTTTGATGATTTGTCAATGTAGTCTTTTCGGGCAATTATCTAAATAAGAAGTTTATGATTGAATTGAAAAATTATCAAAATGTTTAGGGGTGAATTGATAAATTGAAAAGTTTAAGATTAAATTGACAAGTTGTCAAAAAGTTTAGGACTAAATTGGCATGATTGAAAAGTTTATGGCCGAATTGACCATCGTACAATATGATTAAGGCTTTTTGGACAATAATTCCATTGAAAACCTAGCACATCTCCCTCTAGGGCTCTACACATTCAAAAAGCATTTATAATTTAACTATGTGGTTAATTAGGGGTGTTATTAATTTGCCTCTTTATTTGTTGTAGACCCCAAGTATGTGGAAGTCCTTATTGCAAAGGATAATCCAACCAGAGTGGAGAATCTGGTAAAGTTATCGTGTACTTGGGTACATCACTTTTTGTCACAGTAACAAGATTCTTATTTGACAATTGTGAGCTAGACATTGCTTTCCAGAGTGACATGGAAAGTTGAGTTGTTAGGGGTTTGATTAGATGGCACCATAGCATGCAATGAAAGCGTAATTATAGTGAGATTTTTGCCTTTTTTGCCCCTTGGTGATATCATTATTTGAGGGACGAAATATTTGAACGAAGAAAATTTATAATTATTCTCTTTTATGTCTATGTATCCCATTACCGGAGCATCATTTTGTTAATATCATTATTCGGAAGTCAAATTCACGCTGTGTTTTTTTCGCGAAAAATGAGAATACCTTTGAAAAAAAATCGCTTGTATCGCTCAAAATAATTAGTCATAAAAAAATATTTTCATTATCTTTAGTAATTTACGTATAAGTATATTTGTAGACGATGAAAAAATATCATTTTGTAAGTGACACAGGTGATTAATTTTAGATTTCTGTGAAATAATGGAGCTATAATGAAAAAGAAAGTTAAGTTTTCTAATATCATGATAAAATAAAGGGTGTAACTGGGTTCTATAATCATCTCACGTCCGATATACAGCCATCGTTTGTAATTTTATTTAGTACATCTTTCGTAAAAACTTAAACCGGTAGGGAATGGTCTTAAATTCGGAAAGCACATAATTTGTTAGGGCATTGCTTAGACTATACTTTGTATCTTGACAATATGGTTGCACATTTTATGGATGAGAAAACAAAGTCATGTTAGACTACCCATTGAATTATTTAAAGAAATAATACTCTTTTTTTATCTTTTAGGAGGTCCTTGAATTTAAAAAATATTTCCACTAATTTACATTTCGAAAAAGATTATAACTATGGATCTCAAAAATATAATTTTCAAATTAACCAATCCCACAGGAACAACGAATTTAAATTGGTTCGTTTTGGGTGATTAAACGAAAAAGTTGGATGAGTCTGATAAACGGATCGGGCGAACATGGAAGCGGGTCGGGTCAACCATAGTCCAATCTTCGTTTTGTCTTATCTTAGGAGGTACTAAAAAGGATAGAAAACTGATGGTGAGGGCTGATAACGACTGTCGGCATCCGCACATAACGCCACGTGTTCTCAACTCTGATCCACTTGTTAACTTTAGTCTATTAATTATCTCTCAGTATCCAATTAATTTCTTCGTTTTTCCGTAGAATCAATTATATTAGATTAGGTGTGATATATGCAATAGTCACTCTTGCCTTTTCTTGCCCATATTTTGTACCAATCCAAACAATTTCTGTTGATTATTTTAGTCTGTCAACTCATGAGTACGACCGTGCTGATAGTTTGATTTTTATTTAACAACATGAGAAGTTTTTCAAAATATTGAGAGAAAATTATCAAAAAAGTCATAAATTTATTATAATTGTGTCAATTTAATCCATTTTTTTTCAATTAAGTCCTAGACCTTTTGTAATTGTGTTAATTCAGTCCATTTGAGTGGCCGATACTAACGTGGCAAAATTTTAATATTTTTCGAATTTCATAATTAATTTTGTTTTTTATTATCTTTTTTTTTGTTGGGTCGGCAGGAGGTTGTCGCCACCGGTTGTTGGGAGAGGGCTCGCGACCTTCGCCCTCCCTAGGCAAAGGTCGCGAGCCCTCGCCGGTGAGGGTCAAAAAATATTAAAAATTTATTATGTTAGTGCCGGCAGCGCAATGTCAATTCCGGCCGGCCAAATGGACTGAATTGACACAATTGCAAAAGGTTTGTAACTCAATTGATAAAAAAAATTTACTATTGAATTGGCACAATTGCAATATGTTTAGGATTTTTACTTTGAATACTTCTCCCTAAATTTTTGTATATGAACTTGCACAAGTTTTTTGTAAATCTTTCAAAACTTCAAACACCTTTCCATTTTCAGATTTTTAAGGATAAAAAAAGAAATGCAAAAAAAATCTAATGTTCATTCCTATCTCTCAAAATTTATGAACATGAACTATCATGTACCTAGTTTAATTAATTGAAATTGTTTGGAGCGTGTAGTATAAGCCCGATACCTTCATAATGGAGATCACCAAGAGAGAGCCCAAGTTCGAGCCCATCACCATATCTAATTCAACCCACTTTCACTCAAAAGTTTAAGCCAATGAGTTGTGGGTCAACTTGAATATATTAACTGCTCCACATCACATCAATTATCCAATGTGGGACTTCTTTAATACAATTCACACACGCATCCTAATAATCTCCCACTTACGTGTGAGCTCCAGTATTATGTTTGCTCTCCCTCAATTCAAGTATCCTTGTGCATCTACGTATCTCAACATGAATCTTCAAGTCATTGCAATGCACCTACAACTATGTATAACAACCAACCAATATCAACTGCTAACTTGGAATTGCATCACCCGTGGTTTTTATCTCGCATCACCGGACCAACTGTTCATAGTCTCTTTTTTCCAAAACTCGCGTTACCGGATCAATTGTCTGTGGTCTCTTCACTCCAGACCAACCGTGATGGCAATTTCCACCCAAAACAAGCATCGATCATGAGATTTCTTCCTTGAGATATTCACCAAACATCGGAACAAATTGGGCGTGGGATTAACCATCGATTCTGATATCATTTGTTGGGAGCACATAACATAAATCCGATACTTCACTGGGGAGATCGCCAAGAGGGAGTCTAAGTCTGAACCGGTCAACATATCTAGTTGGACCCACATTCACTTAAAAACTTAAGTCAATGAGTTCTGGGCCAACTTGAATATATTCACTACTTTACACCACATCAATTATCCTATATGGGACTTCTCTAACACAACTCACACGTGCATCCTAACAAATATATATCTACGGCGGTGTGAAGCCTAAATTTCTACTGGATTGGATTAATGGGCAAGATAGTCAATGACGGGCATGGATTGTTAGCGATCAAATTTCAAGATTTTAATTAGTAGCGCGGTCATTCTTGGATCAAATGAATTGGTCGGTGCGAGGGATATTGGAACGATGGGACGATGGGTGACTGATAGTTGTGTCAGTTTTGGATAGAAATCGATCTACACGAAGGTGGTTCAACCTAGCCCATCTACCCCCACCCCATCGCCTCTTTCCCCCGCTAACCTAGCCTCTTTACAAAGGTCTCTCTCTCTATTCCTTATGATTTTTCCACCTCTTGTTTTCGTGGACGGCTTCCTCTCTCTCCCTTCTTATGCACTCCGCTCGTCCACCTCTCCGCCCGTCTCGCTCTTGCTCTTGCCCGATACCGACGGTGCCACTAGCTGGACACCGACAGTTCCTTGAATCTCTAAGAACTGGTGCTCAACTCGTGATGCTGCTCGTTTCTTCCCCGACGGTCTCTCTCTTTTGTGTGTGCGCCAAGGAGGAAAAATGGACTGTCCAAACTCGTCTAGACGACGAATTCCACTATGTTTTCTTCGAGCGTCAACCTAAGGCAAGTAAACCTCTATCCTTATCACTAGATTGTCCATTTACCATTCGTTTAGCTTGGAGCGTTGATTTTGGAAATGGGTATGAAAACCACTAGTTTATCTTGCATGTGGGGGAAGAGGCATTGTGTAGCCGATTAGTTGTCCGAATTGAAGTCTAGAGTCTTGGATAAGTGGAACCCGCAAGCTGATCATCTTGATTGTCGATGGTTTTCAACAAATTGAAGTTGGATCGTAGAGGGAGAGATTCGGCTATAGGGGGAAGAATTCATGAGATTCAGTTGCTTGAATTGATATCTTTATGCCCTTGATAAGCAGATTTGGTGAGTTGATTGGCTCGATTGAGGTCGGTTGTGAGGAATTGAAGTTGGACCCTATAATGGGTGGTTCGACCACAAGATCCGGGGGAAAGACTCATGGGGCTCGATACAATTATGTCAATTCAGTCATAAACCTTTTTTTTTCCAATTGAGTCCTAAATCTTTTGTATTTGTGCAAATTTAGTTCATCTAGCTAATTTTGAACGAAAATCATTGACTTAACGTGGCCTATTGAAAATGTCTCGAGTTTGAGCTCATTAAATGACTATATCCGAATTATCTTATGTGATCGGCACATGAAAGTTGTAAGACATCGGAAAGATTACGAATATTATATCCGTGTTGAAAAACCGATCAATAATGGAAAGTTATATTAGGTTGGACTTGTATAGGATAAAGTTTTATTTTTAAATTTCCATAAATTATCCTGAGTGTTGTCTTGGCCAAATAAAGTCGAAAAGGGAAAGTCTAGGATTTGGATGTCATTGACCGTGTAATGGATCTCCAATGTTAAGTCCGCCACTAAATTTTCTTCTTTTGTTTGGAAATGTATATTATTCTCGAACTTAGCCGTATGAAGAAGTTGAAGCGCCGTCTTCATCGAGTGCTTGGTAAAGGTTTTTTTTCATGGGTTTTGTTTGCGAAATTATATCAAGAATTCAAGGGTTGAAGCTGATTAAATATAGTAGTAAGATTTGTGTTAATTCCTTTGTAAGATTGAGAGATTATTTTGTGAGAAATTTCAGGGCTAAACACTGCGTGAGTTATTGGATGTAATTGAGGCTAGAAAACACTAAGAGTGCTTGAATGACTCGAGTGCGGTTTATAATTTCCGTTGGATCGCTTGTTCTATAGTGGAATTTGTTGTTGCTCTTTCCGTAGATGTAGGTTTCTACGACTGAACCACGTATATCCGGTGTCCGCTTTATTTTCTTATTCTGTTTATTTTATTATTCGATCACTTATTTTTGCGCAACAATTGGCGTCAGAGTTAGGCTTGCCTTAGTTGAAGCGAATTGATGGCAATATAAGAAGTTAAAGTGAAAATCGATAGATTTGATGGAAATGATTTTGATTTCTAGAAGATGCAAATTGTAAATTATATGTATAAGATGACATTGCATTTACCCATGTTTGGGGAGAAGCCAAATATGATGAAGCAAGCTGATTGAAAATTGCTGGATAGACGAGCAATGAGTGTTATTCGGTTGACGTTAACTAGTAACGTCGCATTTAATATCGTGAAAGAGATGACCACTACGGATTTGATGAAAGCCCTATCGGATATGTACGAAAAGCCCTCTGTGATCAATAAGGTCTATTTGATGCGATGTCTGTTTAACTTAAAGATGAGCGAAAACGCATTGGTTGCTAATCATATCAATGAGTTCAATGTGATTATTAGTCAATTGAGTTCACTTGATATTGATTTTGAATATGATGTATGTGCTTTGATTGTATTATCCTCATTGCATAATAGTTGAAATACTACTGTTATTACTGTTAATAATTTATCTAGATCAACAAGTTTAACGTTTGATGGGATTCGAGATGTAATTTTGAGTGAGGACATCCATAGAAGAAAATCCGGCGAATCAGTATTCGATACTTTACTAGATGAAATCAAAGAAAGAACTGGTACTAGTGTTGGTAGAAATAGTATGGACTTGAATAGATGTAATGGCAAGCGGAGGCATCTTAGAAGGGATTGTTTGAAGTTGAAAAATGAAAAGGGTAAGAAAACTAGAGTTGAATCTGCGGATGATATTATAGCTGTGGATGATGGTATTCAAATAATGCTAATTATATCTTATTTGTCATTGATGATTCGTCATTTGGCCGATGGATTATGGTTGTTCTTTCATGCTACATCAAACATAAATAATTTTATTACTTATCAATGCATGTATAGAAGTAAAATGCGGTTGGGGAGCAACGCTGAATGCGATGTTGTAGGTGCTGATGATAATAGAATCGGAATGCATGATAGTATTGTGAGGATATTGATTGGAGTGAGACATATCCTAGAGTTGAAGAAATCTCTAATTTCCTTGAGTATCCTAGATTCAGCTGGGTATCATTATTCTTCAAAATGTGGAATTTTGAAGGTTGTTTGAGGTACTTTGGTAATAGAAAGGAATCAAGCATAATAGCTTGTATGAGCTTCAAGGTGAGACGATGATGGAATTCGTTGCAACGATGTTGGATGTATCTGTTCGAGGGTATAAATTGTAGCCTATGCATTTGGGCACATTAGCTAGAGAAGCCTGAAGGTTCTAAGTGAAAGGAATTTACTAGATAGTTATGTGACTAATGACTGAATGTATGTAGGTGCTGTGATTTAGATCAAGAGCGGAAAGTGTAGTTTAGTGCGATTGTTAGAGAAACCATAGAAATTGCAGAATTACTTCACTTAGATGTTCATACGTTATCAAAGTTTCCTTCGAGGAAGAGTGACAGATTTATACTAACGGTTTGTTGATGATTATTTGAGGAAGATCCGGGTGTTTGTGTTACGGCACAAGTATGATGTTGTTATTAGGATCGGACAGTTGAGAACTTTGATCGAAAAGGAGACTGGTAAAACGATGAAGCATGTGCAAACCGACGGTGGCATGGAGTTTTGCTCAGAGCTGTTAAATGAATTTTGCATGAAAGAAGGCATAGTAAAACACTGCACTAGTACCGATGAACCACAATAAATTGCAGAGTTGATGAGCAGAACATTACTATAGATGACCCATAAAATGCTTTCTAGTGTTGGTATGGCTAGTAGATTTCTAGGGATGCACTTAGTACAATGAGCTACCTAGTGAATAGATCCCTTCGATCGTAATTGGATGTCGGACTTCTAAAGAAGTGTGGTCGGGTAACGTTGCTAGTTATTTTGTTCTTATAATATTTGGTTGCCCATGTTATGTTTGAGTTATTGATGGTAAGCTCGATGGAAGGGTAATAAAGTGCACGTTTCTAGGCTATGCACAAGGTGAGCCACTTTATCAATTGTGGTGCTCGAAATTAAATGCACCTAATATCAGTAGAGAAGTTACATTTGACGATTCTCCAATACTTCTAACTAGGAGTAATTATAGCAGTGTTTATACGAATATGAAAGGTGTTCAGCTTCAGGTGGAGTTGCAACTAGAAACTCTAAAGGCAACAGATACTAGCGAAGTAATCAATACAAATAGTATTTGTAGCGAGGTGGAGCTTTTAGAGCCAACGGTTGCTGTAACTACTGATATTGACAAGATATATATTCGGTCTCCCGATAGATATGGATGCAATAGTGATTTTGCTTTATTTGTGGTTAAGGAGGTTATGTCAGAACGTCCTTGTGGAGCGATCAAAGGTACATGTGTAGTTGGAGATCCGATGAGGTCCATGATTATGGCGAAGTTCAAGCGTGGCTTGGACTTGGAAGATGTTTGTGGCGGTTGAGCACACTGGGGCTGTAGGAGACTAGCGACAAAGTTTGGAATTTTTAACAAGCGATTGTGACTTGACTCAAATGTCGAGGCAAGATGGAGATTGTTGAAAATATGTCTCGAGTTTAAGCTCATTGAATGATTATATCCGAAGTATATTATATGATCGGCTCGTGAAAGTTCAAGGACATCAGAAAGATTACGAATATTATATCCACATTGAAGATCCGGTCAATAATGGAAAGTTATATTAACTTGGACTTGTATAAGATAAAGTTTTGCTTTTAAATCTCTAGAAATTGTCCTGAGTGTTGTACTGGCCAAATAAAGTCAAAAAGGGAAAGTACAGGATTTGGATGTCATTGACCGCGTAATGAATTTCCTATGTTAAGTCGGCCACTAAATTTTCTTCTTTTGGTTGTAGATATATATTATTCTCGGACTTGGCCGTGTGAAGAAGTTGAAGCGCCATCTTCATCGAGTGCTTGGCAAGGGTTTTTGTTTGTGGGTTTTGTTCGCGAAATTACATCAAGAATTCAAGGGTAGAAGCCGATTAAATTTTGTCGTATCATTTCTTAATTTCTTTGTGATATTAAGAGATTATTTCGTGAGGGATTGTGGGACTAAACACTATGTGAATTATTGGATATAATTGGGGCTGTGAAACACCGAGAGTGCTCGAGTGTGGTTTTTAATCTCTATTAGATTGCTTGTTCTATAGTGAAATTCATTCTTGCTCTCCCCGTAGACTTATGTCTCTATGACTGAACCATATACATCTGGTGTCCGATTTATTTTCTTGTTCTGTCTATTTATTGTTCGATCGCTTGATTCCACGCAACACGCCAGTGCTAACGTGGAATTTTTTTAATAATATTTTAATCTTTTTCTAAACTTTTTATGTATTTTTTTCTTCCCTTCCTTCTTCCTTCGGCCGGTTGCTGACTTCGCTGGCCTCTGGCAAAGCTCACCCCTACCAGCCAGTGGCGAGGGTGAGCTTCGCGGGCTCCTGGCGAGGCAACTGGTTAGGAAGTGAACAAGCAGAGAAAGACAAAGGAAAACAAATGAATGAAACACCAGCTACGTATTAAATTAACTGCGACATGCCAATGCCGACCTGTTCTGGCAGAGGGCAAAAATCTCATCTCAGAATAAGTAAAGGGAGAGAGAGAGAGAGAGAGAGAGAGTTCTATTAGAAAACTGGGTGTGCGAAAGGACTAAATTTCGACACGTCGCATGAACATTATCTTGGATTTAAAAGTTATATAAACCCTATTATTGAATGGATTACATGCGGTTTGCCAGCATTAATGTTCCACATCGAGGGACAAATGAAAAAGATGATAACCCGGATTAGGGCAAGTAATCATTAATGATAATGGCCTGCACCAGTGACGTTAGGGCAACTCAAGAAACAGATCCTGATTGATCTGATCACAACATTACTTTATGTGGACAAGACGTCAAGATAAATATCACTGGTAAACCCCACCATCACATTCGTCCGAAAACATTTTTATTGCGTAGTAAACAGATTGTGCTTTTGTTATAACTCCAAGTTGCGAGGACTGAAGCGATAGTACACCGACATATGTGCATTTTGTATTATATTATAGGTGAATGTCATAAAAAATTCAAAATTATGCACATTGTGACAAAAATATAACTTTTTTTTTTGTGTCATTGAAAACACAAACATTTCTCATTGTGACACAAACACCCAGAAATTTTGTTTTTCATAAAAAATCCAAAACTTATATAAGTGTGATAAATATATCCTGAATAGAATTGAAAAAGAGGAATATTACTATTACAATGGAAAAGTTTAGGATTTTTAGTGGCACAATAGAAATTCAGGATATTTTTGTCTTAGTGGGCATAATTTGAGATTTTATGTGGTATTTGCCCTTCTATTTTTGACAAATGTTAACTAAGAAAAGAAAGGAAATGTAGTTGCATGAAGTGGTTGTGGCCCTGCGGTCATCATAAGGTAATCGCTACCAAAAATCAACCTTATTATCGAATGTATACGTGTACTTCTCAATTATCAACAACTGAAAAAGATGACCTAGTCGATTCTATTCAAAATATACATAATTCCACAACAAATGATAGCTATAGTGGAAGAATTTGGCCGCATTATTTTAAAAAGGAAAAATTAAAAAGTCATACTAAGAGGAATCGTTATTTTGAATAAAGGGACATTATTGCATCGATTGATTTTCATTTTGTATATACCTTTAATGGAAAAGAGAAATCAACTTCCACTTTTGGTATAAGAATACTGACATAACGTGGAATTGTCGCACGTCTTGTAGATCTAAATTGCATGCAAAGTTAGTATCCCGGTCGATAGGCGTCTGGCAAGCACAAAATCGATAACTTGATACCATGTGCGAGAAATTTTACCTTTTCACCGACAGTGGGCAAAATAAAAATTACGATTAGTTCGTGAAAGATGAGGATGTGGTAGTGGTGATTCTCCCCTCTCATGATGATTGTCATTGACGAGGGCAATCAAATATATACTATATTTATCTTTCCTCTTTGGGAATTTGTCTAATTGGCTCATAGGAAAGCCTCCTTAGGGTTTAGGAAGAGAGTTGGTTTCCCTCTACGAACGAAGGAACTTTCAGACGCATCACGCTATAAAGCTGGCTTAGTCGTATGCACTCACCAAATTATTATTATTTGTTCGATCGAGCATCCAATCCACGAAAGGTGTTAGTCAAGAGAGGTGAAAGGTTCAAAATGAATTAATTCCTTTTCGTAAGGCATTAGAGCACTTATCGTGAAAGTAAAAGTATGGAGCTAATGAGCTAGAGCGGGACGTTAATAGCTAGGGAACCAAAACAGGCTCTTTAATGAAAGTCGAAACTTAGAGGGATAATAGGTAACCAATCTAGAATTGAAGGTTAAGGGGAAAATTATCCAAAAAGTTTTGAACAAATTGTATGGCGGGCAATTCAGTCCTAAATATTTCGACTATGCTAATATAATCCTAAACCTTTCGACGATTTGTCAATTTAATCTTAAACTTTTCAATTGTGTCAATTTAGTTCTAAATATTTTGACAATTTAAAAATGTTATTCTTTCGATAAATTATCCAAATAATAGGTATAGAACTAATTGGACAAAATTCAAAAAGTTTAGAACTGAATTGGTACAACCCCTCATTTTGTAGCGACTTTTTTAAGGGAGAGAGAGGGACCTTTCTCCCCCTCTCCCTCTCCCTCTCCCTCCCCCTCCCCCTCTCCCTCTGCCCCTCTTTCTCTCTGTTTGTTTTCTTATCTCTCATCTTCAAATTTTTTTTTGTTGACTTCCCAAATGACGCCATCGACTTCATCCACATAGAGAGTTTTGTCCCATAACCTCAAAAATTTGACGGGCGAGCAGTTCGAAAAAATTTGTGTTCTAGATCAACTTGCTTGCTCTAGCTCCAGTTCTTGCTCCATTCGGTTGAGTGATCCGCAAGTCTATGAGGCTTCTCCGCTACTGTCTACAATAGTCGACTTAACTAAAAGTGATTTGCGATCAACCGATATCTTTTTGCTAGTTTTCTCTCTCGATCTAAAGTTAGATTTATATTTGGGTGCTCTTCTATAGCGATATAGAAATAGATTAGAGATTTACACGGCATTTTCTGTGCTCTTTTAGCATGTTGGTATTGTTGTTGTCACTATAAGGTGATGGTGCTAGGAACGTCGAATCTTGACGCACACTGCTTTTTGGTAAAGCCGTAACTATTGTAGAGGGAAATCTCGATATGTATTCATCAATGATGTTGATGCGAGATTTGGTGATCGATCGTCGACTATGCTTTGATGCTATTACGGACCCATCTTTGTGGAATGAGCAAGTCTCTACAGGCTATACCAAGTTGATTTATCTTTCAGATTTATGTATTTTGTTTCATTTGTATCTTTAACATACTTGAAATTATGTACCTCTATTTCAAGTTAAATGAAAATTTTCCTTCCCATAAAAAAAATTAAGGACTGAATTGACATAACTGAAAGGTTTATGACTAAATTGATAAGTCATCAAAAGGTTTAGAAATAATTTGGCACAATTGAAAGGTTTATGATTGAATTGACTATCATATAATAGATTTAGAACTTTTTGAACAATTATCTCAAGGGTTAAGAGTAGAAACGAGATGTGGCTAGAATTAATCGATTAGGAGAAATAAATAACCCCTAATTGTCCAAGTTTGGTAAATAGAGGAGCATGAATATATATTTTTTTGGTCAGAGGCATGAATATTTTTCAATATTTATAATTTGTACTTTTAACAATCTATGTTTTACCGGTTTAGGCCATGAGGTTTTCTCTTCTTCTTTTTTTCCTTTTCTTGGGCGATGATTTCTATGGAAGGGACGATTTTATTGTTCTGTTTCAGGAAAACCTAGTCCTCTGTTGGTAAATTTCTGAAAGAGTTGATAAGCATAAACAAATTGTTAGTGAAAGAAAAGCTACATGATTTTCAACCAAATTTGGGTCACCAACTCTAATTTGAGTTGCTTGCCAACATTTTTTTTACTTCCGAGCTTTTTATTAAGTTGCTTTGTTTTTTTTGCTTTCAAGCGCCTTTGAACGATCAATTACCATATGACTTTGCATTATCATCTATTATTTGAGTAAGTTATCAATGTTTGTCTGTCTTCTTTTATATAACCAACTTCTTTTTATCTCTAATATAAAAAAAAAATTCTTATAATTTACGGATTTTGTTATACTTTCTTTCCGAACACCTTGAAGTACCATCTACTATATAAAATTGTCAACTTTTATTTGGTGACCGCCGATTAAGTAACCCAATAGAAAATTTTGGTAATTAAAAAGAATAAATAAATTTCGATAACTAACTTAAATGAGAGTTAGTAATCCATAATTAGCTAATAACTTGTTTGGAGAAAAGTTGATAAATCACTTATAATTAAAGCAAGTAATACGGTATAAAAATTAGTAAAATTAAGGCGTAATCAAGAAATTTGAATAAGTTGGTAAAAAAAAAAAAGTTTGCCAGTAAAGAAAAATGAACTTGGTAAGTAACTCAAATGATTGTTGGTAACCTAAAACTAGTACATCAATTAATAAAAAAATTACCCACAAAGTGCTAAACATGTTGTATGATTGTCAGTTCAATCCTAAACTTTTCATTCTAGTCAATTTAATCCTAAACATTTTAACAATTTACCAATGTAGTCATTCTAATCAATTTTGATTTAAAATCGCTATCGTGGTGATTTAGTCAACGTTCATTACTTACATAGCACGACCAAGACTGAAATAGACGATTTACATAAATTTTTATAAGTTTTTTTAATATTTTCTTCTTTTTTTTTTTTTATCATTTTCCGATCCTTTTCTCCCCGTGGCTGATCTTGATGATGGCTAGGGCGTTGCAGCCATCACCGAGACTGGCCATAGAAGAAAAGGAAAAGGGAAAAACTAGAAAGTTTAAACAAAAAAGTTGCAAAAATTTTGGGTATTTCTTCCTAAATGCTAGTAAGATAAAAAAAAAAGAATTATTTAATATCAATAAGTAACTCACATAAAATTTGGTAACCCAAAATTAATTGATAATTTAGTTCAATAAAGATCGATAAATCACTCTAAGTATAGTTGGTAATTCCATTAAGGAGATATTGATTTGAAGCGAGTGTTGTCGGCGCTCGCCGGACTTTGAAGAAAAAGAAAAGAAAAGAAAAGATAACATAATATTTTTTTAGATTATAAAAATTTTCCATGATGTTTTAGCAATATAAAATTTTAAAAAACTTATAAGAAATAAGTTTTCCTTGTTTGGATTAAATATGATAGTATTTTAGCAATATAAGTCGGATCGCATATAGATCGAGAAATTTGCATTACAATAAATAGGTCATGAACAGATTATATAAGTCAATTTAGATTAACTCATTTATGATCCGACCTACCCGTTCGACATGTCTACTATGGATACAGTGGTGGGAGCCCTCCTGCATTCCCGTGGGGTAGCTTACCCACCGCAACCGGCCCCATTGAGGACGGTGCGAGTTGCTGCTCAGTTACATTGATGAAAGAGTGAGTTGTTCAGAGTTTGGAACCCTAGTTAGAAGCTTCTCAATAGTAGGCATCCAAACGAGGAAGCCAAGATTATCACCATGAAATGTACACGAGCGGCCCGCTCGAAGCACTGCTTCTTCGGATACCCTATCTTTTGTCGTCACTTCCTAGCTGGCAGCTGGAGAGCTAGCAGCATTTGGGGTGGACAAAGAAACGACATCAAATTACACATCAAATGACCTTAGTCTGTTCTCTAAGGAAAGATTTAATGAGGAAATCAGTTGGGTTAGCAACGAAAAGTCTGCCGCCTCCTCCTTGTGTTTTATCAACACAATATGTGAAGCACACGTGTTATGCTTTCTGGTCTCTGCAATCCCTGTCAATTTTCTTGCTACTAATCCTAGCGCACGCTCAAGCCAGGCTCTGATGTTAGTTTCAAAACTTTCAATTTCAATCGCAATCATTCTTCCTCTGTTCGGGTGTCGGAGATGAAGTCGCATTTTCCATAGCTTACTAGAAAATGTTATCGTCATTGCACCAACGATCGCATAGCAACAAACGACAGCGAATGAACACCACTCACATTCTGAGAGACGAAATCTCTCCCACATGCCACATCCGCCTCGTCTAGTAACTTCGGTTCTGATCCGTATGGACGAGACATAAATTCCTCAACGCGCTTATAATCTACGGAAAGATTGATACGGCCCCACCACCACCCGAAAACGAGACCACCTATGCGTTGTCAAGTTATCAGCAAAGCTAGGTTTTCTTCGTGGGGACTCTACGTGCAGGTCCAGAACCTATGAAGCTGAAAGCAGTCGTACAGAGACAAATTCCGGCCATTACTGTCAGTCGGCCACCCGAAAATCGAGACCACCCACGTGTTGTCGAATTCTGTTTCACCAAAACAGGAAGTTTCGTAGCTCCAATCACGACGCATGGGGGGTGAATGGAAGTCAATCAATGTTGGCGCTGTTCACATTGATTATCAAAAAGAACTGACGATCGATTTATAATTGTGAATGAAAATTTTATTTTTTAAATTAACTTTTAGAATGAAAATAGCTCAAGATCGCCGAATGCTGATATCAGAATCTCATTTGAAACATGAGCTATTGTTATTGGACCACTATTTTTCATTTTCCGGATTGAGGAAACATACTAACATTGTATCTTAAGCCAGGTTCTTGCATTCAGACCGAAACCCTATTCTTGGTGTGGTCAAAGGTGAGTCGTTCACGTAAAGATTATAAGGGTAAGTTTCAGTGGTGGTCAATAACTTTAGTGAAATTTGCAATCGGGATAGCAATTTTTTATTTCGATCGACCAATGCACTTAATTTTCCTAACTTTTGCAACTGATGCACTTCAATCGGAGTTCGGGCAACCCGCATGGGAGATTGTGGCGCGTGGAATATCGGTCACATGTACGTCAATTGTTTAGAAAAAAAAAATTGGTTGGATATTAGTCAAAGGATGTCAAGTTCAAATATAAAAAATAAACTGAAAATTTAGTGCTTTTGGTGTTTGAAATTAAGGTACAATACAATGTTCGATTGCCCAATTTTACTAAAGTTCAATCACCACAAATGGCATTTTCCTAGAGAAATAGATTCATAAAAGGATTGCTTCCACTTTAGCTCTAAGGGATTATGGAAAACATATACGAGTCCTCAAAAAGTTCATAGATCACATTGCAGATCATAAATTATTTGTGTCGCTATCCCAAATTAGAAAGGTGAACATATTGCACCATATCCAGGCAAATAAATAATTATTTTTAATAGGTCCAATGCCGATGTAAGAAATGATTTACACTCACAATTAGATCAACAATCAGCTTGGAGGAAGAAGAAGAAGAAGAAAAGAAAAAGAAACAGAAAGAAAAGGAAAAGAAAATTATCAAAAATATTACTAAAAAGTGCCACGTTTACTCGGCAGCATCATGTTAGCGCCGGTCACCCAAAGTTGGTTGAATGGACTGAACCGATATAAATACAAAAAGTTTAGGGCTAAATTTTTCCCACATATCTTCTAGAGGACCTCATTGCAGGACCGGATTATCTCCGCAATTCACAAAAATTTGAAGAGCCACCGTCAATCTATCACGCTATGCTAGGCTGGGGAAAGCCCGTACTGAAATTTCCAATCTTAGATCTTTCTCTAATTTTGTTCGGTCCGACCCACCGAAGAAGAAAATAAAACAAAGCCCATAGTGATTTTCTTGTAACCTAAGGTTTATATTGGTGCAGCCTCAATATAATTGCCAAACTCGCAACTGGCCCAACGGTTATAGGGTCAATATATTAGTACTAGACGTAACCCATGCTTTGCATGGATTATTCCATAAATTAACGAAAAAACGATATATTAGGGTAAAGTCAACTCGATATTGACTTATTATTAAATCATAGCAATTATGAGATGAACTTAAGCACTTGGAGGAAGTTAAACAAATAAATTAGTAGACATAGCATCGAGAGCGAGATTTTGGCAAAAGAATGCTAGAAGTGCTAAAATTTATGTATGACGCTCACTTTAGTGTCAAATTTTTTTGCTGGCTCGCTTAAGTGCCAAATTGAAGAAATTCCGGCCAAACCGATTACATGACATTTATTTTTAAAATTTTAATTTTATGTAGCATTTTAAAAAAAAAAAATCAATCCATGTAGCACATTTTTTAGAAAATTCAAGTCTACGTGGACTTCTAAATTTAAAATTAAGCTAATTTTTTTGAAAAAATTAAATCAAATTTATAGATTAGCAAAAAAAAAATGAAAAACTATTTAAAAAATAATTAGGGCTTGCAGTGGAGCCGGCGATGGTGGGGCGGCAGCTACGAGGGCTATGCCAGCCCTCGTTTTTTTGTTTAAAAATAAAATTTAAATTTTTTAGCTTATTTTTTAATTTTTTAACTTTTTTTATTGCCGATTGGATCCCTCGACGAGCGATGTAGGCTTAATTTATTAATAAAAAAATGATATGTAGGATTTCCAGCCAATCGAATCAGAGTTGACATTTAAGTGATCATTTCTCAAAAGAGTTGGCACTTAAATGAGTAAAAAAAAAAAATACTTTGATACTAAAATGAGCGCTATACATAAATTTTGGCACTCTAATGTTCTTTTGCCCTGAGATTTTATTACAATTTGCAAACATGTTTACAGTAAAGATAACATTACTTTTATGAGCACTTTTATAGTCAGTATTATTATGGTGGGAGAGAGAAAAACTCTAATATTGATAACTAAGTAAAATGACATAAAAAGTATAGAAAAGCTGTAGAATTCCCGAACCCTCTAATTGAGAATGCGATGCTTTTTATAAGTTCATTTCTCATCCGCATGAGGTCCTTATCCACAACCTTTTACGTACCATGTCATGAATAAAACCTATCCAAAGAATCCAATATACACTAATCAACAATTGTATACAGGGAAAATCAGTTTTAATGTTATTTAACATCATTCTACAGAAAAGCATATAAGAACTAATTTATTGCCCCTCATCCTTCTCATCTCTCTTAATTATTTTACTATTTAAAATGTAACTCATTTGTATTTAAGAAATATTTTTTTATTGTATGAAATAATTTTAAATTAATCCTATATTAGGCAGTAGACAAAAGCTTTTACTTAATTTTTGTATGCATACATCAACTAGTATGATATTTATGACACATGATATTCGATATTATGTTTTGAATCTCTATTTTATACTAATTAATTCCTTGATAATTTGATAATATAGTTTTATGATTACCTTTTACAAATAATGATATGTTAAAATAATACCTTACTTATGCCAAAAAAGGCCTATGCTCCATTTTTAATTATATTTTCACGTGACAATTCACGCAATGCCCGGCTAAACTTCTAATACGGTTAGTAAAATCCAACAAAAAGGTTGGACAATTTAGAAAGTACGGTAAAGGATGCGAATTTAATAGAAACATCATCGGCGGAACAAAAAATGACCTGAAAAAGGCATTGCTAAATTAAGAGCAAATAAGACATTTAAAGAAAGGTTAAAGGTGTCCAATTGTGCATGTCTGTTCTATGCGGACATTCAATAACCTTCGTCATATCAAGACAAAACAATAGCAAACAAGGTTAATTGATCTCCAGAAAATTCAAAAATTAAAAAACAACGCTCTTAAGTGTGATAAATGACAAAAGGGGTCAATAAATTTGACTCACCTTCAATTATTTATTAAGTGATGGTTTTCATATCATAGTACGCAAAAATAATTTTAAACCCTGGCTTTTACTTATTGATAATTTGTCTATGAGACAACGACTGCCTAGTCTCAAATGTTTGGACTGCCCTTGCTTCGAGAAAATTGTCTAAGAAGTCTTGAATCTGTTGCACTTTTATCAATTTAGTCCTAAACTTTTAAATTTACAAATTAAATCTTAAACCTTTTCACAATTTGCTAATTGTAGCCGAAAATCACCGATGTGGACGCTACTCATCCTATGTGGCACAACCGACGCCGATGTGGGTAATGTTTAATAATATTTCAATATTTTTTCGATTTTCTTTTTTTTTTTTTTACTTTTTTTTTCCTTTTCTTTTTTCTTTCTACCTTTTCCCCTCCGCTGAGCATCGACAAGCCCCAACAGAGGAAAAAATGAAAAAAATAAAGAAGGAAAACAAAAAAAGAAATAAAGAAATAAAAAAATTTGAAAAATATTAACATGTTACTAAATTATTCACGTCGTTGTTGACCATATCACATAGAATGGCTAGTGTCAACGTTAGTAATTTTCCGGTCAAAATCGGTTGGATGGACTCAATTGGCAAATGTGAAAATGTTTATGACTCAATCGATAAAATTAAAAGATTTGAGACTGAATTGGCAAAATTACAATAAGTTTTAAGTCTTTTTGGACAATTTTCCCCCTACTCAGAGGCCGAATCAATGAAAAGACACCAAGCAAAGAACACAACAAAGTCTAAACACACTTCGTTTATGAAGCATCGTATCTAAATACAATATGATAAATATGTGTTCGATTTAGCTCTAAAATGTTTTGATACTTTGAATGACTTGATAAGCAACAAAATCAAAAAAGAAAACATTAAATTTCCACTATTAAGTGATGGTTATCATACCATAGAACAAAATCATCTAGAACCCTAGCTATCACTTATTTGGTTCATTTGTCTCCGAGAGTCCGACACAATGACTGCCTAATCTCAAATGTTTAGACGACTCCTACTCCAAGTAGCGGAATCAAGCAAAAAAGACACCAAGAAAAGAACGCTACGATGTATAAACACACTTCGTTTTTAAGCAATCGAATCTGAATACAATCGGTTGCATATGCCTTCGATTCAGCTTTGAAATGCTTTGATACTCTGAATGACTTGCTAAGCAACAAAACAGAAAATATTACAATTTTCAATGCATAATATGTACAATCAATACTTTGAAGATTGAATAATCGCTTATTTAGTAGAAGCACTTCAAGATACTCGTTAATATTACTGATTAATTTGTGAAACTCAAGTTATGACCCCTTAGGGTCACACATCATGACATCAACATTACGCTTGTGACTTTATTGCCCGCAGCTGTCCAAATTTTCAAAAACCTACAACATTAATTTTAGCATTTATATAGTCATTCAAACTTTTATTGTGGTGTCTATTTCCTGTTTGGGTGGCAAATATTCATAAAGCCAACACTGCATTTCTTAAAAAGTCGATCACAACTGAGAGATAAAAAGAAAGTGAAGGGATAATTGCACATAAATGGTCCTTGAACTTCGATCCAATATGCAATGTCGTCATTCAATCTTTAATTTGTTCAATATGATCCCCAAACTTTAACTCAATGTGCAAAGTGGTTCATGCACTTTTAATTATTCAATGTAGTCCATAAACTTTTGGTAAAAATTCAATCTAGTCTCCAATCAATATCAAAATGTCCAATGCCATCATTCCACTCTTTTAAGTTCACAGACAATAATGAACATGACTAAATGGAATAATTACAAAAAATTTAGGGACCACATTGAATATATTAAAAGTTTAGGGACAACATTGCATATTGGATTAAAGTCCATGAATTACACTGAATAGATTAAAAGTTCACGAACTACATTATACGTTGGGTCAAAGTTCGGAGACTATTTGTGTCAGAAAAAAGCTACATTTAAATCGAAAAAAGACATCACAAAAAAAGAGAATAGAAGAACCCTAGAAGCCCTAAAAAAAGGTTTCAAATCATTCCATACTGATTTTACTTATGTTAGAATGCTACTTAGGTGGTGAATGTTCTATGCTTGAATAATAAATCTTGTACAGAATATTTTGAATGCCCCTTGAGACGTTTTCCTGCATTCTCGATGTCTTATTATTAATGCATCTGGTGCCCTCTGGCTCTCGTACGGAGCCTATTCTGTTTTCTTCCGCCTTCTTTTTCTTTTTTCCAGGTTTCTGGGCCAAACCCTTTCTGCTAACAGCATATGTGCCACTTTAAAAAATGACAAAAGGAAGATGTTTATGTGAAGAGTTTAGTAGATGGAAGATTTATCATATATATATAATAGGAATAGAATCGAGTCCCAAAATAGCATTACCACAGCAGACGTGATTAATCACCACGCAGCAATAATGCTGCAATATATAACTCTTCTGCACGATTCATCAGCACCAAACATAACCGAATCGATCCAACAGTCTAGACAAGGGAAAGCAGCTTCAGTTTGGTTCTTTCCATCCCATTTGATCATCAGGAAGGGGACGATCCATCATCCTGTTCCATTTTACTGCAAAAAGCTACCTGGGATTAGCATCTGGTCTGAACTAGTTCAGACAAAATGCCCTGTACGAATAAGTCCAAGGATCTCAAACAATTAAGAGACAAAATGACTAGATAGACTTCATTTCAACTCCAGCAAACGCTCTCGAAACACTATGTTCAACGGGCATATTGTGTTGCAGATATTCTCCATGTAATAGGACGTGGGAGTCGACTTTGTAGCCTTTGTCCGCTTCGTGAAGGTCGAGAAAACTTACGCAATTTCCTAAGCTGAAAAATCTTTCCACGACAATTGCGTGTTGATTAGGATATCGATTGGGTGAAGTTGGCCATTCGTGGTTCTCATTTGAGACGGTTGAAAGCGATGTTTGCCTCTGGAATGTCCAATGATGATCGTTTTGACTTTCAATAACGGGACAAATGTTGCCTCGTACGTTGTTTAAGTTCACGATGGGTTCACGTTTTGTTCTTGCTTCTACTAACGACGTCGATGTTCCGCCTATTGGTGCCCGCGGGGGAAACCCTAGCTTCGTCCTCATCTCCTTTTTCTTTCTTCTTTACGAATAGGGAATGTGACTTGTGTAATTATGATGTGGTTACATTTTGGGTTGTTCTGCAAACCCAGATTCAAGCTTCAACTATATATGAATAGGGATTCAAGCTTCCTAACCAGCATGATATTTTAAAAAAAAAATGGATTCGGATTTCTTTTATATGCAATGTTAAATGCATATGAAAAGTTTTCTTTGTGTGCGTGTGTATGTTTTTTTTTTTTTTTCTCTCCGCATAATATGGAATGGAGAGGCAGTGGTTTACTCTATGGCGTGATGCTAATGATTCGAGTCCGCTTGTCTCCAACTTGTGAGCTTAGGACGGACAACATGGCCCCCATGAAGATGCGCTAATTACATCTGATAACTTTTTTTTATACAAATAATATAGGGTCACTGGTGTAGTGGGTTTGTTGCTTGGTAGCTCTGGAAACACCTTGAAAACCCCACAAATCGGATAGGATCAAGCTTTTTCCCTATGTAGGTAGTCTTGATTTGGAGCATTTTACAATTTGCGTTATTATGCATGATTCTATATTTCAATGCTTTTAGATTTTAGAATATCTCAAGTGTGCATTCAAATGGTAAACATCATTTTCTAAGCATAGTAAGATTTGAAGAGATGAAAGAAGTAAAATTGTCCAAAAAGTCCTAAACAAATATCATGGTAGTTAATTTAGTTCTAAAGTTTTCATTTGGCCAATTTAGTCATAAACATTTTAATGACTTGCCAATTTAATCCTTCTAGCTAATTTTGAGAGAAAATCATTGATGTGATGGTTTGGTCAAGCTATCCGTCCTATATGATGTGGCTAGCGTTGACATAGAAAATTTTTATAATTTTGCAAATTTTCATTTTTCCTTTCTTTTCTTTCCTTTTCCTTTTTATTTTTCCCTATTTCCCTCTTCTGGCCATTGGCAAGGCCCGCGGAGGGAAATAGGAAAAGGTAAAAAAAGGAAAGGAAAAAATAGAAAAAAATAAAAAAAAACAATTGAAAAAATACGAAAAATTATTTGGCTTCCACGTATGTGATTTCTAATTAAAATTTTCCAAGAAGACTACATTGGATAATGGTCAAAATGCTGAGGATTAAATGCCAAATTAAAATGTTTAGGATTGAATTCTTTGTTGCACAATAGTTATAGGACTTTTTTTTTATGACAATTTTGCAAAAAGTACAGGTAGGATTAGTACTACGCCATATAAGGGCCCTAGTTCCCCAGAAACTCGAAACTTCTGATACTTGTTATGGAAGGAATAGAACATGATTTCAAAGAATGAACATGGTTACCACCTCCTCCCCATTATCAATACTTTTTGTACAAGTTAGTTTTGTTTCACGTAATAAAATTCATCCCATTGAATCTAGGAATCAATCCACTCCGTTATAATGCTAATTAACTGCGAGTCACTCGCCAACTCCTCCACCCAATGACTTGAATAAAAAAAGAGCATTAGGGTCTCATCATTGAGTCAGCAAGGTTAAACATTAGCCACATAATTCAAACCCATCATCATAATCATCCGAATTTGATTAATCTCAGCTAGGGCAAAAGCTCGAAAGAGTCCAACGAGAGTTCGAGAAGTGAATAGGAAATGAGTCCTAAGAGCATCATTTAGTGGGTGGACAATTCTCCAAAAAACCATGAGCTATTTTGTATTCTTCTAGGATTTTAAGTTTTAAAGAACCCTTCTGAATTTAAAAAAAGGAAATGAAATCGAATTAATCAGTGATCTGGGTCTTGTAGGAAACATCCCCTCGAATTTCTTCGCCATCTCCATCACGTTGAAACTAAGCAAATTGCGGCATGTACGTCCCAATGACGAATTGCCCAAGTGGTAAAAGTTACACGTGAGGAGCATATCAGCGTTTCCCATCACAATCCACATTCTGAATCATGGGATCGGACAAATGATTAAACTAAGGAAAGTGTCGCCTTGTTGTGGGAAACCCTAATTTTGTCCGCCATATGCGAACCATTAGGTTTTGTATTTTGTGGGTGTTAACCAAGGCATGAAGAGACCGGAGCAACTCCGAGGGGTGTGATTTCTTTGGACAAATGTCTAGGCAGTCGTCGTCACCGACCTTGACCACTCAGAGATCAATGGGACGAATTTAATGTTTGCTTATGGACAAATTTTTCATCGTGGAAGTTGGGTTTTCATGATATCGCTTCCCTCATTTTTGAGAATCTTTGTTTAGAATAAACAACGTTGCTTGCCACTCGCACGATAATATATAGTCAATAGAATACTCCATCACGCTTCGTGCTTTCTCCTTACGGTTTTGTTTTCTTTCGACCGGGTGACATTTCTAAATTAGCTCTTGGGGATCGGATTAGTGCTAGCTCTCTACGCTCCATCCGATCAAAGGGCAGCCCATTTGATGCCGTTGGTAGAAGACTCGTGATCTAACCCTAGAAGCGTACGTGCATCGAACAAGAATCGACGTTGAGAAGCCAAGACTTCATATCTCTTTAGTCAGAATTGTCTTATAGATTATATTGACTTTCTAGGGATTTGATAATCGAATAATATTTGCTGCCCTTCTTTTTTACATTGCTTTCGTGGTTGACTGAAATTTAGAAATTTAGGGAAAATTCAATTTGTATTACTAGAAAGAGAAATGATTATGTAATTATCCTTCATTTATTGTGAGTATTTTTTTTTTTTTTGGTCTATTGTGAGATTAACCATTTATTTTAAGAATTTGTATCCCACAACATGAGGTTAGTCGCACAGTTGTTTGAAAATTGTTATGCTAGTAAAGGCTTATTAGAAAAGGCAAGGGCAAAAATCATCTGAAAAACTTGTGATTTTGAGTGGAGAAAATTGTAATAAGGCCAATAACTTTGGTTCAATATGTGGGGGCACAAATTAAATCGACAAAATCAATTTGAAAAGAAAGGTAGCGCTATATATGGCAAACAAGGTGGACCCAAAAGGGTACTATAAGTTATTTAGTGGCCCTAAAAAATCACAAATAAACAAATAAAATATTTTAAAGTGGGGAATTCAGAATCAATTAGAGGCTCCCACTTTCCCAAAGGGGTATGGGACTAAGAACTTGGGTGGACTAAATAAAGCTCATCATGAAAAGCATTCGCTCGATGGAAAACGTCATTATTGCCTTGGAATAGCCATGGACGAACCCAGGACGCTTTGTGTCTCCTCCACTTTGGACGGCTAATTTTGCCATGCCAATGTAACCTTTTTTTTTTTAATGTTCTCAGGTATGCTTTCTGACCTTTGCTTTGATCAAAATTTTTTTTTTTTTTTTTTTGTGATCTAGATTGCTTTGATCATTTTAGTCGAGGATGTATGTACATACGAAAAAAAAAAACAAAAGTGTTTTGTACTGTATTTCATGTAGAGTAGCGTTATTACCCGTCTAAGAATATGATTTGATGGAAATTCAGAACTCTTTGCAGAATGGCTAATATGAATTATCATGCAAATAACATAAGCCTAAAAGAAGATGTAGTATTGTTCGCTTGTTTTGTGACAAGGAATATCTTTCACCAAAATTCGTTCTTCGATTTTTATTAAGAAGGATCCTGTGGCTCAAATGTCAAGGAGAATTTAGGCAAAAAGTGAATGGATGAGTATCAAGTTTCTACAACTTACATTACTCCTAAGGAAAGCAATAGATTGCACGAAAGTAAACTTAGTTATTGGGGATGTAAAGGTATGGAAATGTAAAGTGTGAGGAAAGCCAAACCGCAATGAAGGTAAGTGTTCTTTTTGGTCAACCGAGCGGGGGCTTTCTCCTTCATCCTCACTGCATATTTGTAACTCTTTGTGCTTTGCAACCGCTCAGTCAGTTACTTCAAAGTTTTCAAATCTTGAATTTTGGCACTTTTAGTAACTCTCCTCTCACTCACGATCTTCAAAACTTGTCGGCCAAAATTCAAATGACTTCTTTTTGATTTGTAACTTCCACCATCAGTTCAAATTCTTCTGAATAATCTCCCATGATCTGCTTGTGCCCATTATTTGCGTTCTTGACTCGTAACTCCTTTGCTGACATGACAAATCTTAGGGTTCAGTAGCCTTGCCCTCAACTTACCGAAACCCAGGGTCTAGCAGCTCTGCAATCCTTTCAGTACATTGCTCTCAACTTACCGAACTTCGGGACAAAATAGCCATGTGACTTGTTCAGTATGTTGTCTTTTACTCACCGAACTTGGGGACGCAACGGCCTTACCTCCCACTTAGTATTTTTCTGTCCCTTTTACGGAACTTCGGTACACAGTGATTCTATCGTCTGTTCGGTATTTGTACTGGTTACTTTTGGATGTCAACAAGTACATAGTATGTAGCAATCGAGTTTCAAATCCACAAAGACATGTGTGTAGGTGTCCTTAGGCATTATTAGCATAACCATCGTTTGAAATACTTCATCAATCTTTTTTAGACTTTGAGTGATTGTATCTTGGAATATCTAGTACTTCTTAAGATAGTAAAAAGTTGATTTTGGTTTTAGGCTTCTCCTTTGGTCTATCCAAAATTTTGCTAATCTAGGATGGGACACTGCTAAGGTATTCCGGTTGTACCATGCAGTATTACGGTGTGTAGTCATAATTAAGCACAAAACCAAGCATCGCAACACATTTTGATATTATTTTACCACACAACGACGACGCACTGTTACCAATTGCAAAAGAGTTGTCAAGAATGAGGTTAATATGACACGTTAGTTTACCTTAGAAACTTGGGATAATGATACAAATAGTCCCTGAATTTTGATCCAATATGCAATGCAGTCCCTAAACTTTTAATTAGACTAATATAGTCCGTGAACTCGAACCCAATATACAATGCAGTTCATGAACTTTTAATTTGACCAATATAGTTCCTGAACTTTTGGAACATGTTCAACTTAGTTCCCGAAATATAGGAAGATGTTCAATGTAGTTCTTCCATTGATTCAAATTTAGGGACTAAGTTAAACACGTTCAAAAAATTCATGGACCATATTGGTCAAATTAAAATTTCAGGGACCATATTAGTCAAATTGAAAATTTATGGACTATATTGCACATTGGGTCAAAATTTAAGGATTATTTATGTCATTTTGCCTAGAAATTTCCATCTAGGGTTTGATTTCTGTGTGGTTTGCCTGCAAAACAGTCCATTACAAATATGGCCACCAAATTAGTTCTCGTTTTTCTAGCAACCATAGTTCAAGTAGAAACAGAAAACTTTGGAGTACTTCTAAATCAAGAGTTCACAAGGACATGCTCATATTAAGGCTTTTTTCGTTTCGTGAAAAATGATATGATTCTAGAAAAAAAAATTTCGGGAAGTCATTTTGCATAAAAATGACAATGTTTTCCGTTGTTTGACTGAAACTTGAAAAAAAATAGAAAATATTTTCTACCGTTCGGCATGAAATAACGGATTTGATTCTCCTCCGTGCACTCCTTTTAATTATTCTTTATATTTATTTTATTTTTTAAAAATATTTCTTAGAAGATTTCAAAATTTTTAATTTTTAATTTTTAATTACTCTCTTTTCTTTTTTCTTTTTCTTTTTCCCTTCTTCTTTGGCCGGTAGCCAACCATGGTGACTGACCGAAGGTGAGGCTCGTCTCACTTTCGTGTGGCATGGCCTCGCCAAATCTAATGAGGTAAGGCAAAGCCTCACTCGCTTGTAGTTGGCTGGCTATAGGCTGGCTAGCTCCAGCCTCACTTGCATATGGATGATTGTTGGCCGTCACTGTGGCCGACGACCAACAAAAGAAAAAGGGAAAAAAATAAAGAAAAATAAAAGAGAAAAGGGAAAATTAAAAAAATTAAAATAAGAAATAAGAAAAATTAAAATAAAATAATTAAAAAGTAAAGGAATGCGAAGGAGTGGAGGAAAGAAAGATGATGAAATTTTTTTTTCTCTTATCAAAAAGAAGAAACTATTTTATCGACTTTTGAAGGTATTCTTTCCATTAGTGGAGAACAACGGTTCGTTTCGCGGAAAACAACTTCCCGAAAAATGTTCTCCGAAAAATAACTTTCAAGAAAATATTTTTCGGATGTTCTGGCGCTCAGTTCATGGAAAATAAATGAGTCAAGGAAAACATATTTCATCCAAGAAAAAAACACATTCAAAAGTGGGGAAAATGATTTCCACTTTTTGAGAAGAGGAAAATATTTTCTCTCATCTTCCTTTCCTCAACTCTTTCACATTCTTTTCTTTTTCATTTTTTTATTTCATTTTCTTGTTTCTTTTTTCATTATTTTTTTTAAAAATTCAAAATTTTTATTTTTATTTTTTCTCTTTTATTTTTTTCCTTCTTCTTTGGCTGGTCGGCGGCCACTACTACGGCTGGCAATTAGTCGCATGCAAGCGAAACCAACTAGGCTCGAACTTGACGGCATGTGGCAAGGCCTGGCTGACCGAAGAAGAAGGGAAAAGGAAACAATAAAATTAAAAAAAGAAAAAGAAAAGAGAGAAATTTTAAAAAAAACTATGAATTTTTTAAAAAGATAAAAATAAAAGTAAATAAAAAATAATTAAAAGGAGTGCACGGTGGAAAAGTAAATCCGATTTTCCATACCTAACGGTAAAAAGTATTTTCCAATTCATTTTCAGATTTCAGCTGAGCACTGGAAAATATTAGTGACACTTCATTTTCGCAAAACGAATGGAGCGCATGATTCACAATGTTTACTGAGAATTCATGGGTGGATTCCCTACTAGTGAAGGCTGCTAGTATTTCACTTTTACCCCTTCGATTCAATGTGGCACTTGCTGGGATTGTTGAGAAATGCAGATGAAAGGATCATCCCAACTCAGTTAAGACACCTTTTAGGTAAAGGGTTACTACCACGAAAAATCTCAAACCGGTACACATGCTACAAATTTACTAGAGCTTCAAATAGATGGATTGGATCGAGTTGAAAACGGTCTGACCTATATTGACCTATTTAATCCATTTTAACTCATTTCCATGCTCTACAAATTTAGCAACTTGTACCTGACCCGACTCATATTGTTAAAACACTTTAATATTAAAATCCAGCTTAGAGAAAGCTGTTTCTTATATATTTTTAAAGATATATAAATTGATAAAACAAATTCTTATAGTTTTTAAAAAAAATTATGACTTACGTAGAATAGTTATCTTAGCTAACCCATTTATGACATATTTAAAATTCATTTATGACCCACTTAGCTAGTTTTAACAATCCATTTATGACCCACCACCAATAAATATGGGTTCTAGGCCCATTTTTTCATCTCTAAAATTTATCACAAAATACCTCAAATTGGTATACCAGTGACAAATTTACCCCAAACTAATTTTATAACCACCAAAAAACTTAAACTAATACACATGTGACAAATTTATCCTCCATTAGTTTCTGTTAAATTGATTAATAGCACGAGAACCCCAAATGGATGCACATGTCACATACAAAGGGTATATAAATCCCAAACTGGTACACCCGTTAAGCGCCATGTGTAATCTAACTCAATAATTTGATAGTAAAATTTAACGAAAACTAACAGAGGGTAAATTTATCACAAGTGTACCAATTTGAGGTTTTAATAGTCAAAAACTTAATTTGAGGTAAATATGTCACCGGTATACCAGTTTGAAGTTTTTTATGGTAAAAAAAAATAGTTTGGAGTAAAATTGTCACATGTGTACCAATTTGAGTTATTGGTGATATTAATCTTTAGCTAAATGACCCTTATCCTGCCTTGTCGGATGGGAATATTTAGGCCATTATTGCTGAGTTTTTACGAACTTACTCAAGCAAGCGTGTCGAAAAGATTCTTTGCATGTTCTAATCTATAGTTTTGTTGTTGTTGTTGTTGAAGATATAAGTATTATAAAGCATATGAAGTACATTAGCTTAGCGGCATCCCTTGCCTTGCAAATAGAGCTAATCATTAAAAAAAAAAAAATTGGAGGTAAGAAGTCTCCACATAGTAGCCAATACTATATTTTTTTGGGAAGGTTTAATTTTTTGGTAAAGTGAAGCTCTACCTCTTATATTTTTAATATGAATATCAGTTGACTTGTTTTGAAATTGTCTATTGTTGCGCTTCATCCAAATATAATATATGGTTGCGAGGAAAGATACTTTGAGAAGTCTCGCCGCCAATTTCATGTGATCTCTAATCGGTGAAAAAAACTTTATACTAAAGACTAGTGCCTTTTTAAGGTTTCTCTTTTTTGCAATCACAAAATGCTTCAATGACCATTTTTTGTGCGAAGTCGGTCATCGATTTAGTCATTTATTGATAAACCCTATTAACAAAAATGTCAAGCGGAGGTTGTTGAATTGGCTGCAGGCGGTTCAAATATGAAAGCTTCAAAATTTAGGTTCCATTTATTTCGTAAAAAATGAGTGATTCAAAAAATATTTCTTAAAAGATAATTGCTTATATTGGTTACATAAATGAATAAATGGAAAATATTTTCATCGTCTATGAAAATATTTGGATACAAATTATTGTCGGCAATAATAATATTTTTCATTGATAAATTATTTCAAGCGATACACGTGATCATTTTTGAAAAAATATTTTTTGGATCACTAATTTTTCGCGAAACAAATAGAGGCTTGGGTTCTTTATGGTAGTATTTCAAAATTTATGAGCTCCAGCGTCACGTGTCAAGTTGACCGAACCGTTCTAAGTAGACATGGCCAAATGGAACCGTGGGCCCGAAACCGGCCCGTTGATCGAGCCCACGGTTCCAACCCGGAATCAGCCCTTGGTTCCGACTCGCTTTTTTTTTTAAATAAAAAAAGTAGGAGGCCCGGAAAAAAGAGCCATTGGGCCTAGGAACCGGCGGTTCCGAACCGGAACTGGAACCGGCGGTTGCACGGAACCGGCCACGTCTAGTTCTAAGTAACTAAAACAATTAAAATAAACAATGGCATTGTCCGAGGTCATATTTTCCATCTGACTTCATGGATGGCCCTTCTAACACTTCATTTAGGAGAGTTTTGGAAAATCAGTCAAATACCAAAAAAAAAAAAAAAAAGGTACGTCTATCGGACCCAATTTTAGATGGCCTTCCATTAAATATGTGGCACTGGACAACATCTGATATGTTCATGTATATTTTTATTTTTTTTATTTTTTATTTTTTTGGTAAGGTAAGTGTGTATTGAGCTTTTCAAAAGGCTAGGTACAAGTAGGAAAAACCGGACACAAAAAACCATGAACCATGGGTGGCACCATGAGTGCCAGAGATGGTTCAACGATGAACCGGTTGCAAAATACATAGGAGCAACCAGGGCGCATCAGCCCATAGCAACAACAACCAAAAGAGTGAAAAGTGGCTAAACATGTAGCCCTAGCAAAGGGAAGATAGTACAAAGCAATGAAAACTAGGAGCATAGAAATGCTGAAATACAATAGGAGTTCATGCACATAAGAACCTGAAACTACAGCACCGGTACCAGCAGCATCGAAGGAGGCCGGGATCGGGCGTCGGTGGAGGGTGAATCGTGGAACAGCAAAAGAGAAGCCTCCATAGAATTGGTGTAACAGCAGTCATGGTCAACAAGTAGAAGTGAGCTTCAATATTACTGGAAGGTGGAGGCGTCCAACGGGTAGATAGGAGGACAGCAGGGGAAGGAACCTCCGGAGTAGTTCCAAGAGAAAGCAGTAGCAGCAACAGGAGACATCATCTGAGAAGGTTGGGGAGCAAGACAACAGCCGGAGGATCCAAATGAGACAGTATTAGGGGTAGAGGAGGGCAGCAGCGAAAGGGCCTCCCGGGATGTAGCACCAGTAGAATCAGCACGTCAACTCCGGGAGCAGCGGAAGAACCGGTTGTTAACAGCACCATAGTACGGACGCAGTATCCAAGGAGATCAAACTATGTATGAGTAAACCCGAGCAACAGTGGAGGTCATTGGTTGAAGTCATCCTTCTAGTACCAATGGGATGATTACATAGAAGCATAAAGGGTCTATAGTACCAACATCACCCGAGATCCCACCGAGAATAGAAAGCCAACTCCAGCCGGATGTAATTGGAGAGAGTAATACGGTATGTTGGTGAGAGGGCTATGTAACAAAGTGCGCATCGCAGCCAGCAAGCTAGCAAAACAGAACTGGGACAGCAATGACTTCCAGTGATTGGCTACAGGATATATTTTTATTTCTTAAGCATTGTAAAAGGAGGTAAAACAAACATCTTCTCACGGGTTAAATATAGAAGGATTAATATTAGGAAAAATCTCAAACTGGTACATCCGTGACAAATTTACTTAATGTTAGTGTCTTTTAAATTTTACCATCAAATTACTGAGTTAGATAATACATAACAGTTGAGTGATGTACTGATTTGGGGTTTTTAACCTCCGTTTGTCACAGTTTTATCAATTTGAGATTTCTGGTATTAACTCAATTTAAGAGAAACAGACGGAGGGTAAACTCATCACGGGTGTATAGTTTAGGTTTTTTTGTGATAAAAAAATTAGTTTGAGATAAAATTATCACGTATGTGTCAATTTAATGTTTTTGGTGGCATTAACCCAACATAGGAATGAGGAAAACCAATTTCCTAGATTGACCTCCTAGTGAAGGTAGCAGTTGGCTGTGGCTAGCTAGTTTATGAAAAGAAGGGAAATGGCACAAAACTAGACGTACTGAAGCAATATGTATATAAAATATATGAATTATATCAATGATATATTTACATATATTTTCCAAAAAAAATCATACCTGGGTAAGTCCATGTCCTCTAGTGGAATGGTATTCCGCTTATCTAGATACCACATCAATATGTGCATGCACAGTCCCTCACTCCAAGTATAAATGTCTCAGTACTCACTTCTCTTCGATGAGCCATTCCATAATCTCTCTCTATTTCTATCTCCATCCTTCAACTCCTTTTGCTCTCTGTTTGTTCTGCTGCTATGGCTTCGATCAACTTTTTGGCGAGTCCAAACTACGTTGCCCGCTCCATCAAAGCATCTTCCAAGAGCTCTGATCATCTGAAAGATGGGTTTCCTCTCGGAAACAAGAACTTGCCCGGGAGGAAGTCGCGAGGCGACCGTCGAGAACTCACCGTCGCGAACGTCGCCACCCAGGCCCCGGTCGTCTCTCGGCCTTCGCCGGGGAAAGGGCCCGCCGGCGGAGGCAGGGACCACGTCGCGTGGACGAGCGTCCGGCAGCACCGATGGGAGGGCGAGTTGGCCGTCGAAGGAGAGATACCTCTCTGGCTGGTGAGCCTGGGCTTGAATTTTCCCTGGCGATCTCTCTCGATCGTGTTCTCGCATGCATGGGATCAGAGTCACATTCGGTTGCTCATCTTGCCATATTTGTTTTTTTAAAGTCCAGCTAAAGATGAGGGCAGCTTTATTCAAATTCCTTTTGTTTCAACCCTACAAAAATAAAAACTAAATAATGGAACGCCCCCCATCATAATTTCACTTAGTTAAGTCAGACATATAATACTAAAGTTATCTTGTTACTGTGGTTGTGCGTGCATAGCTCGAGGCCATTTATCTCCACCACGCTTTTTCTGTTCATGCTGCACTAATCTAAATTACTGCGATTCTACACTTTTTGTTACTAAACTTCGCTGCTCAATTAATCGGAGAGCACTAGAAGAGAGAGATTTGTCGGAGCGTAAAGGATTTGTATTTCTCAGACTTAGAAGATTAAACACGATAATAATGTTGAAAATTCGCGAACTTACAAATTTTCGGGGTTTTATCTCGACGTCCCCTAGATACCTTCCAAACATAATTACCAAAGAGTGCGATATATTAAAGTTTAGATCCGACGGAGGATATCCCTTGTAGTGTTACCGACAGATGAAGATTTTGTATGATGTTACATCTATGGAAATTCTTCTTCTCTCAGCTGTTCCACCCTACAAGATAACTTGGACCGTACGTAGTTTACAAATTCATTGGCATTATAGTATCATGCGTCTCTATCATACCCGACAAAATACATTGGAATTAGCTCCGGTGTTTTGTATTGGTTACGGAATGTGATTGATTGATTTTAATGATAACGCAGAGCGGGATTTATCTGAGGAATGGTCCCGGCCTATGGCACGTCGGAGACTACGACTTCCGGCACCTCTTCGACGGGTACGCCACGCTGGTGAAGCTGCAGTTCCAGAACGGGCGGTTGATCGCCGGCCACCGCCAGATCGAGTCGGAGGCGTACAAGGCCGCGATGAAGAACGATAAGCTGTGTTACCGGGAGTTCTCCGAGGTACCCAAGGCGGACAATTTCCTGTCCTACATTGGCGAGCTCGCTAGCTTGTTCTCCGGGGCGTCGCTGACCGATAACGCCAACACTGGCGTCATCAGGCTTCGGGACGGACGGGTGGTTTGCCTCACCGAGACGCAGAAGGGGTCGATCATGATCAACCCAGACACGCTTGAGACCTTAGGGAAGTTCGAGTATACCGACTCCCTAGGGGGTCTGATACACTCGGCCCACCCAATCGTGACGGAGACCGAGTTCCTGACGTTGCTGCCCGACCTGATCAACCCGGGCTACTTGGTGGTGAGGATGGAGCCGGGGTCGAACGAGAGGAAGGTGATCGGGAGGGTGGACTGCCGGGGCGGCCCAGCGCCTGGTTGGGTCCACTCGTTCCCCATAACTGAGCACTACGTCGTCGTGCCGGAGATGCCCCTGAGGTACTGCGCGCGGAACCTCCTCAGGGCCGAGCCCACTCCGCTGTACAAGTTCGAGTGGCACCCAGACTCCAAAGGGTTCATGCACATCATGTGTAAAGCCAGTGGCAAAATCGTAAGACATCTATCTCTCTAAAAAATTCATTTTGTCTAGGAAAATTTCAAAGAGTGCTCCTATGGCACTAACTGAGCCATCCGAAGATGACATATGATCTACTTTCTCTACTATTATCCCTTTAAGTTAAGAGAAAATATTTTCCATCCCGGAGTTCGGACGAAATAATATGAGGACTCTACTCTGGTCTATTACTTGAAATATGCAACTTTTTAAAAAGCGTTTTTTTTGCTACTTAGCATCAACATGCATTTTTACTAATTTTGCCACTAACAGGCCTTTTTTTGTATATAATTTCCAATATAGATAAGTTCATGAAAACCGATGAATATGACAAGTTTTTTTTTTTTTTCCCTCTTCCGTTGCTTGAAAAAAGGTGGCAAGTGTGGAGGTTCCTTTGTACGTGACGTTTCACTTCATCAATGCGTACGAAGAGACCGACGAGGACGGGCGAGTCGTGGCCGTCATTGCCGATTGCTGCGAGCATAACGCAGACCCGACCATCCTCGAGAAGCTCCGGCTCCAAAACCTCCGCTCCTTCATCGGCCGAGACGTACTTCCTAATGCTAGGTGCGTTTTTCCGTATATTCCTATTGAATCCTCACATGCACAAATTCGCATGAATCCGCACATGCTTATCTTCGCCCAATCTGTCGAAATAAAGATGATCGCATAGAGATCGAACGTGCTAGAGAAATAGAGGGTGAGAAACAGAAATCAACAAGTTGATTAGATATGTGATCACGCGAATTTTCCAGGCCAATTCTTCCATCTTCGTAACACTTGTTCATGCACATATAATACGTTCCGATGCATAAGAAAATAGTATAGTAGTTCTTTAGTAGAAGGAACTCTCTTTCCTTTAGAACGTACACGGATCGTGAATTCACCAACGCAATGAAGGCACTTATTATGTAAAAGAAAGCAATTCATGTGCAGCAATTTTTTATTAACTGCACTTGAAAAATCGTACGTGTTCCAATTAAATGATTTCTCACACTGTTTTAGGGTTTGCCGACTTGGCTAGCATCATGTACGAAGTCCGACGAAACCCGACACGAGTTCCGACTTTTTGTCTTCTTCTTCCATTAATTAATTACCCTTAATTTGAGGTCATCTAAAAATAATTGAGTCTTTGTTAGCGTAATTTAACGTCTATTGTTTCCAAAATAATATATTCTTTTTTGTCCCTCTTTTTTAGACTTGGGCTTCTTCTTAGCGGTCATTTACGTCCCCTCTTGAAACTCTTGCGGTCATACCTTCATAAAAAGACCGGCGTTGTTCCTCAAACTTTCTGATTACTACATAGATGAAAAAAGGAGGAAATAATAACTAATAAGATCGATAGTAATCTTAATAGACAATAGCAGATAAATATTAGAAACTTGTATTATTTTTTGATGGCAGACAAATCCTTAAGCAATAAGGAAAATAGTAGAATGGCATCATGATGAGTGTCTTTGCTGATTAAATTCTCTTGTTCGCCTTTCTGGTTTCGATATGATGAGTTTCAATGATGGCCCTTTTGTTCGTTCTTGTTTGGCGCTGGCTTTACCCCTCCTTTTTCTGTAGCATAATAAGTTTAACTTTCATTTAACATGAAATTTTTTTCCGAAACAAACAATACTGAAATGTAGATTCATACATATAGTTATAACAATAGAAATTAGAACCTGATATTTATTGTTTTTGCTTTTGAAATTTCTGAAGGGAAAGTAATGAGTATTGTCTAAGTTGAACTAGATATTAGAGTTGCAAAAATGGTAGCTATATCAATCAAAATGTTGTAAAAGCCTTCCCAATGCAGGAAAGAGCATATAATTATTGCTCCCAAAAAGAACAAATCTCCATTTGTGCCATCACCTTCAAAATCGTTCTCCTGCTGAAACTAAGTGTTTTTTTTTTCTCGAACTCCCAATTTGCAAAGTCTCGCTAATTAACAAAGGAAGAAAGGTAAACTCATGGCCCAGATCCTTAAGTACATGAGAATATTTATTTTCATTCTCAAGTAAGCCTTAACGATGACGACGGTAAATTCGGGCAGGGTCGGGAGGTTCATAATACCATTAGATGGGAGTCCATATGGAAATTTGGAGGCAGCATTGAACCCAGATGAACATGGGAGAGGCATGGACATGTGCAGCATCAACCCTGCCTTTTTGGGAAAAAAATACAGATTTGCCTATGCTTGCGGGGCCCAACGCCCTTGCAATTTCCCCAACACCCTCACCAAGGTAGAGTATTCATGTCCCTCATAGCATAATCGTTTACTTAATAAGTAGAAGCTTTATCAGTGATTTTGTTGATGAGAAGTTGATGAAGTAAGAGGCTTTGGCAGATTGATCTAGTGGAGAAGAAGGCGAAGAATTGGCACGAGGAAGGTGCCGTGCCCTCAGAACCCTTCTTCGTTCCTAGGCCAGGGGCCACTGAGGAAGATGATGGTAAGAATATAGGAAATCTAAATCACAACATATGCTCATTACGCCTTACTTGATTAAAAAAAAACATACAACACAACACGATCGTTTGTATCATATGATGTGACATGATTATCTTTCCCGTTCAAAGTATTTACGTGTACATTATTTTCTTGAATAATTGCCTTTCTAGTCCCTCACAGTTTTTGCTGGCTCTCCCATTTTGCAAACTTTTGCCATAAAAAAGGATCTTTCCACTTCTCTTGTTTTCCCAATTCTCTTTTGTGAAGAATTGTGTGGTGGGGTTGCGCTTGCAGGTGTGGTGGTCTCAATGATCAGTGAGAAAAATGGAGATGGGTATGCATTGCTGCTTGATGGCTCCACTTTTGAGGAGATTGCCAGAGCAAAGTTCCCCTATGGCCTCCCTTATGGCCTCCATGGTTGCTGGGTCCCTAAGAAATAAACATCTTCCATGAAGGTTATTGGTACAAAAAAAAAAATTGATCCACCTATTAGTTTCACTGTTTCATTAGAGTTGATAATTTGAAGTTTACCCTCTGCGTGTACAATGTTGGAGGATATGCCTCATAAAAATATAGTGAAGACCATGGATGAAGTGGTGGTCAGTGTTCTTATATGTTTGTGTAGAATTTTGCTTAGAGGTGAAAGAAGTTGAAATTCATTCTATGCATGTAAAGCTTGAGATCTTTGAAATGATTCTTGCTAGTGCTATGATGGTTTTCATAGCTTCGATGTTGCAAATCCTGATTATATCAGATGTGAAGTTGTGGATTCATGTAGATAATTTTACTATAAATAAATAAAAAGACCTTATTTGTGGTTGTTCTTCCTTTCGGGACTAAACGAAAATTTCAATGATTTGGTGAAGTGACGAAATCTTTTTTCCCGGTTCAAGCTTGAATATTTCACCATATTCTCTTTCTACGACGAGGATGTCCTCCTTAAATAAATTATTCTCGAATTATAGAACCCTAGACTAACACGCAAACTAAAACCATTCGGTGGACCTAAACAAACCATATGGAAACCTGGTGCGAAGTTTTTAACGTATTCTTCGATCACTTGACTCATATTCTTTTCCTGAAAGATTCGATTCTCGGGAAAATAAGAAGGGAATGTGACGAATATTCAAAGATTACTTCCCAAGATCCTCCACAACCCACGGCCATGTGGCGCCAACTCCTGGAATGTTGTCTGTAGCAAGCGTCGCCTACAAGATCTCCTCGCGTAAGCATGTTATAGTAGAAGGATTAAGAAAGAACCCACACTGTATTTTCTGTCCTTTTCCTTCGTCAACCAGGTCGCAACTTGGTTGGTATCGAAGATTTGACTCGCTTCGAGGATCAAGCACGACGCACGACGCATCTTCGTTGAAGCAGAAACGGATCATCTCCAAATGGAAGCATACAAGATTGCAGGAATTGCTGTCATTACTGTTGCTAATGGCCGATCGGATGCTTCCTCTAGAGCTTCTTCCCCTCTTTACCATGCTACTGTAAGAACGGCGACGACTTTGCCCTGAGTTCCACTCTTGGACTTTAGCCTCCGTTCACAAGAGCGGTGGTGAAATCGGCATGGGTGGCTTGACGATGATACGGGTACGTGAGAAATAGTTCTACATCCGGCAAAGCCTCCATTTTAATGCTAAGAACCTTGAGGAGGTGACGAGAAAATGCAGATTTCATCTCTTCTAATGGGTTAATACAATTAGAAAAAAAAAAAAGCCTAAATTATGTCCTATTATGACACAAATACCATAATTGTTTTTCGTGTGACTAAAAACCCCAAATTCTTTCGTATCATGAAAAACCCTAAACTTATAACCAGTGTGACAAAGATATGCTAGATGAGACTCTAAAAGAGGGCATGTCACACGTGTAAATTTTTTTTTTTTAAGTTACTTGTGTCAATTGCACAAGTTCACGGTTTCTCGTGACACAAAAGAAAAAGTTTGAGTTATTTGTGTCGCATTGGGCAAGTTCAGGGTTTCTTGTGGCACAAAAATAAGTTTGAGATCCTTGTGTCACAATGGACATAACTTGGGATTTCTTATGGTATTTTCCCCTCTCCTGCTCTGTGGACACAAAAAATAAAAAAATAAAAAAGTGGCATAGTCTCGTTCAAGGCAAATCGGACATGAGTTCGATGTCATTGACCAAATTGTCTACCTGCAACAAAACCCAGCAACAGGCAAGTCGTGATATTTGACTCAAACTGGTGCAACATAATCAAAGCAACAAAGTAATTGACAGAATAACTCAAAACAAACCGAGGAACTGTTTCATTTGGAAAAGTTTCGTGCTTTTAAGAGGACCCTAAGAGGTCGGTTTAGTGGTCAGGGACGGGAGGATGGAGTGCTAGATTTAGGAAGAGCTGATTTGACCATGCTTAAGATTTATCAATCCAGAGACCTCTTAATTTTTAATAATCCTGCCATGTAGATAGGATTAATTAGTGATCGTATCTTAGCATTATTCGTATCGCATATTATGTCAAAAAATATAAAAAGAGTTAGTATTGCATCTTTATGTCGATAGTCATTAGGTCAATTTAGGGTCATAGGATATAATTTGCCGTTTTCCTAAGCATAAAAAAATAAAAAAAATTACCATTTCGCATAACTTGCATCGTAGTATTAGTTAATGATTAAATTCTATATCGTGTCATAGCATTCACGAATATCATGTCATTAGCTTTAGAAATTAATTCCATAGCATTGCATGTAGTTAATTCGTTATAGCGTAGCATGCATTTCATTTAGGACTTTATGTTAGCTCATCGATGAATATTAAATTAGATGCACTAATTGAGTCATGTCCACGTAGCATTTAAGGAGTTCATTTCATAAACAACAAACACGAAAAGAATCAATTGACATTGCATCTTAGTTATCGCAAATAGCTTAGATCATGCATTAGTCATATTCATCGACATTTTCATGAATAAAACGAATTCGCCATCGCCTGTTTGTTTCCTAAGCTTGCATAACCCCTGTGTCAATGGACGTTTGCTCGTGCACTCAAATTTCTTTAATCTTTACTGTAATATGTTTACTGTTTTGATTATTGAATGTTTCGGTATTAATTGCCCACCCGCAAGACTATTATTTGCATGTTAGTGGCATATGATAAAAATTGACTAAGACTACATGCAAAGGCATTTATGAAATAAAGAGAAAATGCACCAAAAGGACATTAGATAAATCTGGTGTAATCAAGTCCTCAAATCCATAAATCTCTAGTTCGTAAAAGTAAATGTACTCCCACATTTTATTTTGGTGTCTAATCGACCCTTAGTCCATTAGTGGTGGCTCCAAAAGGTAAATTTAAGTACACATTGAATTGAGTACCAAGTTGCAATTGGTAAGACTTTGAAGAGTCTTTGCTAAACGCGAGGGATTGCCTCACAAGAGGAACCTTCGTTCCCGTTTAGTAATCCATTGGCTTTCCCCTAATGATTGACCTTCGAAAAGGTCGTGATAGTGCCTCAGTACAAATACATTGTCCTCCTCGAGGAGTCATACTATTGGGGCTAAAAAGAAAATTTGAATGATCTTGTGAAGTGAACAATTTTATTTGTCTTGGTTCAAGCTTCAATATTTTACCATGTTATATTTTTCTCCGTGAGAGTGTCCTACCTAGATTGATCTCGAATTACTATAGCTCCAAAAATATGTAACAAGCAAGCTAAAATCTAATCAGATGATATAATTTATTGAGAATATGTTTTTTTTTTTTGTAAGGTAAGTATGTATAGACTTTTCAAACGACTTAGTTACAAGAAAGGGCCGAAACACAAAAACCTTAACCCGACTAGGACACAAGAGATTGTCCTAGAAGGGTCAAAGGTGATGCGGCGCAAAAGATCAAGAGGGATCAAGAGAAAGTCCCCAAAAGGCCAAACAAGAGGCCGAAAGAGAACTAGACCGGCCAAAACAGGAACCGAGGAACCAAAAAGAAACACGGCCAAAACAGTGGCCAAAATCTAAGGAATACACGGCCAAAGCAACGGCACTAGCGGAGAAGAAGCTGCAAAAAGTCCTAAGGACGAACCTCAAAGATGGATGTAGAGAGACCCCAGCTTCTTTGTAAGCGACGGTTCCGAGGAGTGTCGTTGATGCTACCAAGGGAAAGGGCTTTATCCTTGACTCCCTTGATGAGGTGTTTGACCATACCCGGTACGAAAAGAGGCTTGTCTCGAAAAAGGATATTGTTCCTCTCGGTCCATATGAGGTGACAGAGCGCCGCAAGTGAGAATCTGGAGATCTGGTGAGAGAAGGACCGTCCACCAATGTGTTTAATGGCCCACCGAATGTGAACTTGCCACGACCTGTTCCTCCAGAGCAGGTGGCACTTAGCCGCCCAAAAGTTGGCCAAGCTGCTAGTAACCGAGCACCCGAAGAAGAGGTGGTCTACCGAATCCCATCTCCGCCGACAAAAGGCGTATGTTCGTGATTGAGCTCGTAAAGAAAACTTGATGCAAGTAGGTTTGCAAATTTGAGTAGGTTTCAAAGTATGCATGGCTCAACAGGTATAGTCTTTGTCTTCTTAGTTGCGAAAAGTGATAAACTAACGCAAATAGCTCATGTTATATAGGTGAAAATTGGTCACAGGTCTCAAGATGATATTTTCTTGGTATTTCGAATTTAGCTTAACAGTGGAAATATTTGATATTTCTAAGAAGGATTCGACTATGTCATCTTCCTAGCACTTGGGTTTGGTTGAAGACTAAGAATCAGAGTCTGACGAGATGACCTCATCTAAGTTTACTTTTATTTGGAGCGAGAGAAAGACGCCGGGGGGGTGGGGGCGTGGGGGGTGGAACGCACGATCATGATAATTGGCACGAAACATATATCGTGGATGAAACTTCACGAGAAAACTAGAGATTGTCTAGTAGTTATAAGAAAAGAGCTCGCGAGTTTTCCTTTTGAAGAAAAAGGGTAAGCGCATAAATCACCCCGACTGCTATACTCGTGACACTAACCCGACTTAAAGGAAGGAACAAGGAGGATCCAAAGGTCAACATCATACATAGAATTTACAATGTGCGAGTTGATCAGCATCAACGCAGCAAGACAATTGGCCAATATGGCGTCTCATCAAATGTTTTAAAACACAAAAATCTCTGTTAAAATCTATCTTTAGTTTGAACCGGTGAATGAAACCGACCTAAGATGAATTGTTATTTATGTGGATGTTCAATTATTGAGAAAAGAAAGATGGCACGTAATCTTTCTTTGCTACTGGAATTGTCAGATGTTAAAGAAAAAGGGAAAGTCCAATCTTTGACTCTTTGACCGAATTACATGGGGTATTTGTTCATGATGGACTCTTCTTGAAGATAATAACAGGCAAAAAATAAAGAAGAAAAGAAAAGAGAAGATTCAATTTCCTATTTCATGCTGAAGTTACATGCAAGAAAGGAAGTCCATGTTGGATTTTTCATTGACCGGCTCACACTAATATTCTGATGTTGGCCTATATGTCCTTTTGTGTGATATATATATATTCTTCACTGTTGAGAGAAGTCTTGAAGTAGCAGGGAGTTTCATTGGTCTTCCTTCGTGAATTACTTCCATCAGAAATTAGTATTCAAGCCAAGAAATTCTTGTGGTAAGAATTTGTGTATAATTTTTTTGTGAGATTAAAAGATTATTTTGCGAGGAATTGTAAGGGCTAAATACTGTGTGCGTTATTGGATGTAATTGGGGTTGGAAAACATTGAGAGTGTATGAGTGACTCGAGTGTGGTTTGTAATCTCCAAATTGGATCGTTTATTCTATAGTGGAATTCGTTATTACTCTTCCCCGTGAACGTAAATCTCTATGACCAAAACATGTATGTCTAGTGCAGATTTATTTTCTTGTTCTGTCTATTTATTATTCAATCGTTTGTTCCGTGCAATAATTGGTATTAGAGCCAGGCTTGCTCGAGTTTAAGCGAATCAATGGTGACGAATAAGTTAAAATGAAAATGGAAAAATTTGATGAGAAGGATTTTGATTTCTGGAAGATGTAGATTGAGGATTATTTATATCAAATGAAATTGTATTTACCCATGTCTAGGGAGAAACCAGAGACGATGAAATAAGCTGATTGAAAATTACTGGATAGATGAGTGATGGGTGTTATTCGGCTAACGTTGGCTCGTAACGCCGCGTTTAATACAGTCAAAGAGAAAACCACTACGAGTTTGATGAAAGACTTGTCGGATATATATGAGAAGCCCTTTGCGATTAACAAGGTCTATTTGATAGGACGTCTATTTAACTTAAAGATAGTGAAGGTGCTTCAATTGCTAATCATATTAATAAATTTAATATGATCGTTAGTTAATTGAGTTCAGTTGTTATTGACTTTGAAGATGATGTATGTGCTTTGATTCTATTATCCTCATTGCCTAATAGTTGGAATACTATTGTTACTAGTATTATTAATTCCTCTGGGTCAACAAGCTTGACTTTTGATGGGATTCGAGATTTAATCCTGAGTGAGGACATTCGTAGTAGAGAATTTGGTGAATCTATGTCTATTGCTTTAGTAGGTGAAAATAGAGGAAGAATTAGTATTCGAATTAGCAGAAGCGGTATAAATATGAACAGATGTAATCGGTTTAGAACTGGTGGTGTTGTTTACTAAAATTGTAGCAAGAAAGGGCATGTTAGAAGAGATTGCTTAAAGTTGAAGAACGAGAAGGGTAAGAGAACTATAGTTAAATCTACAGATAATGTCACGGCTGTAGCTAACGATAATTCGGATAATGCTGATTTTATCTTGTCTATCACTAAAGATTCATCCTTTGGTGAATGGATTATGAATTATGATTGTTCTTTTCATGCTACGCCGAATAGGAACTGATTTATTACTTATCAATACATGGATAGTAGTAAAGTGCGGTTGGGGACAACACTGAATGCAATATTGTAGGTGTTAGCGATTTTAGAATTATAATACATGATGGTACTTTAAGGACATTGACTGGAATGAGGCATGTTCTAGAGTTGAAGAAAAATCTAATTTACTTAAGTGTCCTAGATTCATTTGGATGTCGGTATTCATCAGAATGTGGTATTCTGAAAATTGTTCAAGATGCCTTGGTAATAATAAAAAGAATCAAGCATAATGGCCTGTATGAGCTACAAGATGAGACAGTGTCGAATTTCGCTGTGGAGACGTTAGATGCATCTATTCAAGAGTCAAAATTGTGGCATATGGTTTTGGGGCACATTAATGAGAGAAGCTTGGAGGTTCCGAGTGAAAGAAAACTCTTATGTGGTTATATTGCTAACGAATCGAATGAATGCAAGTGATGAGATTTAGATCAATAGCGAAAAGTGCAATTTAGTGCGACTGTAAAAAAAACTACGGAAATTACAGAATTACTTCATTTAGATGTTCCCAAGTTGTAGCGGTTTCCTTCAAGGAAGAGTGCCCGATTTATGCTTACGGTTGTTGATGATTTCTTGAGGAAGACCTGGGTGTTTGTGTTTAGGCACAAGTTTGATACTATTATCGGGATCATGCATTTGAGAGCTTTGATAAAAAAGGAGACTAATAAAAAGATCAAGTAGGTGCGGACCGACAAAAATATGGAGTTTTGCTCGGAGCTGTTAAATAAATTCTGCATTAAGGAAGACATAGTGAGACACCGTATTAGTGCCAATGAATCATAACATGTTCCAGAGTTGATGAGTAGAATATTACTGGAGACGACCCATAAAATGCTCTCTAGTGCTCGTATGGCTAAGAGATTCCTAGCAAATACGCTTAGTATGGCTAGCTATATGAGTAATAGATCCCCATCGACTGCAATTGGATGTCGGATTCCCGGAGAAGTGTGGCCAGGTAACTTTGCTGATTATTCTATGCTTAAAATATTTGGTTGCCCGTGTTATCTTCGAGTTGGTGATGGTAAGCTCGATGGGAGGGCAATAAAGTGCATATTCTTAGGCTATGCACAAAGTGAGTGGGATTATTGGTTGTGGTGCTTGGAATTAAATTCGCCTATTATCAGCAAAGAAGTTACATTTGACGAGTCTCCAATACTTCTGGCTAGAAGTGATTATAGCAGTATTCGTACAGATATGAATGGTGTTCAGCTTGAGGTAGAATTGCAATCAGAAACTCTTGAGGTAACGAGTACTAGTGAAGTAATTGACACAGATAATGCTTGTGGCGACGTGAAGCGTGTAGAGCCAACATTTGCTGTAACTGTTGATAGTTATAAGATATGTATTTGGTCTCCGAACAGATATATATGTAATGATAGTTTTGCTTTATCTGTGATTGAGGACTTTGTGTCGAAAAGTCTTTGTAGAGCAGTTAAATATGTATGTGCAGTTGGTATTTTGATGAGGTCCTTGGTTATAGCGAAGCTCAATCGTGGCTTGGACTTGAAAGATGTCCGTGGCGGTTGAGACCATTGAAGCTGTGGGAGAGTAGTAGCATTGATGTTCAAATTCTAGTGAAGCAATTGTTACTTGGCTCAAATGTTGAGCCAAGGTAGAGATTGTTAAAATATGTTTCGAGTTTGAACCGGTGAATGAAACCGACCTAAGAAGTATTGTTATTTACGTGGACGTTCAAGTATTGAGCAAAGAAAGATGGCAGGTAATCTTTCTTTGCTACTGGAATTGTCAGATGTAAAAGAAAATGGGAAAGTCCAATCTTTGACTCTTTGACCGAATCACATGAGATATTTGTTCACGGTGGACTCTTCTTGAAGAAAACAGCAAGAAAGAAATAAAGGAGAAAAGAAAAGAGCAGATTCACTTTCCTGTTTTATGCCGAAGTTACGTATAAGAAAGGAATTCTATGTTGAACTTTTGATTGGCCGACTCACATTAATATTCTCATGCCGGCCTACTCGTCCTTTTGTGCGATATATATATATATATATATATATATATATATATATATATATATCTTCATTGTTGAGAGAAGTCTTGAAGCACCGTTCATAGAGTGCTTGGCAGGGGCTTTCGTTGGTCTTCCTTCATGAATTACTTCCTGTTGACACCTAAATTTTGACGTTCCATTAGGTGCATATTGCATAGAAAAATTAGGAGCCAACTTCAATTCCTGAAATACATATTATTAGTTAATCGCATATAGTTATTAGGGGCATTTGCATTAGGATCATACAATTGGATATTAATTGGACGACGGCGGATGAGCTTAGATGAACATGATGAATTAAACTCGCATTGGGATACTCCCATTGGAAACTTCAAATTGCTGAAATTTGCACGAACAAGGAAACTTCGTTGATGAGCATTTATAACACTAGAATGGTGGTCACGTTGCAAATATGAAGCAATCGGCACAATCCCACGATATTTGTGCATAATCCATTAATTTGGGAAGCAAGCATTAAAAGGGGAGCGAATCAGGAAAATGAAGAGGGTTGAGAGAAATACTGGACTGTTTCATCGCCCAAATCACGCGAAAGAGGAGGAGAGGTTCTGTCCTTTCCTTGAGTGGATTATGTCTTACGTCTTTCACGTTGAAAAATGGGGATCGGCCACTGATGGGGAGGGCTTATGGAAAGAAAGAAAGATTGAAAGGAAGGAAGCCCATGAAATCATTATTGGCATCATCTTGTGAGCAAATTAGCGAGACTATCAAGCATTATATTGCAAATCAGTGAGATCATGAAGGGGATCAATGATTCATCGACTGTTCTGTGATATTCTCTTGCCTTTTAAGGTCAAAATTAACGCATATACAAGGAGCATTCACGGTGGGGAGAGGAAGAGAGGGTGGTGATTCTGGAAGCACGTACAATTCATTCTCGCTTCAACGCCTTGCCGGCATCACCAACCAATCGAGGCTAGCCACCGTCACGAGATTTTCTCGCCCTGCCAATGCCATTTTCTCGAGCATTACTGTGATTGCCCTTGTCCGAGAGGCATCCATACTGCACCTTGAGGCCTTGGTGCAAGTCATTGAGTCTCATCAGACAATCCCTCATCGTTGTCGCTCTGTTCGTCAAACGATCAACACGCTTTGTCCACCAAGTCTACTCACCGTCCCACGCGTTGGATCAATGAACTGTTGACTTGTTGCTCACGTACTCCTGAAGTTCTTTTTGTTTCTGCAGATTATTTGGTTAAAGGCAAAAGTCCAAGCGGTGGTCAAAGAAAAAAGAAAAATTGTTGCAGGTCCATAAGAGTCAAAAGCGTAAGTCATCGCCACGAGTCCGTCCGCACGATCCGCAAACCGAATCTGTCTCGAGCTGTTCGTGATACACCATGAAGGGATTCCTCTTCATCCTTTTCCAGTAGATTTACCAGCCTCGAGTTTTCATTGTGAACTGCGAATCACCACGAAGCATCACGCGATCCATTGGAAGTGCAGTAGTCGTCATTCGATTCCGTCATTCACAGATTCGAATTTGAAAATAATGTCCACGAAATAGGTAGCGATTGTTGTCCGATTCAGTTTTGATATTTGGTTGCCATGTTTCGGATAAATCGATATCTAACTAGAGAAAAGTCAATTTAATTACTAATTTGATCCATAAGACTTTGGATCATTTTTTTAATTATTTTGACTTTATATCGAATACTTATGTTGCCTAATGTTGCGATAATTTTTAGTGAGACGATGGTTATTTTTTTAGGTTGCCATATTCTTTGATTTGAAATTTTCATGCACTGCACATGTGGATTAGGTAAGATTTAAACTCTAGCATAGATAATATTCACATTAAAAAAAACATCAAAAAATAAAAAAATCATGCATGCATATCATACGTTTCAATTTGCACACTTGCCATGTCATTCACATTTACCCTTTTTGACAAGTCATTAGGGTCATTCATTAAAAAGTGCATGTTATAATGTAGTTGCATTATCTTGCCAGCCATTAGAATTAGGTCACGTGATCAGCCATTAAAAAGAATCCAAACTGTCAGCCAAACATTTAAAAAAAAGGGTACCGAAAGGGTGTTAGGATAATCTAGCGTAATCAAGTCCCCGAACTTGTAATCTCTGGTTTGTAGGAATAAAGTATTTCTCCCGATACTTTATTTAGGTATCTAATCAGCCTACCATAAAATGATTAGTGGCGACTCCAATTTGAAATTCTTTTTTTTAATTAATTATTTGAACCATAAGTTGCGAGTTGGTAGAGTTCGGGAGGGCTCGAGCTAGGTGAGTTAATTTAATTAACCTAGTAATCCATTAACCTAGGAAAATTCCGATTTTTAGGTCGCGACACTTCCATTAGTAATTAGTATTCAAGCCAAGAAATTATTGTGCAAGAATTTGTGTATAATTTTTTTTGTGAGATTGAGCGATTATTTCACGAGGAATTATAAGGGCCAAACACTGTGTTCATTATTGAATGGAATTGGGGTTAAAAAATGCCGAGAGTATTTGCGTGACTCGAGGGTGGTTAGTAATCTCCGAATTGGATCGATTGTTCTATAGTGGAATTCATTGCTACCCTTCCCATGAACAGAGGTCTTTACGACCGAATTATGTATGTCCGGTGTCCAATTTATTTTCTTGTTATATCTATTTATTGTTCGATCGCTTGTTCCGCACAACAATCTCCACTTTGAACCCTTATTTGTTCCATTTCAGGGTATTCTTAGTTTTTGCAAAAGGATGCAACATTGATGTAAGCCCTGTGAAATCTATGCCGTCATCTCGTATTCCTCCTAAATTTTGTGTTTAAACAATTGCATAATCTGCTCATGTGTCATGGCTTGTCAGGGCAAAAACTGAAACCTCAACTATTACTTGAAATAAAAATGGGATCTTTAGTTGAGCTAACCTAGAGAATTAGACGGGAAAATAGGTACACAAGTACTAGAAAGTGAAATCTTTCAGGAAAAGGGACTTAATAGGAACAAGAATCAAAGAGGAAGCATTAAAGGAAGAACCCACCGAAGAAATAGAAGCAAGATCATCATATCATCACTATTAGGATGCACGTGCGAGTTGTGTTAAGAAATCCCACATTGGAGAATATATCTTAGTTGGCCAATAACTCATTAACTTAAGCTTTTGAGTAAAGATGGATTCAATTGGATACATATTAACGGGCTCGGATTTGAGCTCCTTATTGGCAATCTCCCGGGTGAAGGTATTGGATTTTTGTTGTGCACTCCCCATAATCACAAACTCGTGCATCTATATTAATTATACACAAACCCAGAAAGAAAAAAAAAAACAAGAAGGAAGAAGGAAGAGAGTAAAGAGAAGGAGAAGAACAGGAAATTGGCCTGTAATTTTTGACTTGTTTATTTGTTTTTCTTGGAAAAGTAAGAAGAACATCAAGTGGGAAGGGAATGTTCAAGGGAAATGTTCTTTTGACATGATTTTTTGAGTGAAATCGTTCCCATCTTGCTTATGACCTCCTATTGAATTAGGTATCTTGATTGATTGCAGGAAGGCACGGGCTTCATGGGCTCTTCTTATTGAATTGTCTCTCAAACACGCCCCTCAGGTGAAATCAAATCTTCTTTCTGTTTTCTCTTCGGACCATTTTCATTCTTGATCAGTGAAATGTTGATTTGGAGAGTTTTAAAGCGTTCAATAATGACAATTGTATGAACTTTGGGGGATTTTGCAGCTGATTTTTCCCTTTGTTTTTGCTCTGTTTTTACCATGGAGCTAGAGATCGGGCAAAGCCCTTACAAATATTTGTAGATAGCATGAATTGTTCACTTTGTGCATTTGGCATCTTGAACCTTTCGAGTTTCATCATTTCCACTTTGATGCATAATTCATCTAAATATTTTTCTACGGGGTGGTGAAAATTTGAGAAATGAATGTGGCAATGGCTGATTTCCTTTTCTGTCTATGGCAAACATTAATACTTTCTAGTGGGCTTTAAAACAATGTGATGCAGAAAGGACTAAGTAGGCAAAGCCTTTAAGCATATTTTCGGTGTCTCACAATGCCCAATTTGTATTATTGCGGTCCAGGAGTGGTTTATGATGGCCTTCAACACACCTCATTTTTGTTTCATCCTTTGAATATGAACATCATCTTCGGTTTTTTGTGATGCACTTGTTAGTGAAGGGATTTATCGCAAACCAATTCAGAACGTTCACACAGATACTAGAAGAAAAATAGGCGACGCACATCTTTACCCAGGTTCTCCCCAAAATATGGTTACGTCATGCAAAGAGATTTCACTATGATTTAGGTTTACAACCCACAACTCGTTACAATGATCTCTCATACGAGCACAATATGTACAACCTAAGTTGGGTCCAAAACCTAAGCCTATCGTAATCCTTTTGATCCCCTAACAAATGGACCAACTTAAACACAAGTTCAAACCCGTTGTTGTTTCGGGGGCGCTGCTCTCGAACCCCTGCCCACTCACCGACAAGCGGGTCGGTCGTCCGCTCAACAGGGAGCGAAACCCCCCCAGCTGACCGGTCAGCGGGACCCTCGTTTAGGGGGCGCTGCCTCCAAAACCCCTCATTCCGTGCGCAGAGGTTACATATCGTCGGATCATACTTCAGTTCCCCTAAGTTCATGTGGGCGTGCTCAATATGAGAAACAAGGGTCATCGAAATATTCGTCAACTTCAACGGATGGAACTTGACTTTATTAGACATGATCTGTTATGTGGCCCATGGCATGGCCGAATATTGCAAGAATTACATTTGATTGCGGTGACAATGGCGATGATATATCGAGAAAAAAAATCAAAAAGATTTCGAATTCTTCAAATGATGATTATAAACATTAAAAGGAAAAAAATGACATAATGGACAAAAATGTATCAGGAAGAAGAAAAGGAATGACATTAGATGACAAAATTCCCAAAAAAAAAAAAGTAAGGGAAAAATGTCATAACTATGAATAGGAATTGGAAAGAGAAACATAAAAGCCATTAAGTTGAAAAAGGAAATAACTTCATGAAAGATTTGATCGATAATCAACGGTCAAATTATGTATGCAAACCATAAAGTAAATAACTTTGGTAGGCGAATAAGTTGAAGAGGCGCATTTGAACTACACGAGTTTTATCATGAACTTTAGTCCTCCTCACATTGGTAAGCAAATCTACACTTTAAAAACTCGTGTGTTTCTCTCGAAAGAAAATTTGGAGCCTTGAGCACGAGAGAAGCCACGCGAAGATCAGTAGTTGACCGCAAGAAAAAAAAAAGATGGAAAGATCTCTTCGTTAATGCACACACATCAAATTAATCGGGAATTACACAGACCTTAACTCAACCCAATTAGATAAACTCGAGCATGGGAAAAATCCACGATATTGTCATCCCATGATACTAAGAGGTAGTGCAGCCGATTTCACTTCAATGAAAAAAATTCATGCTAAAAGAAAAATGCTTTTTGAGAAATCATATTCCAGAAAAATTACTTATTTTCTTTTGTTTGGTATTAGATGATATTTCTAGGCTCCATTCAATAACCACAGTTATGTGTTGGATTAAGACATTTTTCAAATCTGTTTTGCAATCTCTTCTGGTTCACGCTACGCGGGAGGACAATTCATATTTAATAAACCAAATAGGACAGAAATGTAAAAGAACCAAAAAGGCCATTAGATTACAGGAAATGATGTAGACAACACAAAATCAAGAAAAGAAATTAAAAAAGATATCGGATTCTTCAAACGGATCCTTATAAACATACAAAAGAGAACAAAATGACATAATGGACAGAAATGTATCAGAAAAGAAAAGGAATGACAATAGATAACAAAATTCAAAAAAAGTAAGGGGAAAAAAAGTTATAACTATGAATAGGAATTGGAAAGAGAAACATAAAAGCCACTAAGTTGAAAGAGGAAATGACTTCATGGAAGATTTGACGAAGATAAACCGTGGAGTTACGTACACAAAGAATGAAGTAATAACTCTGATGGGAAAATTAAATCAAGAGGCACGTTCCAACTACATGAGTTTTACCACAAACTTTAGTCCCCCTCACATTGGTAAGCAAATATACACTCTAAACACCGGTGTGTTTCTCTCGAAAGAAAATTTGGAGCCTTGAGCAAGAGAGAAGCCACGAGAAGATCAATAATTGGTTGCAAGAAAGAAAAGATGGAAAGATCTCTCTCCGTTAATGCACACACATCAAATTAATCGGGAAGGACAAAGACCTTAACTCAGCCCCATTAGAAAAACTCAAGCATTGGATAAACCCATGACACTGTTGTTCCGTGATGCTTAGAGGGGTAGTGCGGCCAATTTGACTTCAAGGGAAAAAAATCCATGCTAAAGAAAAATGCTTTTCGAGAAATCATTTTTCTGAAAGATGACTTGTTTTTTTTTTTTTTTTCCCGGTAAAGATGATCTTGCTACGCTACATTTAATAACTATAGTTATGTGTTGGATCAACACATTTTTTTAATATGTTTTGCAATCTCTTCTGGTTCATGCTACGTGGGAGGGGAATTCATATTTAATCAATGAAATAGATAGAAATGTAAAGGGACCAAAAAGGCCATTAGATTACAGGAAATAATCTAGACAACACAAAATCAAGAAAAGAAATAAAAAAAAAGATATCGAATTCTTCAAATGATTATTATAAACATAAAAAAGAAAAAAAATGACATAATGAATAGACATGTATTAGAAAAGAAAAGGAATGGCATTGATGACAAAATTCACAAAAAGTAAGGGAGAAAAAAAAGTCCTAACTATGAACAGGAATTGGAAAGAGAAACATAAAAGCCATTAAGTGGAAAAAGGAAATGACTTCATGGAAGATTTGACCGACAAACAACCGTCAAGTTATGTACGCAAAGAATGAAGTAATAACTCCGGTGGGCAAATAAGTTCAAGAGGCATGTTCGAATTACACGAGTTTTTCCGCAAACTTTAATCCTCCTCACATTGGTAAGCAAATCTACACTCTAAACACCTATGTGTTTCTCTCGAAAGAAAATTTGGAGCCTCAGATCAATAGTTGGCCGCAAGGAAGAAAAGATGGAAAGATCTCTTTGTTAGTGCACACACATCAAATTAATTAGTAAGGACATAGACCTTAACTCAGCATGATTAGATAAATTCAAGCATTGGATAAACCCATGATACTGTTATTCTGTGATGCTAAGGGGGTAGTGCAGCCGATTTCACTTCAAGGAAAAAAAAATCCATGCTAAAGAACAATGCTTTTCGAGAAATCATTTTTCTTTAAAATGATTTGTTTTCTTTTGTTTGGTAATAGATGTTTTTTCTACACTCCATTTAGTAACTATAATTATGTGTTGGATTAACTCATTTATCAAATTTGGTCATGCTACGTGGGAGGTGAAGTCATAGTTAATCATCCAAATAGGACAGAAATGTAAAAGGACCAAAAAAGCCATTAGATTGCAAGAAATAATATAGACGACACAAAATCGAGAAAAGACATAAAAAGATATCGAATTCTTCAAACGCTCATTACAAACATAAAAAAGAAAAAAATGACATAATGGACGGAGGTATAAGCAAAGAAAGGGAATTACACTAGATGAAAAAATTCACAAAAAGTAAGGGAAAAAAGTTATAATTATGAATTGGAATTGGAAAGAGAAACATAAAAGCCATTAAGTTGAAAAAAGAAATGACTTCATGGAAGATTTGACAGATAATCAACCGTCGAGTCATTTGCGCAAAGAATGAAGTAATAACTCTAGTGGGCGAATAAGTTCAAGAGGTACGTTTGAACTACACGAGTTTTGCCATAAACTTTAATCCACCTCACATTGGTAAGCAAATCTACACTCTAAATACCCGTGTGTTTCTCTCGAAAGAAAATTTGGAGCCTTGAGCATGAGAGGAGCCACAGGAAGATCAATAGTTGGCCGCAAGAAATAAAAGATGGAAAGATCTCTATCCGTTAATGCGCACACATCAAATTAATTTGGAAGGACGTAGACCTTGACGCGGCCTCATTAGATAAACTCGACATTGGATAAAACCATGATATTGTTATCTTGTGAACTGGATTTCGTATATAAACATTTTTAACTTTGACACAAAATCCTTTTTTGTACTTTTCCTTTAGGTTTTGTCATTTTCTTCTGAACTATCGGTTGTATAATAATTTTTCCGTCATACAGTATGTATATTAGCTGCTGGCAGCATATATTTTCTAGACTCATTAGTTTATTTCTTGTTATAACTAGTACATATAAGAAACTTTCGGCTTAGCTAAATCTACCAATTTTTTAGGTGTATTGAATAAAGCTTCACTTATATAGATTGGTGGGTGGAGCCTCTCGGGAATTATCAATATGCTGTGATTGTTACACAACATCTGTTGTATCCAAATTAGACGTTTAATTACTCATTCAACTTTTCACATATTAAAATGTTGTATTAGATTATCAATTTATCGGTGGCAGCAACTCTTCGGATGGCAAAAGCAGAATATTAAGGGTTTTAAGGTGTGATAAAAGGAAAAAGATCCTGACCCATAACCCTCTGGTGTCTTTTTATGCCACAGTTTGACACTGACACCAAAATAATCCCTTGAATGAAGACGGTGACTTCTTTTTGTTTTTTGTTTTTTTTTAACGACCTTTTTCCTCCGTCTCGTGTAGATCCAAAACCCCACTACACACAAAAGTGCCCCATGACTGAGGTCGTCATCGAAAACAAGAAGAAATGAATAATAATCATGGAAAACAAAGAAATCTTGTTTTACTTTTGACAATTGAGGGAATGTTTGTTGAAAGATGAAATCAAGTCTCGAAAGAAATGAGTCTCTCGACATGCAAATTTTTTTTTTTTTTGGTAAGGCTCGACATGCAAAATTTATCCTCGTTATCTTGGAGAATTTCAACACTAGGCCTAATCACGAACCTTAATTTTTTATTGCCAATAATTTTTTATACTTATTGATCTCTTTTTAAAATTTCTACCGGCACCAAAAAATAAAATTTGTTTATTGGAAACATGTTACAACTTTAGTGCTCGATGCATAAGGTGTATCTAATAACAAATGGATTATTAGACACTCACTTTATGAATAATATGGTGGATAAAATTAATGATAGTGCAGAAATTGTATAAGAATGTGTCTTCTTCGGGTTCGTTTGTTTTTGTGAGAGTGTTTTTCGTGAATCAATTTTCCAGACTTTCACTCATTTAGTTCACTGAAAATAACGGTTTCGAAATTGCTCATCTAGATTTTTTAAAGATTTTTTTTATTATGTCTTATTTTTATATTTAATTTTTTTGGTAAATTTTATATTTAATTTTTTTTGTATCTTCTAAATTGTAAATTATGTAAAATATAATTTTATAACTTTTATTTTTGTATTTTCTTATTTTTTATATTATAGTATTTTTAATTATTTCTTTTCTTCCTGGGAGAAAGAAAAAGAAAAAGAAAGAAAGAAAATTAAAAATTAATTAAAGATACTGCAATAACAAAATTTTAAATTTTTTTGGCCTAGATAGATTGAAATCATTTTCTAAATGAGAAACAAACACAAAATATTTTCGTAAACATATCACCAAACAAATGAAAACAAATAGTTTTTTTGAAAAATGATCTCTAGGGAAATCAGTTTCCTTTTTCATGGAGTTTTCCCATGAAAAGAATTAGTACCCATTTGAAAAATGATTTCTCATGACTTTATCTTTGGCAAAAAAGTTCAAAATTTTAAATTATTTTTAAAATTTTGAATTTCATATTCCATTTTTCATTTTTTTTATGATGTTTGATTATCATTTGGAGATGATTTCAACTCGTGATGCTTCCTCTGATACTCATTAATCACCTATGGATTGACATCTTGCTCACGCAATACAAAATTGCGATGATTTCATAATATTAAGTCCAGTCATGCATACATGAGGGTACGGCTTACACACATAATACAAGTGTTAAGTAATTTGTTATAAATCTAATGTCGTATTTTTGTTGATCATCCGTGTAAGTTTTTGGGAAAGCCACCATTAAGTTAACACCTTATTCTTCCTTGTGATGTTTAAAAGAAATAGATGGGAAGGAGTTTAAACCATAAGAAAACATTATTCAAATACTTGTTCATAAAATTTTTTCTTTATTACCAAGAACCGAGAGTCATGCCATTATCTTTTGACGTAGAATTAATCATACCGTTTTTTGATACATTAATTAATCAACTCAAGGGTATGCTAACAAGAGTTTAGATTATTTTCCGTAACACAGGGAAATGACATGACGCTGAGCTATTAATTTTGAAGAACATTTTAGAAAGACTGCGTTAGATTGTTATAAAAAAACCAAGCTGAAAAAGAACAAGAAGAGGGTTAACATGAGAAGAAGAAGAAGGACAAAGAGATTGCTAAGTGAAGTGAAGAAGCGTAACATCAAAATAGGATGTTTGTTGCTAATTCTAATTCTAATCAATCAGTAGAGTAAAGTATAATGACTTCACTCCGGACCATTGAATTGGTGACACCAACATCCCACCCTAATCCTAATTCTAATCCTAACCAATCAGATATAAGTGATCATCTCTAAATAAGTTCTTTAATGCATTCTAGCATTGTGATGACGAGGAGTCGAGAAAACAAATTTCAGGAAGGTATATAATTCTTTAATGGGTTCTAGCATTGTGATGACAAGGAGGAGTCGATAAATAAATTCTGTAACATCAAAATAGGATATTATTATTATTATTATTATGGTTGATGTACATATCCTATGTTGTTTTTCCCTCATCTTTACTTTAACAACTTAAAGTCAAGATCACAGCTCGTCTATTTAATTGTGATCATGTTGAAATAACATAGACATATTTGGACACAATTTAAATTGTGATGTGGGTTAGCTTTATCTACATGTAGACTATAATCATAATCTAATATCTATACAAAGAGGATGAAAGGAGGGTCGTTTGAAGCCTCCTTGGAAAGAAATGTGAGAGGATAGAATGGATGAGAGCAGGGATAACATAAAATTGGTAATCGTCTATCTTATACATTATAAGTTTATCCAAACATATAATAATATAATACGAAATTTCTTCAGAGCTTGTTTATAGCTTGTCACCAATTAAATGGCTCTAGAACTATCCTTTTCAGTAGTATGCCCCTTAGCTCTAAGCCCAACATGTGTTCTACATAAACATCGACTAACTAGGGTTAATCGACAATTGAGTTTGGAATCAAATTTCGGGTATAAAAAATCATGGTAGGCCCATCAATGGATGGGATCATTCATCACAGTCTCTCGCCAATTGCCCAATGGGCTTACACTAAGGATGTGATCATCTTTCCAGCGGAGGCCATTGTATTTCCATAATTCCACTGGCCATCCGTATCATTTCATCTGAAAAAAAAAAAAAAAAAAAAGGGAACAACAAAATGTGGCAGATTCACGGAGAATTCGAGTTAGTCAGTGTCACGTTGCGTCGATATTTTGACTCCTCTTCTAAGTAAGTCTGTGTCATAATTGAGTTCGGTCCTAAAACTTTCAATTTTGTCAATTTAGTTCCAAACTTTTCAATTTTCCCATAAAACTCTTTTGAATTTGTGTGTCCAATTTATTTTCTTGTTATGTCTATTTTATTGTACGATTCGCTTGCTTCCGCAACACAACACACACTGCGAAAATTATTCTATGAACCGACTCATTGTACTATATTTGGATTTTGAGCTGATCTTATATATTTGGATTTTGTACTATATATATATGCACAACTCATGAGAATGAGGAGATATACGGACTGAGCAGAGACTTTTTCATACTATTGAGCAACTGAGCTCAAGGACAATGTAGTGGGCATTTCTTTTATTTGTTTTCTTTATGTTTCTTACTTTTGCCATGTTGCACCGGCGACATTGGCAACTTCAAAGGCAATCTGATTCCGGAAGCAACAAGAGCGATAAAACTGAGAAATTTCAAGCAAAAATAGGATAAAAGTTCATTCCGTCTTCCATTATTCCCCTACATTACTAAAGAGAAAGCTCCGGGGAGTGGCGAAGTTGTAATAACGGGGATTGATGGTGAGCAACCTTTCCTCGTGGTAGGAGTGTCTGATATCTGATAATATTTTTTCTCTTCTTAATCTCTTCGAAGTGATAAAACAGTTGGAGTCAGCTGTCTGTTTGAGGAAGTTTCATATGATTCCACTGATTTATTTTGCAGTGCATGAACGACATTTCAATTAGCATTAAGGGCAACAAGTGATGCAAATCTACTGCCCAAGTGGGTGATGCTTCAAAAACCAAAATTTGAACAGGATTTTCATTCTTCTATACTATTTGTGAGCCCAAAGTACGATCTCTTTTTGTGTGCTTGTAAATGGTAAGGAATGTTGGCTATGTCAAAAAAAAAAAAAAATAGGGGAAACGTATCAAAAAATTCTTAAATTGCATTGGTACAATTTAGTCATGAACCTTTTAATTGGTCCAATTTAATTCTAAATCTTTTCACATGAACCAATTAAGCTCATCTGGACATTTTTGCCAAAAATTTCTAATGTGGACGCCAACTATCATACTTGGTATGATTGATGCTTACATGGATATTATTTAATATTTTTACTATATTTTCAATTTCTATTTAAGTTTTCCTTTTTTTCTTTGCCTTTTTTGTTTGCCGGTGGTCGAAGAGGGTCGGACACGCCCGGGCTAGGGCGAGCTTCCACGAGGCTCCCTTCACCAAATCTGGTGATACCGACCCTCACCCAGGTCGGCGCGGCCTCGCCCGGGCAAGGGTGAGGGTCGGCATTGCGTTGCCAAACCTCATCTACGCTAGGGGGGTGGTCGACCTCGTAAGATTTAGTGAGGGGGACCTCGCCGACTCCAGGCGTACCTCGGCGAGGCCGACTCTCGCCTTTGGCCAATAAGGTGACCCTTGCCCGGGCGAGGTCGACCCCTAGCCCAAGCAAGGCCAGTCTCATCAACCACCGACAATTAGAAAAAAAAAGAAAAAAAGAAGAGAAGGCAAATAGAAAAGGAAAACAAAAAAAGGAAAGAAAATCATATTTTGAAGTATTTAAAAATGTCCATGTCGGTGCTAGCCATGTCTTGAAAGACAACCAGCGCCCACGTCGGTGATTTCTGGCTAAAATTGATCGGATAGATTGAATTGGTACCAATGTAATAGATTTATGACTTTGTTCGTATTTTTCCCTATAAAAATGGTAACAAAAGAAAAGACTGGTGAATTATGATATTAAAAAAGTAAGCAAGTTTTTCTTTTGTAATTTGCAAATTACTAACTTTTATTTAAATAACTTACTATCCTTGTGAATATACTATCTCTCACATGAAATCACTAGCCTAAATTAGAGCAGCCTACTAACTTTTGTCAAATTAAATTACCAACTAGTTTAGGATTGCCAGTCAACTCCCATTTAAGTCAGGGTTAGTTACTCTTTTTTAAGAAATTACTCGCCTTAGTTAAAAGTCGATGGATCCCTACTATAGTTGGTCAACCTAAGACGTTGATAAGAAAAGGCTAAAAAAATTTGGTCACAGATAAGAAAAGCTAGTAGATAAAAAAACAAATAAACGTAACTAGGGACCTCAAAAGAAACTCCGTAACCAGAGACTAATGGGTAATTTAGTCATGAAAAAAGCAAGTACGTCGTCAGATAATCGTCGATAATTTTATATACTACTTGGTAAACAGTAGGCGCTGGTAAGAGTAAAGGTAAGTGGTAAAAGATAAGAAAAATTTAATTATGTTCAAACATAAGAGAAGTAAATAAGTGTTGATGACTAACTGAAATAAGAGTTCGTTGCATAAAAGAAGTTGGTAACTTAATTGGAGAAAACTTGGTAAGTGAAGAAAAGATCAGTACTATCATATAATAGTTTGTAAATTTAAGTAGTTGGTAAGATGTCAAAGAGAAAGAAAGTTCTTAATTTTTCAAAAGACAAACAACATAAGTTTTGGTACTTAACTCAAATAAGAGTTGGCAATGCACAAGTAGGTGATAACTATTAAACAAAAAATGGCGGTCACTCTAGTTGAGATTGCCAATTCCTAAAAATAATAAGTAAATGTAACCGGTTAAAAATTGGTAAACAACTCAAAGGAGCCTTGCGAGCCCAAAACCATTTGATAACTTAAAATGAGAAAGGTTCGCAAGTGAAATAAACAATGTTTTGACAGTTCCACATGATAGTTGGTAAATGTACCAAATTGAATAGAAATTGAAATAAAAGCTGTAAACTTCGAATTGGCTTTGCTTACGATCAGAGAAGTTGGTAAATTACATGAGACCAAAAAATTGTTGGTTATAACTCAAATAAAAGCTGGTAACTTATCATAGAAAAGCTGATAAGCCGCTCAAATAAGTGTTAGTATTTTCATACAATAGTAAGTAACATTAAGGTTTTGATAAGAAGGGAAACATTGGTAAAAGATACGACAACTTTTTTTTGACAAAGATAAATGAAGTTAGTAATTTAATAAGAAAATCAAACAAACATTGATAGCTAACTCAAGTAAGAGTTATCTAATACACTAGGGAAAATTTTCAAAAAAATCATAAACCTATGGCACTTTTGCCAAATTGAGTTCTTAAGCTTTCATTTATTGCCAATTGAGTACATCTGGCTAATTTTGACTAGAAATCATTAACATAGACATCGATCGTCCTTTGTGGCACAGTTAGCGCTGATGTGGATAATATTTTTAATTTTTCAAATTTTTTTTTATTTTTTTTAGTCATTTATTTATTTTTTATTTTTTATTTTTTTCTTTTTTGACTATGACCGGTGAGGCTCGTCAGGCCCTCGCCGGACACTAGGTGAGGCAGCGAATCCCTCGCCTATCCTCACCCAAACCATCACACTCGCTAAACAAGACTGCCTTGCCCCGATTTGGGCGAAGCCGGCCTCACTCACGCCCGTAATGGCCTTGCCTACGATCTACCAGGGCATCTCGACCCTCACTTGCGATCGGTCGGTGCTCGACGACCCTTGCCCAGTGGCTGGCAAGGGCCAAGCAAAGCTCGCCAGGCATAATAACAAAAATAGTATACAAGGAAAAGAGAAGAAAAGGAAAAATAAAATTAAAAAACTAGAAAAAAATGCTAAAATACTATTGAAAGTTCTCCACTTCGGCGTCAATCGTGCCAAGTAGGACGACCGTCATCCATGTCGGCTACTTCGAGCCAAGATTGGCCGGATGAACCTAACTGACAAAACATGAAAAGATTTATGACTCAATTATCATTATCAAAAGGTTTATGACTAAAGTGACATAAATACAATAGGTTTTTTTATTTTTTTTCTAATTTTTTCCAATAAACTAGCTACATCTGATTTTTTATTGTAAATTAGTAGCTTCTATTGGATCCTAATTTGATCTGTTTTCAGCTGATGGGAAAGGAGCTTCATCATAAGATGGATGTCAAATTAGACAAAAGGGTCCTCAGCCATGAGATGGGGTGGGCAGAAAGGTTGTAGCATTTTTTTTACCAGCCTTGTTAAAAGAACTACATAAATGCATGTCCGATAAGTATGTATTTTCCGGATCTGTTTTTTTCTCTCTACTCATTGCAACGAGAAAAATAGTTTATAGGCAAATTTCTGTCACAATTGACATCGTGAAGCATCAAATGAAACTATTTTCTTCCTGTTTTCTTCTGCATAATCCTTCCCACATAATTATTTTTTCCTGTCGTGCAAATTTGAGATCAAAACTTGCTTTCCTCATTCAGGTACAATATCATAGTGGATCATTCCCTTTGGACGGAGTGTCAAGACTAACAAAGGAAGCCGGTGGGTATACATCTCATTCATAGATAATGCTCACAAACAATTAATCATTAATACTACGATCTAATTTCTAAAATTGTGCTCTCACTCCTCGGATTGGCGATGACAGGGCGGACCTGCAGTGGATCGGCCGCTGCTACACAATCGTGTTGACGAGGGCCATCTTTTTCTCCGATCCCTCCTCATGGGCTTTGCCCCCAACTATGACTCCTTCCTGTTGGGCCGCGTCGCTAGTGTCGCTGTCAGCTATATCGTCATGACCACCATCTACATTGCCGAGGTGTCCCCTGCCTTCTCTCGCGGTTTCCCCACCTCCTTCCTTGAGGTACACATTCATTTTATTTTCTTTTTCCTAATTTTGTAGCATCTTCCATTTTTTTATTTGTCGTCAATTTTTGTCTTTTTTCATGTTGAATGGGCATTCCTCTTGTTACGAAAAAAATTTAAGGTTAGAACGGTGATTGATTTTTTATACGTTTATGTAAAAAACCAACCATCATTCTAATTTTAAATTTTTTTTCAATTACAAGAAGAATGGACGTTTAACATGAAAAAGACAAAAATATGGTGACAACTAAAAAATGAAAAAAAAGGCTACAAAATTAGGAAAAGAAAAGAACAGAAAATGACTGAGCACCTCAAGGAAGGAGGTGAGGAATCCACACGAGAAAGCAGGGAAGACTTTAGCTGTGTAGACGACGATCATTAGGGTATAGCTGACACCAACACCGATGAAACGATCCAACAGGAAGGAATCGTATTTGGGGACAACGCCCACGCCCATGAGGAGGGGCCCGATGAAGAAGATGGCCCCTGGTTGTAAGATAAGAATGGTGAAAAATAACAGTGCAATGAACTTTATCCGAAATTAAACTGTTTTAGCATAAAAAAAATGAAAAATGTTTATGATATCATCCAAAAATAAGTATTCTTTTTTTACTTACTTTTTTGTTCTTATACATTAAAAAAAATGATCATAGGTGATATATTTATCATTTCATGAGTAATAAAGAGAGACAAAAAAAAGGTGCAGTGACTTAGATATAAGCTAACTATTATTTTTTTGCAACAGAATTAAGTCACAGAAGATTCACTCATTGTATGAAAAATGTATTCGCAAAGATATGTGTGCTTTAAATCCGGGGACTTGGTTACACTAATTGTATAACTAGTGCCCTATCGATACCATAGCTCGATTGATTACAAACTAAGCATCACATGCGGTCCTTTTATCCAATGATGAGTCTTGAAAGTTCTTTTCTGCTAAGCATCCATGCAATGTGTTTATGTATATTATGACCCTTGTGTATGACCCAACTACCCAATTAACGAATCGACATAATCGAATCACAGTCAAGGAAGCAACATAAAATAATCGAAACCAACAAATCAAAGGCGGTGATAAAAGGTAAGAAATCATAAAAACCTAGGAGATACATCCTGAACTATATGAGATCCTAAATAAAAGAGAAGACATTTACACCCAGAACACATGTAAACAGAGAACGCTTGTATTCACAGATACTGAATCATTTCAGGATCATCTAATCGAATATACTCACTGTCATTGCGATCATAAATCGCGGCCACCGTTCCAACTCTTCGACAAAGGCACTCCAAAAACAGGGTCGAGCTGGAACTCTCTGCAAAATCAAATAAACCAGTGAGAACTTTCTAGGAAATTCCCTGGAACACCAAAACCCAAAACAGATGCTCTGTTTACTGTTCTTGCCAGTGGCGGCCAGAGATTGTTGGTATGGCGATAGGAGATGGTAAACGGCAGGTGTTTTGTTGGTGCCTGCGATGGAGAGACAAACGATTTCTGAATCGTATCCCCGGACGAATGCGCCCAAAAATCTCCTTTATAGGAGAAGGGCCGGCAGTTAGACATGAGCATATCTCTCGGCCGATTCCTGTACGGACGGCTTCTTCAAACGAGAGAGAGGTGTGGGAGAGAGTCTCATGGGCGTCAGTTAGAGAGCGCTTCTCTCGGTTCTTTTGAGGGGGTTTTGTTTTTGTACTTCTTCTCTTCTATCTGTAAATTTGAAGTGCTCAACGTGGTCAGTACTAGTAGTATTTCCTCTGCTTTTAAAGTTCTTGTTTTCTCTTTTCCTTGAGCAAAACTATTCACAAATACTGTGACTCCAGTAAGAATGAATCTGTTGGCGTGAGCTGTATTTCCTATAAATTAGGGATTTTTCTTTTTCTTTTTCTTTATTACAGTTTTTTCCTAATTTATTGAGATTCTAGGGTTAGCGCCTATATTGTATATAAGAACGATTGTAATGCTGTAAAGATTTATTTTATATAGAGGAAAATATTCTTCTACAGAGTCTACATTTATCAAATCTTCCTTTCGCCCAACGTTTGCTCTGTTAGCAATTATACAGGACAAAAGATAGGTTTTTCATCAACCCAAGTAATCGCAAATTTTTTCAAAATCTCACTCATTTCCCACACTCATTTTCATTCCCCTGTTTTATCTCCTCTGTTCAAACAGAGGCTGTTCACTTGATCAGGACTAATAAATCAACGGTTTCATTTGACGTAGAGAATACTTTTGCTGCCCAAATTGAGCAGTTTCATGAGGATAGAAAAACTCCTGAGAAGAAAAGTATACTAGAAGCATTTCCATTAATTTCACGCAGACAAAGGGAAATTACATAACAATATCTATGCTTTTTGGCTCATCATGGGATCGTGGTAAGATGAAAGTACAGGCCAGCGAGCTAATGTTATCGCTTCATTTCTGCTCACAACTGATTCTTAATTGAACTTAACCGAAATCGGACTCCTAACAAAGTACATCTTGGAATCCCACCCAAATATCCTTCGGTGAACTTGGTGACCTCGTGAGTGGAATTGGCACGGCTGAGTGTGATTGAATATGTTGCCTTCTGTTTCAATTTTGAGAAGTTGAGTTTGTCAGGCTTCACGGTGACATGCACGCCTGGTGGGGGAACGACCGTGACAGCATAAGTCGAATAGTCTGTTCCGACATTAGTCACGGTCCTGGTAAATGTCTGCGGAGGTCCGAGGTTGACCGAAAATGAGGGGTAGTTCAGCTCTCCCTCAGGAATGCTAGATACTCCCGAGCATTTGACTTTTTTGTGAGCAATTGTGCCCACCTGCTTGTCAGTGTATCCCAGACCGCAGAGATAAGGGATGTAGTCATCGGGCTGAATGTTGTAAATGAATCCAGGGTCAATGGCCTTTACAGGATCGACATAGCCTGCTCCGATGGCAAAGACATCTGCAGGTTGAAGCCTTTCGTCCAGGATTGGGTTTTGCTTGATGTTCAGCTGCTTAGCCGAAGTCATGATAGCCGATTTGATCGCTGCTGGAGACCAGTCCAGATGAACGCTCTTTATCAAAGCTACCATGCCGCTGAGGTGAGGGCAAGACATGGAAGTGCCAGAAATTATGTCGAAGGAATACTTAGCTTTTGTGTCATTTCTGATGGGAAACGGCCAAGCTGCTAATATGTTCACACCAGGACCAATAATGTCTGGCTTCAGAATTCCCAAGCTAACCAAGTTCGGGCCTCTCGAAGAGAAAGAAGTAAGCGCGGGAGCTGTCGGATTTCCAAGCACGGTTCCTCTGAACAGGATGGCAGCAGTAGGATTTTTAGTCACATTGATGTAGGCTTTGATTTTCTTACCGGCGAAGTAGCTGACATGAGACGCGGGGAGGACATAAGCATCTGCCAAGGTACTGAATCCATTAATTTCTTGGTTCATCATAATCATAGCAGCCCCACCGGCTCTTTTCACCTCTTCCGCTTTGGAAAATCCGCTTACCAGCCCTTGTTCGCACAAGACAACCTTCCCCTTCACTTGACTGCTTTTTAAATATCCCGGGATGCAGTATATGGACTCTTCTGTACCGTCGATTCCGGGATACTCAAGAGGCAGTAAAGTTGAAGTGAAGGAGGGTTGGTATAATGTCTCACCTTCATATTGCGCTCCATTCCCGAGCTTTACAATGGAGACAATGTTCCTATCGATGGTGCTCGCCCCGACAGTGAGAATCCACGGAGCCACGTTAGATAGTGTGCCCGAGGCAGGGCCGGAATTCCCAGCAGAGCAGCTCACAAAGATCCCTCTCTGAATTGCTGCAAAAGCAGCTACCGCGATGCCATCCATATAAAATGGAGTGGAGGGACCGCCGAGCGACATCGAGATTACATCAACGCCGTCGGCGAGGGCAGCATCAAGTCCAGCAAGTATGTCGCCCAGAGAACAAAGAATTCCAAAGCACACTTTATACATCGCCAGATGAGCATAAGGAGCCATGCCACCTGCCGTGCCTTCGGCCATCCCAAGTGCATTGGCTCCCTGCACAGAATTGCCAGCTGCAGTGCTGGCTGTGTGAGTGCCATGTCCGACATCGTCGATCGGTGGCATGGTCACACTTTTCTTAGCCGAAGCGTCGAAGGCCCTTGCACCTATCAATTTGTTATTACATTGGGAAGGCTTGAAGTCGCACCTCCCTTTCCATTTGGCCGGCGGAGGCGGCATTCCATCTCCACTGAATGAAGGGTGGTCTGGTGTCACACCCGCATCCATAATGCCGATGATTATTCCCTTGCCCATAGTCGAACCATTGGAAATCCCCGACGTAGTGGTAAGCCCAAGAACTGGGGGCTGTGCGTTGTCTGGAGCCTATATATTTGCTCCGGTTGAGCCGCCACAAATCCAGGCTTCTCCTGCATTGCGGTGACTTCATTAGGAGTCAACCTTGCTGCAAAGCCGGTCATCACATTTCGATAGGAGTAAAGCAGTCGCGTCTGGTTCTCCGAGGCTGTAGAATTTGCAGGCAAATATGAGTAATACCAGGATTCGAGATCCTTCAATTCAGAAAGGTGATGGCCGTCAGGGGGAGTGAGGTGAACAATGTAGGTTTTCAAGTCACTGCTCTTTGATTGATTGGGAGATGACTGGCCAATGGCAGGAGAGACCTTGACACTGGAAAACAGAGCAATTAGGCAGAGGACGTGAATGAAAGCCATAGGTGGTCTAGCCTGGAATGTGGATTCAAGTATTGAAAAGGCTGTGGTTTTGTGTTCAGCGACAAGCCGAAGTGTCTATTTATACAAAAGCTCGGATGGAGATACGGCCAGCTTGTGCATATCCAGTCAACTTAATACTACATCATCTCGGTCAGGTCCGTAGAATAACTTGCTGGAAGTGGCTTCTGTATGTAATTCTAGGAGTTGCTTAAGAGCATTACCGTCTGACCATCTAAAAGTAGGAGTTGCGGCAAGAATTGGCTTGAAAGATTTTCTTTTAATAGGATGATTTAATTCTCAGTTTTTTCCTAGTTTGGATATGGTGGAGGCTGTTGCACTGATGAGTATACGGTGAGTTGGACCATCATATTGCTTGTAGCTTTCAGTCTGTTCTTGCGGGTATTGCGCCAGCAGATATGCCTTCTAAATCAGGATTTTAAACAGAATGGCCTGAAAAACCGGCAAAGATTGATCAAAGCGAAGGCTATTACTTCTCGCCTTTTGTTAACCGATCCTTGTACTAGTTAAGGCGCTCACTTGACATCTCTCTAATGAGACCGCAAAACCCCGTTTTCGATACGAGTTTGTAAAATCTGCAGATGGTGCCGAAAAACTACCAAAATAAAGAGTCCCTAATCCAATCGATGAAGGAATGTCAGCCAGATGGGCGTCACCTGTCTCATCAGGTTGGAGCAGTGGATTTTATGTCTTGACGCATTTGAGTTTGTCAAATATGATCCTCGTGTGTCAATTCACTTTAAACTAGTAACAGACAGTTTTGAACAAGTTTGTGTTCAGTTCATAAACATAAGCAGAATCTGAGCTGAATACTACATCATCTCAGTCAGGCCCATGGAATAATTTGCTGGAAGTGGCTTCTATATCTAATTCTAGGAGTTGCTTTAAGAGCATTACCATTTGACCATCTAAACGTAGGAGTTGCAGCAGGAATTAGCTTGAAAGATTTGCCTTTAATAGGATGATTCTCTTGATAATTTGCACATCGTGGAGGTTGTTGCACATGGTGAGCTGGACCATCACATTACTTGCAGCTTTGAACCTGTTCTCGTGGGTATTTCGCCATCAGATGTGACTTCTAAATCAGGACTTTAAACAGAATGGCATGAAAAACCCACACTGCAAATACAAGCTGGGGGACTTTGCGAGCTATGGGCTTCACTCAACGGGAGCACGAGCAGGATAAACTACTCGATCAACGGGTTCTGAAGAGGCCGCTTCTACTTATCGGCAAAGATTGATCAGAGCGAAGGTTATCACTTCTTGCCCATTTTAAACTAATCCTTGTACTAGTTACAGCGCCCACATGGCATTCCTCTAGGCTCTAATGAGACCGCAAAGCACATTTTGGATACGAGTTTGTAAAATCTGCAGATGGTGGAGAAAAACTGCCAAAATAAAGAGTCCCTAGTCTAATCGATGAAAGAACGTCAGCTTGGCTCCGTCATCTGTCTTAGGAGGTTGAAGCAATGACTTTCATGTTTTATGCAGTAAAGTTCGTCAAATATGACCATCGCGTGCCAATTCACTCTAATCTAGTAACAGGCAGTTTTGAAGAAAGCACGTTTTCAGTACATAAACATATGCAGAATCTTAGTTGTTACCAATCAGCATCAAGAGGAAATTTAATTACGAGTCAGGATGACATCGGTAAATTTTTTAAACGCTTAAGCCTAGTCATTGAACATCGTGGTCTTAATTGGGGAAGGACAAATGACTAAAACTCAACCAAAATGTGCGTTTCCCAAAAATCAATGCTTACTCAGTAAGAATACTCGGGAAACGAATGGTGAGAACTGTAACACGTTGAATCAACGTGGCTTCGAAGTGCTCAGAAAGTATTCCAAACCTCGATTCTTTTAATCGGGAAAAATTTCTTAGTGAAGCTGTAGTTTAGGATTGCGTTGGATATTATGTCGCCGGTTTGATTCTAAAGGTTGTGGAGCTATAAAATCATGATGTAAAGAAACTTTATGGTGTTGAACCGAGAACTTTCATAGAAATCGATTTGGCATTTTGTTTAGTCCAAACGAAATTTGGAAGTTTGTTGTGTACCATTGGAATCAGCTTCAAACTATTCTGTTAGGCACCAGTTTTCATCCGTCTTTGACCATCTTTTGAGTTAGAGGCAAGTTCGTGTTTTACGTAAATCAAGTAAGCTTTTCCATGATTTAGGACCCACTTGAAATGGGCATCAGTAGAGTTCAACTGAGCTGCTTCGAATTCGGTGCACTGGCAGTTGCAGTACAGTGGACGGCAATGGTTGTTTTGCTTTGGGCGAGCAATTTTTTAGCGTGACGGGGGCATTTTGTTACCTAATAAATTTATTTTAATTGAGTCTTAGCTAAGGTAGTTTTGTACTTGATTTTGATATTTTTTTTTCACTTAATTAATAGGATTTTGAGTTTTCTGCTAGAAGTAACTTTTATTTTTTGGTTCGTATCGTTAGCCGAGTGATGCTTATCTTTTTTATAATTTAGATACTTATGTCTCAAAAATTATAGGAGTTAAATATCTTATAATTTAGATACTCATGTCTCGATATCTGATATATCTCGAGATTATGATGAGGTGGGACAAAATTAACAACATCGAATAAAGGAAAATTGTTATTAGATATACTAACGAGGACTCAAAGCCTCGTTCATCAAAATCACTAACATCTAATCCGTATAATTACAATTATGAAACTTATGATTAACTTATCCACTGTTAAGAATGAAATAAAACATCATGAGAGAAAAGAAAAACAAGAAAAGTAAACCTCGGCCAGATTACCTTCCTGCTTCTATTCATTTTCCACTTTTTTTAAACTCTTATTGCATCTTTTTCCGCCTTCAATTTTCAGTGCCAAATTTCGACCAAAAAAAAAAAAAATTTGGAGTGCCAACTAAAAGAGATCGGAAAGAGTGGCAAACAATTAAAGATGGCGTTATAATGATTATGTACATCCTTACCACGATTAATCACTTCAATTTATTCGTGTTTTATTTTTTCTACTTATAAGAAAAGCATAATGCTGAGGCTTATCTAAATTTTGGTTAGAGTAATACCATGAAAAATTCCAAACTAGTACACCTGTGATAAATTTATCCTAAATTATTTTTTTTACAATGAAAAACCCCAAACCGATACACATGTGACAAATTTACTCCAAACTATTTTTTTTTTTACCACCAAAAATCCTAAAGTGATACTTTTGTGATAAATTTACCATAAAGTAATTTTTTTGACCAAGAAAAACCCCAAATTGGTGCATCTGTGACAAATTTACCCTCCATTAAATTGGATTAATACCACGAAAAATTTCAATTTGATAAACCTGTGACAAATAGAGAGTACAAATTTCAAATTGGTGTACCCGTGAATCGCCACATGCCATCAAATTTAACAATTTGACTGTTAGATTTAACGAAAACTAACACGGGGTAAATTTGTCACAAATATACCAGTTTGGGATAAATTTATCATAAGTGTATCAGTTTGGGGTTTTCAATGGCCAAAAAAATAATTTCGGATAAATTTGTCACAAGCGTACCAGTTTGGGATTTTCCGTGGTATTAACCCATTATGCTTTGAAGAACCACAAACAAATCTTTCGGGTTTTCTTAATTTTTACTTTATTGTAATGCCAAGAGAGTTGAAAAAAAGTTGATAAATTTCAGGTGTTGTTAACCAAGACAAATGAAACTTGATAACTCAATAGAAAAATAATTGAATTTAAGAAATAAAATAAACTGTGGTAAATAACCCAAATGAAAGGTAGCAACATAAAACTAGTCGGTAAATTAATCAGAGAAAAATTGATAAGCTACTTTGATTTAGGTTGGTAATTCCATATTATGGTTAGTAAAATTGAAATGTTTGTAAAGTATACAAATAAAAGTGCGTAAGTTAGTACAACAATTCGTAATTTGCATATTACACCAAAAAAAAAAATTGTGATTCAATGAAAGTGTTAGTAAGTTACCAAAAATTACTAGGAAAAAGAAGTCACCGCTCCGATTTTTGTTTTAAAAAATAATTACTAGGAGATCTAACTTACATGGAGGATCAAGGATGTGAGGCCCCAGGAATAAGACCACAGAAAAAAAAAAAAAAAAAAGGCCTATTCTCCATATGACATGATAAAAAGTTCAAAGAAATCCTACTTCCTGAAACTAATGTTAATAGGAACCCTAAAATTGCGACAGCCCAAAATCCCATGTGCACCCGTCCAAATGTTTCAAATTCAGAATAATCTATGTTGCGAAGCACATGTATTTTTCGGGCAAGGGTTTGTTTCAATCAATTTCATTTCACGAGCCTAAGCGAACTAAATGAGCCCAAAACCCCACGTGCACCCGTCCAAATGTTTCAATTAAGCTCAAAATATTCCGCCACTGGTCCAATGAAAATGCAATACTTGAATGATGAATTAATTTTTTTATAGGAGCTAAAATTAATTCCTATTTTTGATGCAAATCAATGACTAAAGAATTTAGTCAAAATTTAGGTGTCAACAAGAAGTATACTTGAATTAAGGGGGAGCAAACTTAACACTGGAGCTCAAACGTGAGGGGGAGATTATTAGGATGCACGTGTGAGTTGTGTTAAACAAGTCCCACATTAGAGAATTGATGTGGTGTGGAGCAATTAATATATCTTAGTTATCCCATAACTTATTGGCTTAAGCTTTTGAGTGAAGGCGGGTCCAATTAGATACGTTAACGGGTTCGGAGTTGGGCTCCCTTTTTGACAATCTCCCCGGGTGAAGTATCGGGCCTCTATTGCATGCTCCCAACAAAAGCTATCAAAGTTGATGGTTGATTAGTGGCTCACTCTCAATATGTATCGATGTTTGGTGAATATCTTTAGGAAAGAATTTGGCGGGTTTTCGATCCGGTGAACGATATCCAAGCCGATGGTTGATTGGTGGCCTACTCCCAATATCAGTATTTGGTGAATATCTCAAGGAAGGAATCTAGTGACCAACGCGGTTTTCGGGTCGGTGAGCGTTATATCGCAATGCGGGCCCAGTGGACGTTGATGAAGATTTAATTTGGGAAATGTTGGTACAGAAGGGATACTTGAATTAAGAGATAGCAAACCTAACATTGGAACTCACTCACAATTTATGAGTTGTATTAGAGAAGTCTAACCTCGAATAATTGATATGGTGTGGAGCATTTAATATAAGATTTCTGCTGCGCGTTCTCAACACTCAAGTCCCTCAAATATTTCCAATATTTCTTAGCCCCCAATTATATCAAATATCTCACGCAGTGTTTAACCCCAATAATTTCTCACGAAATAATCTCTCAATCTAATATAGGAATTTTAAACACAAGATTTTCATGACTTGAACACTAACTTCGCGAGATGGAATTCAAGAGTAAGCAATCATGGATATCACACCACTAACATCCGCTTACACGAACTGTTAAGTTTGACTTTCAAATTAAAGATAAGGTTCAAATTAGAGTAAGGTTATTTTGGACCATACACTTTATCTTAGGTTTTTTTTTAGATGGAGCTTAAAAAAAGATATGTTGCACATTACATTGTAACCCTTACTTTGCTTTTGCCTCGAGCTTTTCGCTTCTTCCCTAAAACCCTTTGCTTTTCACTTCTTCTTGTTAGATCTTTGATTGTACGCTTGTACTCGTCTAAGTAGCACCGACAAAGATATGCAACACATGACACGATACACGACACGACACACTGACACGTCATTTAAAAAAAATATAGAGATTTTCAACAAGTTATGACACGTTATATATTAAATATATATTTTTATATATAAGATAATTTATTATTTCTATGACTTTTTATAAAAATGGAGAATTTACAAACAGATATCTTATAATAAAAAAGAAATTTTGACCCCAGCCAATCAAGGGAAGAAAAACAAATAATGAAATAAAAAGAATATTAAATCACTTGACCGAGAGATGCTCTCCAAATGACTTAATGAGACATAAACTAAAAGCTCTCCCTCTTGTCATCTTTCATCTTCCCCACGCTAACGCATCTCTCATCTTTTCATCTTGCCTTCCCAACACTCTCTCTCCTTTCTATGATCTTATGCCGCTCTCTTCTCCCTCTCTCTTTACTTTTTGAAAAAGATCTTGTCCGCCCACCCCTCTTTACTTTTTTGAAAGATGTTGTTCCCCACGCTAACGCTCTCTCTCCTCTCTCTCATCTTACGACCCCCCCGGCCTCTGTCTCGCAAAGCGAGCAGCGGCCGTGACGACCTCCGTGATTTTAGCTGCCTTTGTCTCTCCTCCGACGTTCGCTCTATGCTCGGGTGCACAGGAAGCTCATTCTCCGCTTGATGCTCGATCCGACGGTGGCTCACCTTTAGCTCGTTGCCACCTCTCCTTCTACCTACAACTTTGATGTCTTCTCCCCCGGATCCGCGCTTTCCCCGCTCATCTTCCTTGTCGACTCGCGGTTGCCGGCTCTCTCCCTCATATCTCTGTAGAGGCAAACACCCTCCTCCCCTTCTCCTCTCGATCTCGAGTTCTAGATCCTGTACGTTTCCCACCCTCCACCTTCTCCGATTCGAGTGTTCGAGCATGTCGCTAGCGTTGACCACACGTTAGATCTTCGATACGCATTGACCACGTGTCTAACACATGTCGGAACATATCAAATGCATGTTCGTGTTCAACACGTGTCCGACACCAACATGGTGGCCTTGTCTGCTTGCCCGTGATTTTTCCTTTTTGGGTTTTCTATGTATATCATGTCTCGTGTGTTTTATTTTAATTTCATCCTTTGCTATTTTGGGCTTGAATTTGCGCATCTCTTGGCGTTTATCACAACAATTTGGTATCAGAGTGAAGGAATTTCTGTCTTTTGTTCGAGATGGTGTTTATCAAGTTCAAAGTGGCACCCTTCGATGGCCGGAACAATTTTGGGTTGTGAAGGATCAAGATGAAGGCTTTGTTGCATCGAGAAGGTTCGGTTAGAGCCTTGCATCGGAATTACCTCGAGGACATGACTACTGCAGAGATCGAAGAGACGGAAGAGAAGACATATAGCGCCATCCAATTATCATTATCTGACAAGGTGCTTCGTAAAATTGCTGATGAAGAAATGGCTTCGGGATTGTGGCAAAAGCTAAAGAGTATCTACATGAAGAAATCGCTTACGATGAGATTATTCTTAAAGCAGCATCTTTGCATGCCAAAGATGCAAGAAGGTATTCATATCCAAGAACATCTAGATGAATTTAATAAAATCGTTATGGATATGAAAAATCTAGATTTGAAGTTAGATGATGAGGATCAAGCCTTAAGCGTGTTATGATCACTACCGACCTTGTATGAGAATTTTGTAAATTCTATGTTGTATGGAAGAGAATCCATAACTCTTGAGGATGTAAAAGCCACCGCCGAGATGCATATAAAGTTGAATGCAAATAGTAGTGCAAATAAGGCCGATGGCTTAGTTGTTAAGGGAAGGTCGAATCATTGGGATTAATGCAGTAATAGTAAAAGGTGTTCAAAGTCTAGGTCAGGCCAAGACAAGAGAAAAGTTTATTGTTGCTATTGTCACAAGTTCGGACACTATAAAAATGAGTGTCCTTTACTCAAGGCTAAGGGAAAAAAGTTAATGGAGAGTTTTGATTCGGCTAATCTGGTGAAGGATAATGAGTTTGCTAATGCAGACAATGTTCTTACTGTTTTGTCTTCGGATTATTGTGTAGACGATGAATGGATTTTGGATTCGGCATGTTCATATCATATGTGCCCAAATAGAAATCGGTTCTACACATATCAGAAAGTTAGTGGTAGTTCGGTTTTGATGGGCAATAATGCAGTTTGCATGATTGTGGATATTTGTATTATGCAGATTAAATGTCATGATAATATAGTAAGAACTTTGACATATGTTAGGTACATCCCAAATTTAAAGAAGAACCTTATTTCTTTGAACAGTTTGGATTCCACTAGATACATGTAAACCAGTAGAGGTGGAGTTTCGAAAATTTCAAAGGGCTCATTGATTGTGATGAGAGGTAATAAGAAGAATGGCCTTTACGTTCAACAGGGAAGTACCGTTATGGGTTCTTTAAATATATCATTCTCTTATAATTCTAATAAAGCAAGGTTGTGGCATATGTGGTTGGGTCACATGAGCGAAAGAGGAATGACTATCTTGAGTAAGCGTGGTTTACTCGGTGGTGAGTATACTGTCTCACTTGATTTTTGTGAGCATTGTGTTTACGGGAAATAGCCCAGAGTTAGTTTCAGTACTTGGGTGCACTTGATGAAGGGCATAGTTGACTATATTTACTCTAATTTGTGGGGACCTGCACATGTTACATCTAAAGGTGGTGTAGTTTATCTTCTGACATTTATTGATGACTTTCTAGGATAGTCTAGGTTTATTTCTTGAAGCTTAAAAGTAACGTTTTTCATACATTCAAGAAGTAAAAGATGTTGATTAAAAATCAAACTAGCAAGAAAATAAAGTGTCTTAGAATAGACAATAGTCTTGAGTTTTACAGAGCTGATTTTAACAGTACTTGTGAAGATTCGGGGATTATTCGATGTCGAACAGTCGGGTATACATCTCAACAAAATGGGGTGCCAGATCGCATGAACCGAATACTTTTAGAGAGAGCTAGATGTATGTTCTCTAATACTAGACTTGATAAATATTTCTAAGCTAAAACCGTGAACACGGCATGTTATTTGGTGAATCGTTCACCTTCGACCGCAATTGAATGTAAAACTTCAAACGAGGTATGGTATGGTAAACCTTCTGATTATTCTACTTTGAAAGTATTTGGATGCTTGCTTATTATCATGTAAAAGATGGTAAGCTTGAACCTAAAGCCAAGAAAGGTATTTTCGTTGGTTATGCAGATGGAGTTAAGGGTATAGATTGTAGTGTTCTGACTCTCGGTCACCAAATTTTATAATCAGTAGGGATGTTATTTTTTACGAAAATTCCATGCTTAATCAAAGAAAAGTTGTTGAGTCTACAAATATTTAGGAAGAGAATATAGCGAAAGAGGTGAAGTTTAGTGTAGAGCATCCACGGAAAACCTCTAAAGACATTCCTCTTCAACCAGAAAGTGACAGCGAGCAACAAGACTCTGATTCGATTAAAGATGAAGTGGAAGAAGTTGAACAACCTCAGACTTTGGCTATAGGGAGAGCTAAAAGGCAAATTAAGCCTCCCCAAAGGTATGATTTTACTGATTTGGTAGCATATGCTCTTACGGTTGCTGAAGAGTTTGGTATTGAAGAACTTTCTACATTTTATGAAGCTACTATTTGTTCTAAATTTGAGAAGTGGTTTGTTGCGATGAATGAAAAGATATAGTCTGTTTATAAGAACCAAACTTGTGATCTTGTGAAATTAGCTAAGGGCGGAAGAGTTGTTGGATGTAAGTGGATCTTCAAAAGAAAAAAGGGAATTCCAGGGGTTGAAGATGAAAGATTCAAATCATGTTTGGTAGCGAAAGGTTTTAGTCAGATGGAGGAGATAGACTTCAATGAAGTATTCTCTCCAGTTGTAAAACATAGTTTCATTCATGTATTGCTCGCATTAGTGGCCCTATATGATCTAGAACTTAAGCAACTTGATGTCAAAATCGCTTTTCTATATGGCGAGCTTGAGGAAACAATCTATGTGTGTGACATCCTGAATTCCGACCCACTTTCGAAGCTTTGAATAAATGAAAGGTCTCATTGATGTATTTCAGTCTAATCTCACTCGGAGTTGATCCCTCTCGAGCGGACTAACCGAATGGGAATGGCTAGCTAGGAAGATCAAGTACGTGGACCTAAGAACTTGATCTTGGATTGACTCTTTGGCCATGAAAATTGTCGAGGGAATATTCTGGACCAATATAGGCCGATCCTAGAATGATTAAGGAATGATTTGGATAATACCCTACGCTTGGATCTCGGGTGATTCCGTTTGACCTCGTATGGGTTCCGAACGTCCCTGAATTATTCTCTAACGATCGTGTCCATCGGGACTAGTGATTGACCCTCACAATTGAATGACAACCAAGGTCGCCAAGGCTCGAGTAATTCTTAAACGTGATTTTAATCACGGGTCGATACGCGTAGCTCCTAAAAGCCGCCCGTTAGTTTGAGATACGCTGAAAATTCTATTGATCGAGATTGATTGCGAATCGAGCTTTAGAATTTGACGTCGGACCTTCAGGGGTTTCAATAAATAAAATTTTGGATGTTTCCTCATCCTGTGTGAAATTCCTTCGCGGTTCGCCCCAAAGAGGTTTAGGAAAAGTATATTTGGACTGGATATGGGAAAGGACCCATTTGCCCTCGAAAAATACCCCATTTTTCACTTGAAACTAAGGGTATTTTGGCCATTTTCCCCTTTGGCCGAGATTGACTAGTCAATGAGGGGAGATAATTATTTTTCTCTTGACTTTGGGAGCATAATTAATTATTATTAACCTATATTAATTATTATATTGGCATCTTCTTCTTCTTTATCCAAAGACTCTCTCTCTCTCTCTAGCTCACTTTCTCTCTACCTCACTCTCCCTCTCCCTCACTTGGCCGAACACCCTCTCTCTCACCCTCCGTTGCCGAAAATTCTTCAAGCCTTCTTTGGTGTCGCTTTGGAGCGCTTGGAGTCGCTAGAACGTCGCCGAGTCGCCGGCCGTGCAAGGACCGCCGGAATCGCCGCTCGATTCAAGCTTTTCCTCAACCGTTCAACGGAGGTTTTTGCGAGTTTTTGAGGTAGGATTGTTTCTAAACCTAAATTAGGTGGTTAGGTTGCTAAAAGACCATGAAATTGTGAATTTTTGATGAAGAAAAGTGTTGGATTGGAGCTTGTGGAGGGGTTGGACGAAAATTGCAGAAATGGAGGTGAGATATGCTTGTTCTTGCAATGAATAGTAATTGCAAGAGGATATTTGTTTGGTCAAAGTTTGACCATGGTTACCCTACCAACCCTAGTTACTTTTTGTTCAACTATGGTTGCTTTATGCTATTTATTAATCATGGTTAGGTTAGTATTTGACTCTAGTTAGTTTTTGAACCATGGTTAGTTTAAATATTAACTAGAGTTACTTTTATGTGACATAAAGTCGTTACGCCACGGTGCTAATTAAATGTGACATTATTATAGTATAGTACTATGGTCGTGAATTAATTATATGTTAGAAAATTATTATTGTTCGGCCGTGATATATTTCCACGTTAGTATAATTGTAATGGCACGTGATTTATAAATTGCTACGTTAGCGTAATATGGTCGCACGACGTGGATTGGATACTATGGTAGTATTAATTGACTGGGTAGTCTGAATTAATATTTGGATTAGTGTGAATTAATCGGGTGATCCCGAATTATTAATTCTCTAACGTGAGCGAATCACGTGGTCCCGAACTATTCTGAGAAAATGTGATGGTCGTATTCAATCAAGTCGTCCGAGGCCAAAGTGAGCCGTATTCGCTCGATTGTCCGAGACCGAGGAAATGTGATGGTCGTATTCAATCAAGTCGTCTGAGGCCAAAGTGAGCCGTATTCGTCTGATTGTCCGAGACCGAGAAAATGAGAAGGTCGTATTCAATCAAGTCGTCTGAGGCCAAAGTGAGCCGTATTCGTCTGATTGTCTGAGACCGAGAAAATGTGAGGGTCGTATTCAATCAAGTCGTCCGAGGCCAAAGTGAGCCGTATTCGTCTGATTGTCCGAGACCGAGAAAGTAAGAAAGTCGTGTTCAATTAAGTCGTCCGAGATCAAAGTGAGTCGTGTTCGACTAATTGTCCGAGACTTGATCCGGTCGTGTTCCTATGTGTCCGAGACCGAGATCCGTGGGTCGTATTCCTATGTGTCCGAGACCCGGGTATATGTATAGAGCCATGTTCCATAAAGGTCCGAGGCTCAATGTTATGAACTTATTTGATGGCGGTGGAGTAACGTGGAATATTCTGGAGTAACGTAGAATATTTTGGAGTAACGTGGAATATTCTCAAGTGACGTGGAATATTTCTGGAGTGACGTGGAATATTTCTGGAGTGACGTGGAATATTTTCGGAGTAACGTAACAATTTTCGGAGTAATGTGGATATTTATATTATAGCCTGATGTGGTTAAAACGTGCCCTGGAGCACGTAGAATATTTTATTGTCAGATTGAGGCGTGGAACGCAGAGAGGGGAGTAACGTAGAATATTTGAGAAGGTGTGAGAATTTTCGGAGAAAGAGTGGAATTTTCTGGAATTGAATTGGGGAATTTTTTTGGGTAAGAAAGAAAGAGTTGTTGGAAATTGTTGCTCGCCTAGATTGTGTCCGGAGGCACTAGCGACCTGATCTAGGGTTAGAGATTTTCCTACTGAGATTTTATCTCACCCCGTCGTGGGTTCGTTGTTTATTTCAGACCCTCCGCCGCAAGCATGAATGATCTGCCCAGGAGATTCGGTATTCCCGAGGTCATGGTACCGGGAAAAGATGGGAAGGTTGTAGAGCCATCGGATTCGAAACAGCCACTTGAGCTTGACGAGGATGAGTTGGAGGCGAGAGATGATATAGTACCGGATAGCGAGGACGAGGCCTAGGGTAGTTGGCCTCTTGACTTTTGTTGGTTGTTTTATTTTGGATGTATAATAGGCTTCGACCACGTAATCGTTTTGTTTTAGTGGTCATAGGCTTGTACGGTGGCCTCCGAAGCCGTAGGTTTGGAAAATTGTATAGAACATGTGGATATGTATATAAGTTTGTTTTTTTTTTTTTTACCGTCCCAAGTCATCATGATGTTAATTGTTTCTGTACGGGGATTTGTTTTTGCTTCCGCATGAATTTGTTGGCCTTTGGATCCTGGAGAACTGTACATAATCATGGCCAGGTGGGATGTTAACGAGCTCGCGGGATTCGGGTCGTGACATCCCCGTTTGGAGTGGTATCAGAGCAAGGTCAGCTCGATCAAATGAGATTGAGACTTGGAGTAATAAGGAGTGATGACTTGGGGACGATTAGATACTGGGACTCTTAGGCTAAGGCATTGATTTCTGAATCTTGAGGATTATAGGCTTGAACCTGTATTATATTCTAATGGTTCTAGTATCATTTTGTTTTATTGGTAAACTTGGATGATGATATTATTGAGGTTTATAAGTGAGCAAGCATGAAATTGAAGAGTCCTAAGTATGGATTTTGAGGTTGTATATGTGGTTGAGGCTAATAGAGGATTACTTTTGAATGAAGAGTCGGTTGGGTTATATGACTATGATTATGGTTTGTCAATGATTCAACTTGAAGAATATGCTAGAACATAGGCAATTGATCTATGAGACGTGACAATCATTGGTGGAATTAGATTTCTTTTGTGGATAAGAATTGATCCGGAAGCGACTATGGTACGTCGAGTAACGAGGACAATCATGCAGTGCAGGTGTTTGTGGCATTAAAACGAAAGTCGAGGGATGTGCATGCGTGAGCTTATCACTATCAGACCTAATAAACTGTTGCTTGGTATGGGACAAGTTGACGGGATACCTATAAACCGTAATGAAGCATGGTATGGGACATGTGGAACGGGGCTTCCTCCGTAGATGTATGACTTGGGACAACTTGCAACGACCGGGTCCGATGAGGGCGGGGAGTGATCGCCGGGACAGAGAGGTCCGGACAAGGAGCGGCTCCCGACGGGCTTCTAAAATATCAAGGAGCGAGGAATGACCCAGGCCATAAATTGAAAGGGAAAGTCTAGGTATCAGGTTAAGTTTGATCTTGATTAAGAGACGTGTTGCACTGAGTTGATCCTCAAGGTGAAATTTCAAAATTTGCTTGGCATTTGTGATGGTGCCTGGGATTGGTATGATTAAAGGCTTCGTCTTGGGCAGTGGATGCCGTTATGTAGTTGGCATCATGTGATTGTTATGGCAAAGGTCTAACCGAGAGATTAGACGGCGTGTGGGGTTCATACCCCGTTGAACCGGTATCTTCCGAAAGTGTGATAGTCTATTGTTTTCGTATTAGAGGAACATGTGCCTTTATAGTTAAAGTATGAGCGATTGACTCACTTAAGTAATGTCTTGAATAATTGCTTGATGTTGGCCTAGTTGAGGCATGCTTAGTAATTGGTGGCTAATTGAGAAATTGCCTCGTTGAGGCTAACTTGATAGATAGTCACTGGTAAAGGGTAACTTGGAACCCTTGGATAATTGGCCGATAGTTGAGAGTTACCTAAGAACCACTGGGTGGTTGATTGCTGGTGACAGATAATGAGAGGAGCAGCCTGGAACTGCTAGACTCGAATAGATGACTTAAGTCTTCAATTCCTAGAGGGAATTGTAGTGGTTCAAGTGCCATAAGAACCTAATGAGGTCGAACAACCAGAGTATGGTCACTAGAGGAGCATTTTGCTCAAGTATGAAAAATATGAGAAAATTCAAGAACCGAAAGGAATCATGATAAGTGAGTAAATATGAACCACGAGAGTATGAGCGCTAGAAGAACGTTTGGCCGAGCTTGTAAATTGTGCAAAACCCAAGAGTTGAATGGGTCAAGAAAACCTTGAAAGGAATTTGGAATTCGATGGATAGGCGGACTCGAGAAGGAGCTGCCGTTGTTACCTAAAGCAGATAAGACTGCTATCGTTGATTGTGTTGTTAGTAAAGTAAATGGTAGAGATTGTAGACGAAAGAGAATGGAAAAGAAAAATCGTTTGAAAGAAAGCTTGTGGAAGAATGCATAAGAGTGAGATTGATTAAGTTTGATGGAGAGTAAATTTAAAACTGTCTTTCTCTGGATTGGGGATTGTGTAAGGAAACCTCTGAGGTTCCGGGTGCACGGATGAAAAGAAAGTGACCCTGGCAGTTACTAGCCTTAAGAGGCTGTCGTTATTTGGTGAAAGGTCATCAAAGGAAGAGTTTTTCCTTGAAGGCATGATATCTACCTAGATTGCCTTCGCTAAGTCGTTCAATAGAAAATACTTTCTGAGGTTTCTCGAAAGTAAGGATTGCCTGAACTTCAATAACGTTGCAAAGATCCGAAGGCGATCAACCAATACGAGACAAAGTTCTCGAAGTCGTCTAAGTGTACTAAGGGTGGTTAAGGACCCTTTGAATGAAACGAGAAGTCCCCGAGTGGATTGAAATTCGAAAGCCTTACGGCTAGTTGTCACTCCTAATTCTGAGAAATGGTAATGGGTCGTAATGAATGAAGTGGATAATCGGAAGAAGAATAAGCAAGAGAATTTCTGTTCATGGATTGCGAGTAAGGGAATTTTCACTTATGGAGCATAGAATGTGCCTGTGAGGAATGACTATTACCTCGGCGTAAAACCTGTAATGAAAGATTGATGTTTCTTCTCTTCTGTCACGGGAAGATTATGAAAAAAAAAAAAATTATGTCGGTTGCCCGACTTTGTTGATTTATATGCGATTGAGTGAGGTTGAATCGGGACCACTGGCAGTGGTATTGTGAGTTATCATCCTAAAGGATAGGGCGTCATTTTTTTTTAAAGGGTGATTGGATCAGGAAAGTGAATGGACTTGATAGTCCCGACTACTCACGGTGTTCATGGATGGATGAGTAAGCAAAAAGGGGTACTTGGATTGTAACCCGTAAGGTGAATTGATTTGATCAATTAAGATATCCAAGGTGTGGATGTGCGGAGACCAAGGAAGAACCTCGACTCCTTTGAACCTTGTCACTAAAGATGACTGGGTTATTAGAAGAGAATGTCAAGTGTGGGGGCATTTGAATCCCGGAGTAAGAACACCGCTATTGGCGTGGACTTCAAGGACAAGGTGGATTTGAGGTAGAAGAATGCCACTGAAGTGTATACTTTCCTTCATAGGGTAAGAGACCCTAATGTGGAAGGAAGAGAAAGTTCTAATTGTCGTGGCATTAAGATTGAACATCTAGACCGAGAAAGAAGACGCAAATTCAAATGATCTCCGTAAAATTTTTCTAAGGAGCTGTCTTGTAGACAATGTTGAATTCCAGGAAATGTTGATGTTCGATTAAATGAATGAAATGGGGACAAGATCGCATTAGCTGGTTGTGGAACCAAGAGATTGAGGCACCGATGCTTCCCGAGGAAAGAGTGACAAAAATGAATAAAATGCGGCATGGTCTAACCGGAAACCTATAAGGACAAAGAGCCAAAGTATAAGCTCTCAAGTGGATGGTGCGGATGACAAATTAAATGAATCAACACTTGGTAGCAAGAGCTGATAATAATCGGATTGGGCATTCAAGAAATAATTGAATTAATTGTTACCATCTGTAGAGACGATGATCGGACTCGTTTAAGGAGTCACGAGAAGCTTGACCCCGAGGAGACAATCATGATATGCTAAGTGTGAAGAGTGCGAGTTTTGGGTCGGATGAGGTGAAATTCATTGGTCGTGTGGAGTCCGAGAGAGGGGATCCCTATGAATCCTTCAAGAGTAAAAAGTGATGATGGATCGACTAAGGTCGATGTGAGTTATTGAAATTTGAAGTTTCCTGAAATTGATGAACTGTCATAGACGGATCGTAGGAAGATTCCCCACAAGAATTATTCCATTGATGAAAAGGACTAAAGACGAGATGTAGTGCGGATGGATGAAACCGTTTATGAAAATGAGAGCGTTGCTTGTGCAAGGAATGACCTCGCAACTATGTGAACTACAAGAGTTAGAAATATTGACTGCACCAAAGGGAACTAAAGGAAAGGTCATGATTGAGATGCCCTTATTGCTAAGGAATGGTAAATTAGGTAGCAGAGGCATACAATTGAAAATTGAGCGTCTTGCATTTGGCAACGAAGGGATAGACCTCACTGTGAGGAATAAGAGATTCAACTTCTAAATTGGAAGTTTACCAATTGACTAGTTTGATGGCTACTTGAAGCATCAAGCCCGAAGGTCAGAAAGGAATTGAGATGTGGCGATGAATGGACCCGGACTTCTAAGGGTCATGGAAACGAATAGAATAAGGAGAAAATCCAAACTTCTAATTACTTGGAAAAGAAATCTCGAAGTTGACGATAGAAACTATGGAGTTCAATAGACGAGTGTACGAGTTCAATAGTGGAGAGGAATCTAAAGATATGACCTCATCGAAATTTGAGGGGAGAATTACGATGTCCAATGGAATGGACTGAATGTTAGATTAGTCTTACATGTGGTCAAGGATGAGACATGCCGGCCAGGAAGAGGCATGACCTTGAAAATCGAAAGATTACTATGATCGTTGAAGGTTTTCAAATGGAATTGAGAGCAAATTACTACAAAAGTAATCTTGAACTTGCTTAAGGAGTCGAGAATGTTACGACTCGATTTGAATAATAGAGGGCAAGTTGATAAAGGCCATGAGTTTTATGCGATGCTTTGGAAAGACCTTTCATCCAGAATTAGAAAAAGCTGGATTGTAGTAAGGTATGCATGTTATTCTTGGACCAATAGTCAATTGAAGAGGTGATTTGAATACTCGAGGGCATGCTACCAACAGATTTTGCGAATGTCAAAAGGGAAGAGGAAGGTGAACACAGTGGAGGACCAAAGAATAAAAGTTTTGAAGGATGAAAACCATTGCTGTTAAGGACGTTACCGAAGTGTCAAGTGACGACAAGAACTACTTTGGGAAGCGTAGTAGTGATGAGGCGTCGGCACCCCATAAGACGAGATGATTGGAGGATTGCAAATTTCGAGGACGAAATTTTTGTAAGGGGGAAAGAATTGTGACATCCTGAATTCCGACTCACTTTCGAAGCTTTGAATAAATGAAAGGTCTCATTGATGTATTTCAGTCTAATCTCACTCGGAGTTGATCCCTCTCGAGCAGACTAACCGAATGGGAATGGCTAGCTAGGAAGATCAAGTACGTGGACCTAAGAACTTGATCTTGGATTGACTCTTTGGCCATGAAAATTGTCGAGGGAATATTCTGGACCAATATAGGCCGATCCTAGAATGATTAAGGAATGATTTGGATAATACCCTACGCTTGGATCTCGGGTGATTCCGTTTGACCTCGTATGGGTTCCGAACGTCCCTGAATTATTCTCTAACGATCGTGTCCATCGGGACTAGTGATTGACCCTCACAATTGAATGACAACCAAGGTCGCCAAGGCTCGAGTAATTCTTAAACGTGATTTTAATCACGGGTCGATACGCGTAGCTCCTAAAAGCCGCCCGTTAGTTTGAGATACGCTGAAAATTCTATTGATCGAGATTGATTGCGAATCGAGCTTTAGAATTTGACGTCGGACCTTCAGGGGTTTCAATAAATAAAATTTTGGATGTTTCCTCATCCTGTGTGAAATTCCTTCGCGGTTCGCCCCAAAGAGGTTCGGGAAAAGTATATTTGGACTGGATATGGGAAAGGACCCATTTGCCCTCAAAAAATACCCCATTTTTCACTTGAAACTAAGGGTATTTTGGCCATTTTCCCCTTTGGCCGAGATTGACTAGTCAATGAGGGGAGATAATTATTTTTCTCTTGACTTTGGGAGCATAATTAATTATTATTAACCTATATTAATTATTATATTGGCATCTTCTTCTTCTTTATCCAAAGACTCTCTCTCTCTCTCTAGCTCACTTTCTCTCTACCTCACTCTCCCTCTCCCTCACTTGGCCGAACACCCTCTCTCTCACCCTCCGTTGCCGAAAATTCTTCAAGCCTTCTTTGGTGTCGCTTTGGAGCGCTTGGAGTCGCTAGAACGTCGCCGAGTCGCCGGCCGTGCAAGGACCGCCGGAATCGCCGCTCGATTCAAGCTTTTCCTCAACCGTTCAACGGAGGTTTTGCGAGTTTTTGAGGTAGGATTGTTTCTAAACCTAAATTAGGTGGTTAGGTTGCTAAAAGACCATGAAATTGTGAATTTTTGATGAAGAAAAGTGTTGGATTGGAGCTTGTGGAGGGGTTGGACGAAAATTGCAGAAATGGAGGTGAGATATGCTTGTTCTTGCAATGAATAGTAATTGCAAGAGGATATTTGTTTGGTCAAAGTTTGACCATGGTTACCCTACCAACCCTAGTTACTTTTTGTTCAACTATGGTTGCTTTATGCTATTTATTAATCATGGTTAGGTTAGTATTTGACTCTAGTTAGTTTTTGAACCATGGTTAGTTTAAATATTAACTAGAGTTACTTTTATGTGACATAAAGTCGTTACGCCACGGTGCTAATTAAATGTGACATTATTATAGTATAGTACTATGGTCGTGAATTAATTATATGTTAGAAAATTATTATTGTTCGGCCGTGATATATTTCCACGTTAGTATAATTGTAATGGCACGTGATTTATAAATTGCTACGTTAGCGTAATATGGTCGCACGACGTGGATTGGATACTATGGTAGTATTAATTGACCGGGTAGTCTGAATTAATATTTGGATTAGTGTGAATTAATCGGGTGATCCCGAATTATTAATTCTCTAACGTGAGCGAATCACGTGGTCCCGAACTATTCTGAGAAAATGTGATGGTCGTATTCAATCAAGTCGTCCGAGGCCAAAGTGAGCCGTATTCGTCTGATTGTCCGAGACCGAGGAAATGTGATGGTCGTATTCAATCAAGTCGTCCGAGGCCAAAGTGAGCCGTATTCGTCTGATTGTCTGAGACCGAGAAAATGAGAAGGTCGTATTCAATCAAGTCGTCTGAGGCCAAAGTGAGCCGTATTCGTCTGATTGTCCGAGACCGAGAAAATGTGAGGGTCGTATTCAATCAAGTCGTCCGAGGCCAAAGTG